>NC_135497.1:559089649-559417404 GCF_052857255.1 Amblyomma americanum | reverse complement strand
GGTGGGGAGTGGTTGTAACTCTGTGAGATAGACAGGGAGGACGACCGTCCTCTGAATTCCCGAGCGTTTTTACAATTTTCTGAACGTTTATGTAAAAATACTGCAGAGCCGAGTATAGTCGTTTTTTAGTGGGGAAGTGTAGTCTACGATGTAGTTGAACCAGTGTGTATTAAAACAGTGGCTACGTGCCCATTCCGAAGGGAGCCATTTTTAGTAGAAACTGCGGCTTCTGGTCATGTTTTCAAAGCGCGCTGAGTAAATAGCTCACGTACCACAGTGCAACCTGATACCACCCATGGCTGCGCTGAGGTCACATCAAGGTCAAATGAGGTCACGTCAAGGTCACATTTTGATCATGTCTCCACTACAAACAGCAACACATTGAAAATAGGAAACCTTATCGGTCGACCAAACACAATGCGCAAAATATCGCGATAATGCGATCGCTTGAGCCTCCGTATGTGTAGGACAAAAATAAAATAATGCATAATCTTGGCTGTTAGGCAATTTTTTATGCCACAGCGTGTTGCAAGGGGGCAGCTTCGCCCTTCCCATCGCAAATACTCGCATAAAGCGCCGTAGCGCGGCGACCGTAAGACAAGCACTCAGCAGGCAGAACTAACGCTGCGCTATGTTCTCACGGGCGCCGTTATCCAGCTAGGACGCCCGGGAGTGGGGAACATGCTTTCCTCGCCCTCTTTATCCTGAACGCAAGCGAGCGGCGGCGGCGGCAGCGCCGCGACAGTGGAGTGCACCCACTCCTGGTCCATTCACAGCGGCCCGAGGTTTTTTGACGAAGACTGTAGTACATACTTGATGACACGCACTGGTTTCCGCTTTCAGAGCGCAAGCTTTACTGGCCCAGCAGTAGCGAGCAAACTCCGATCCGAGAAAACAGCCTTGCAACAGCCGGAGCGTGACGTCACAGCCACGTGACAGGTTTCTCTTTCTCTCCCCCTCCCTTTCTTCTCCTCAAAACCAATTTTCGACTCCGTCGTTTTGACCTTTAGCGACCTTCAGCCGCCGCTCCGGAGCGGCGCCGATAAAGGGCGGGAGCTTCGAAAACATAAGTGGGACAGTGTGCACCTCTGCCGCGCTTTAGTGAGCGGTGGTGGCAGATGTGCGCTGCATGCGTTGCCATCGGCAACATTGTGGTAGAAACACGGCACTGAAGCTATAGACCGTTGGCGTGCATTGTGTTCATTGGCGTGGCATTGACCGTTAATTAAACTGCCACCTGCCAGGGTGCGGAACGCACTCAACGTTACAGGTGCCAATCCGCGTCTAGTTACCTGATACACCACAGCTTTCGCTCTCTAACCAGGTTCTCAAGTAACACTTGTTGCTGGGCTAGTTGGTGCATAGTTTCTATGTACAAACGTTAGCGCAAAATCAACCTTTCTTGTAAATGTGTCTTATTTTGCGCTAACGTTTGTACATAGATCTAACCAGGTTCAACAGTGTATAGTTAAACAGCAGCTAATTTTTATTCGCTCTTTTGGCAGCATCACACTTTCGGTAATTACGGGAGGTCATCACCGAGACATGAGAATACGGGGGTGGCCAAAAGTGTGGCTTTTTGGGCTTGCTGGTGCATGACCAAGCAAGAGAATATAGCGCAGAATAGACAGGACGCAAGACGATGCCCGGCCGTCCAATGCCCTGCGTAGCCGGCATTTTTTTTTTTTGCAGGGCGTAGCGCTACCTTTGACGAAACGTCTTGGGACAGGGACAGAGAGACGACGAACGGAACGAGCGCTCAACTTTCAACCGTTTTATTATTCTATTATTCAGGCGGGATAGGCTTTAAAAGCAAAGGGGGGGGGGGGGGTTCTCACACACAGTCATGTTTGTTTTGATACAAGATAGGCGTATTCTTTTCTGGTGAGCTTTACTGACGGGCGGCTCACATACTTTTCTTTCATTCTCATCGTCGTGAAGGCTTCGGCTATTTCGCTTACTTTCTTGTCTTTCGATTTCGTGATTGTAGTTGTTTCGGTGAACGACCGTTTAAATGTTTCCTTCTTTCTTGTCTGTTTCTCGGGGGGCAATTTGCGACGTGCGTTGCCAGGTTGCCTGTATGCGCTATGTCGTTAGATGCGCTCTTGTGCTCACTCAGCCTCTCATTAATCCCTGTCTGTCCCACGTACACCTTCTTGCATGTTAGGGGAATCTCGTAGGTAACACCTTGCGCGCATTGAACATGCGGGTTCTTGTGCTTGACGCCACACGTGCTTTCCTTCTTGCTGATGTCGCCATGTCAACTCACAATCTTCTGGAGGCCTCTCGTCTTGATGGGTGCCGACAGCACCACAGAAATGTCGGGCTTTTCCCCAATCTTTTATAGTCGATGTGAAAGATGGTGCATGTACGGCGCAACAACTGGACGGGTATTGTCATTTTTCTTCTTTTTCCTTATTCTAGCTGCTCTGTTTCCTGTTGTGATTTCTTTGAGAAGGCTTTCTGCGATTCTTGAAATTAAATGCTCAGTATATTCGTGGGTTTCTAAACTTTGCGCTTGAATTTTGAGGCTTTCCGAACATTTGTGCGGACAATATTTCTTGGTCGGCTGTTTTAGGCAAGACATTGCGACACCTCTTTGGATAATCTTGGAGCTCCCGGAATGAAACTTCATGACGCCTTTTTCACTTCTTGTACATCAAACATGTATGTCATTTATATCTATCTGGATGTCAAGAAATTGCAGGAAAGAATTCTGGGGGGCTTTGCAGGTGAATTCCAGACCTTGGAAAGCATTGCGCCATATTTCCAGGAAGTTGTCATTGTTGAGTAATAAAACAGTTGAATCTTTAGCGCTCGTTCTGTTCGTCGTTTCTTAGCCCCTGTCCCAAATCGTTCCGTCAGTTAGCGCTACCCACTGAAAAAAAATGTTATACCAACTAGCCCCAGTCGTCGGCTTATGGTAAAAAATACAGAAAATGAGACGGAGGCGTGCTAACAGGTAACAAGAACAATACTGTTTTTATAGATTCGAAAGGAAGAATGCGAACGGTTTTAAAGAAAAGGAATGTACATTATACAAGACAACAGAGCGAGAAACGCATCAAATTAAACAGACGTAAGTTACCCGTTCAATTAAGCGCTGGTCTACGCAGATCAAGACCACAGTGAGTGTCTGGTTAGCGACAGACGAAAAAAAGTTGAGAACGGGAGCAAACGTACAGTTTTTTGCCGGCGGCAGTCCATTCGCATTGACGACGCGGGCAGAGCGGCCCTCAAAGGCGACGGTCCTTGCGCGGTTCGTCTCGGCGATGCGGTGCAGCGGAAGCTGAACCCCCGAGGAGTGGACCGAAGCTGGTTGCCATTCGGCCCCTTTTTAAATCATCGGGCGCTAACGGCGGAGGCACTCGCAGACGCTGGTTGATAGTGCACTGAAAAGAATACCAGGTAATTCACACGTAGACACCACGCTTGGAAACTGCATGGCGGAGATGTTCAAGTTGAGAAAAATTCAGCATATTAGGTTTCGGCTGCCGAGGGAGTGTCTTCGGAACAGAAAAAAAAAAAAAACACGTACGCGAGAAAAAAAAATTGTCCTGCGTGGACAGAAGAGCACAGCGTGGCTAACTTAGTGACTCTGTCGGAGACAAAAGAGTTGAGACGGCGCCGTGCGGTGCGCGATGTTATCGGCCAACGAACCCAGGACGGCGGGAGTGCTGTGTGTGTGTGTGTGTGTGTGTGTGTGTGTGTGTGCGCGCGCGTGCGCGCGGACCAGGCGGCGGGCGCCCGGATGGGGATCCCACGGCGTTCTCTGAACGGCCCTGAACCGGGCGGCGGTCTGCGGGGTCATCAGGCGGCTCGTTTGTCTGTCGCCGCTTTCCAGGAACGGCGCCGGAAAGGAGAAAAGGGAGGACTCGGCCCGGCATCGGGACAGTGGTTGTGCGGGACGCTGAACGGAAAGGCCGTGTTTCCAACCTCTGCTGTAAAGTTTTCTTTTACCATTCGGCCAATAACACAAGTTAAGTTTTACCCGATTATCTTTCTTCCTTGTGACCGGAAATATCGCACGCGTACGTGGAGCACGTATTCTTTCACGTACAACAGTCCTTGTACGCACGAGCGGTGGCTTTCCCGAACAGCTTGGATCATGATGGCGGACCTTCGCGCAACTCTGCTCCCTGCGGGAGCATATACAGGAACACTACGGACGGACGGACGGACGGATGGATGGATGGATGGATGGATGGATGGATGGATGGATGGATGGATGGATGGATGGATGGATGGATGGATGGATGGATGGATGGATGAGTGGGTGTGTGGGTGGGTGGGTGGGTGGGTGGATGGATGGATGGATGGATGGATGGATGGATGCATGGATGCATGGATGGATGGATGGATGGATGGATGGATGGATGGACGGACGGACGGATGGACGAATGGATGGATGCATGGATGGATGGATGGATGGATGGATGGATGGATGGATGGATGGATGGATGGATGGATGGATGGATGGATGGATGGATGGGAGGTAGGAGCGTCCCCTTTGAAACGGGACAGTGGTTGTTGCCACCATGCTGTTTTTTTCCTTTATTTTTGTTTAACTCTGCAGTAAGTTGTAAATAAAATTAGCCATTTCTTTTAAACTACGTATTTCCTACACGTTAAAACTTAAGTCTCCTCTCTGCTTTTGAGCCACCAATCCTCCAATCGCTTTTTGCTAATTTCCACCGCAGATTTATTTACATGACTATTGCTATCTCTAAACCCTAAGGCCTCAGGAAAAGCGACTGCACCTGCATCGACATCGGGATGGATACCATCGCATTTTAGGATGAGGTGTTCTATTGTTTCTTCAGATTTACCACACACAGCACATGTGTCACCTTCTTCGTTAAATTTGTTTTTGTAGCTGCGCGTTCTAAGACACACTGACCTAGCTTCAAAGAGGAGGGCACTGCCTCTTGAGTTATCATAAAACGTTTCCTCCCTGATCTGCCTTTTCCAGCATCGATATAGTTCCACACTATGCTTCTTTTGCATTGAGTCTATCCAATTTTTACCTTCGACGTTTTTAACCTGTCGTTTAATGCTCTTTCTTTCTCCGTCCTCGTGTCTGGCATACTTACTGGTTAGCTTCCTAGTTCTTTTCAGCCACTGTGTGTCAGCGCTCTTTCTGTACAGGTATTTAGATACCTTAGCTGCCCACCTGTTATCGTCCAATTTCCTCAGGCGTTCTTCGTATAGTACTTTACTCTGAGCTTCCCGTGTTTCGAACGTTGCCCAGGCCATATTCCCCTGTACTGCCTCGTTTGTAGTTTTCCCGTGGACACCTAGTGCTAATCTTCCGACAGTTCTCTGATTTACTTCTAATCGCGACTGAACTGCAGCCCTTAAGCACAGAACCGCATTCCCGAAAGTAAGCCCCGGCACCATTATTCCTTTCCAAATACCTCTGAGGACTTCATCAAAACTGCATCGTAAACTGCATCGTAACGCCACTGCATCGTAACGCCACCTACAGGCGGCATCTGGGACCTAGACAGCCGCTGGGAGCTCTTTATTATATGCAGGCATGTCGCTTAACTCGTTTTGAATGTTTCGTGATTGCGCTCGCCAAATGCCGCGCGGCGCCGCAGCAGTAGGAGTCTGGTGGCCCTCTTTTCATTTTGTGTCTTCTTTTTTTCCACGCGCGTTCAAGATATGGCTTGAGAGCCGGCGCGCGCACCGGCATGATGCGATAAAATACCCGCGCGTGGAAGAAAGGAAGACACAAAATGAAAAGAGGCTCACTCGGCATTTTGACGAGCTGGAGCATGACACATTGAAACGAGTCAAGCGACATGCTTGCAGATAATAAAGGGCTCCGATTGGCTGTCTCGATCCCACATGCCGCCTGTACGTGGCGTTACGATGCAGTTTTCCGTCGCTCCGGCTACCGCTGCATGGAGTACACCACTTTTGCTCTCCATAGTACGTATGTAGTACGTCCGCCAAGGTATAGACAAACCTTCAATGGAAGGGCAAGTGAATATGAATGCCCTCGGTGCAACAATTCCGGTGGCAATTTAGCGATACATTGCAATAAGTGCAGGAAATGAGTGGTGACCTCTATCTAGACACAACAAAAATTCCTTTCCATGGGTAGAAGCAATATAACAACGGAGATAATTGAAGCTTTCCTTATCGCCAATAGTGCAGCCCACCCTGTGAGCACATCGTATACTACCAGCTAAAGAAATTGTGTCCTTAAAAAGTATCTCTTCGGGAAGTCGCTTGAAGTCCTGTGAAGAGTTGGAAACTGACTTAACTCTCGCTACTGCACTCTAAGAAAAAAATGTGTGAAAAGGTTGCATCGTCACGATTTAAGCGGTTTGGTTTATGGAAGTTTAACGTCCCAAAGCGACTCAGGCTATGAGAGACGCCGTAGTGAAGGGCTCCGGAAATTTCGACCACCTGGGGTTCTTTAACGGTGAATTTCGCCTCCATCGAAATTCGACCGCCGCGGCCGGGATCGAACGATTTAAGCGATCTGAAGACGCATGGACTAAAGATGCACTCTCCTACCACCCGTCGTTAGACTGTTATGGAAAACCTTTTTTTTACTCTCCTAAAACCAGCTCTGTTCCCGCTGCGCAAAGACGCTGTACAACCAAGTATGAAGCCCGCGCCGCCTCCCCTCTCGGAGCTGGCCCTCTCCCGAAAGCGGGGTGGCTGCGTTATTTTGAGGACAACAGTTAAGAGCTGTGCTCGCTTCGCCTAGCCAGTGCACGTAGGCGCGAGTCATCTGTAGACACACACTCCCCCCTGCATTGATCCTATTGATCAGTGACTAAAAGACGCTGGCAAAACTAACCGCGCCTCCTCGCTCCTTCAAGGGCCCAGAAGCTGGTAGCACTAAAGCTCGGAAACGTCTTTCGTGGAAGAAAACCTACAGCGATCTCCTCCCCATTTTCTCTTAAGGCCCGTCGTGCGATCGTTTTCTGAGCGGATTCCGCACGCGTGCCGGCCGCCCGTATCTGCCTCCGAGCGGACGTGGGGCGGAAAGGTGTTGTACGATCACTGTGCTGCTTACGAGGGAGCTAGATGGTTCCAGCGTTCCGACTGGCGCTCCCGGCAGTGCCTCTCGTCTAATCGCCTGCGGCGGTACAGTCAAGTGCTTGTAGCAAAACACGCAGATATCTTGCAGTAGAAATTGCCAGTATTAATTGCGGTGGACATCCGCTGCGTGAACGTTTTTTTGCTCTTGGATTTTCGTCGAAGGTAAAATCGTGGTCGACTGTGATGGCATGGATCTCGGTCTGGCAAACCCTCACGGCCGCGAATCAATTCGATCGTGACAAAACTACTCCACCGCAGCAGAGCCTGATCATCTGAAGCGATGTTGTGGGAAACGATATTTGGTTAATTTCTATCCAAGAGACTGAAAAACGCGTCACATCGCGATCGCGTGCTCCTCCTCGCTCGATCGCTATTGTGTCACAACGCTCTACGATTTGCCAAAATAACAGAAGGCTACCTGCTCTGAAAGTTACGCGGCCCTCACGAATTCAGAACGACGACGCGATTCTTATTGCGGATTCTCGATCGGGCCAGGCCACAGTACAGGCTGCTAACAACCAACCGCCCGTAAATATAACCGGGATATCATATTTTGTTAAAAATTTCACACTTCAGTGTTCTTTGCATTACTGACATTGAAAAAAAATAATTTCACATATATAAGTGTGTGTGTGTGTGTGTGTGTGTGTGTGTGTGTGTGTGTGTGTGTGTGTGTGTGTGTGTGTGTGTGTGTGTGTGTGTGTGTGTGTGTGTGTGTGTGTGTGTGTGTGTGTGTGTGTGTGTGTGTGTGTGTGTGTGTGTGTGTGTGTGTGTGTGTGTGTGTGTGTGTGTGTGTGTGTGTGTGTGTGTGTGTGTGTGTGTGTGTGTGTGTGTGTGTGTGTGTGTGAATTATGAATGCATTAAAAACACATTTTAGCACACTGCTGTCAAATGCAAGTGCACATGAGAAATTATGACTCTTCCAGCTATTTGGAAGAGGTAAAATCAGTTCTAATTAAAGCAGTTCTGCGTTTAATAGAACAGTGACAATGCAAAAATAGTGACATTTTTTTCGTGTTTTCCAGGCCCTTATTAAAGCCAAAATAGAAATAGCACTGTTACGCCGCAAAGGGGCTCCACTTGGCTAAAGTGTAAGGATTTGTTCTGCACAGTGACAGCGGGCCACCAGGCCCGCTTTCCCTTCTGGCGGAAGACCGGCCCCCTTCCTAATAGGGACAACCTGAGTGTGGCTGCGGTGACTTTCGCGTAACAGCCCTTCTTTACCGGCTACTATCCCGACAAGATTGTTTAGCCAACAGAGCTTTTTCCCTTCTGGCGGAAGACCGGCCCCCTTCCTAATAGGGACAACCTGAGTGTGGCTGCGGTGACTTTCGCGTAACAGCCCTTCTTTACCGGCTAATATCCCGACAAGATTGTTTAGCCAACAGAGCTTTTTCCCTTCTGGCGGAAGACCGGCCCCCTTCCTAATAGGGACAGCCTGAGTGTGGCTGCGGTGACTTTCGCGTAACAGCCCTTCTTTACCGGCTAATATCCCGACAAGATTGTTTACCCAACAGAGCTTTTTCCCTTCTGGCGGAAGACCGGCCCCCTTCCTAATAGGGACAACCTGAGTGTGGCTGCGGTGACTTTCGCGTAACAGCCCTTCTTTACCGGCTACTATCCCGACAAGATTGTTTAGCCAACAGAGCTTTTTCCCTTCTGGCGGAAGACCGGCCCCCTTCCTAATAGGGACAGCCTGAGTGTGGCTGCGGTGACTTTCGCGTAACAGCCCTTCTTTACCGGCTAATATCCCGACAAGATTGTTTAGCCAACAGAGCTTTTTCCCTTCTGGCGGAAGACCGGCCCCCTTCCTAATAGGGACAGCCTGAGTGTGGCTGCGGTGACTTTCGCGTAAGAGCCCTTCTTTACCGGCTAATATCCCGACAAGATTGTTTAGCCAACAGAGCTTTTTCCCTTCTGGCGGAAGACCGGCCCCCTTCCTAATAGGGACAGCCTGAGTGTGGCTGCGGTGACTTTCGCGTAACAGCCCTTCTTTACCGGCTAATATCCCGACAAGATTGTTTAGCCAACAGAGCTTTTTCCCTTCTGGCGGAAGACTGGCCCCCTTCCTAATAGGGACAGCTGAGTGTGGCTGCGGTGACTTTCGCGTAACAGCCCTTCTTTACCGGCTAATATCCCGACAAGATTGTTTAGCCAACAGAGCTTTTTCCCTTCTGGCGGAAGACCGGCCCCCTTCCTAATAGGGACAGCCTGAGTGTGGCTGCGGTGACTTTCGCGTAACAGCCCTTCTTTACCGGCTAATATCCCGACAAGATTGTTTAGCCAACAGAGCTTTTTCCCTTCTGGCGGAAGACCGGCCCCCTTCCTAATAGGGACAGCCTGAGTGTGGCTGCGGTGACTTTCGCGTAACAGCCCTTCTTTACCGGCTAATATCCCGACAAGTTTGTTTAGCCAACAGAGCTTTTTCCCTTCTGGCGGAAGACTGGCCCCCTTCCTAATAGGGACAGCTGAGTGTGGCTGCGGTGACTTTCGCGTAACAGCCCTTCTTTACCGGCTAATATCCCGACAAGATTGTTTAGCCAACAGAGCTTTTTCCCTTCTGGCGGAAGACCGGCCCCCTTCCTAATAGGGACAGCCTGAGTGTGGCTGCGGTGACTTTCGCGTAACAGCCCTTCTTTACCGGCTAATATCCCGACAAGATTGTTTAGCCAACAGAGCTTTTTCCCTTCTGGCGGAAGACCGGCCCCCTTCCTAATAGGGACAGCCTGAGTGTGGCTGCGGTGACTTTCGCGTAACAGCCCTTCTTTACCGGCTAATATCCCGACAAGATTGTTTAGCCAACAGAGCTTTTTCCCTTCTGGCGGAAGACCGGCCCCCTTCCTAATAGGGACAGCCTGAGTGTGGCTGCGGTGACTTTCGCGTAACAGCCCTTCTTTACCGGCTAATATCCCGACAAGATTGTTTAGCCAACAGAGCTTTTTCCCTTCTGGCGGAAGACCGGCCCCCTTCCTAATAGGGACAGCCTGAGTGTGGCTGCGGTGACTTTCGCGTAACAGCCCTTCTTTACCGGCTAATATCCCGACAAGATTGTTTAGCCAACAGAGCTTTTTCCCTTCTGGCGGAAGACCGGCCCCCTTCCTAATAGGGACAGCCTGAGTGTGGCTGCGGTGACTTTCGCGTAACAGCCCTTCTTTACCGGCTAATATCCCGACAAGATTGTATAGCCAACAGAGCTTTTTCCCTTCTGGCGGAAGACCGGCCCCCTTCCTAATAGGGACAGCCTGAGTGTGGCTGCGGTGACTTTCGCGTAACAGCCCTCCTTTATCGCCTACTACCCCGACAAGATTGTTTAGCCAACAGAGCTTTTTCCCTTCTGGCGGAAGACCGGCCCCCTTCCTAATAGGGACAGCCTGAGTGTGGCTGCGGTGACTTTCGCGTAACAGCCCTTCTTTACCGGCTAATATCCCGACAAGATTGTATAGCCAACAGAGCTTTTTCCCTTCTGGCAGAAGACCGGCCCCCTTCCTAATAGGGACAGCCTGAGTGCGGCTGCGGTGACTCTCGCGTAACAGCCCTTCTTTACCGGCTACTATCCCGACAAGATTGTTTAGCCAACAGAGCTTTTTCCCTTCTGGCGGAAGACCGGCCCCCTTCCTAATAGGGACAGCCTGAGTGTGGCTGCGGTGACTTTCGCGTAACAGCCCTCCTTTATCGCCTACTACCCAGACAAGATTGTTTAGCCAACAGAGCTTTTTCCCTTCTGGCGGAAGACCGGCCCCCTTCCTAATAGGGACAGCCTGAGTGTGGCTGCGGTGACTCTCGCGTAACAGCCCTTCTTTACCGGCTAATATCCCGACAAGATTGTATAGCCAACAGAGCTTTTTCCCTTCTGGCGGAAGACCGGCCCCCTTCCTAATAGGGACAGCCTGAGTGTGGCTGCGGTGACTTTCGCGTAACAGCCCTCCTTTATCGCCTACTACCCCGACAAGATTGTTTAGCCAACAGAGCTTTTTCCCTTCTGGCGGAAGACCGGCCTCCTTCCTAATAGGGACAGCCTGAGTGTGGCTGCGGTGACTTTCGCGTAACAGCCCTTCTTTACCGGCTAATATCCCGACAAGATTGTATAGCCAACAGAGCTTTTTCCCTTCTGGCAGAAGACCGGCCCCCTTCCTAATAGGGACAGCCTGAGTGCGGCTGCGGTGACTCTCGCGTAACAGCCCTTCTTTACCGGCTACTATCCCGACAAGATTGTTTAGCCAACAGAGCTTTTTCCCTTCTGGCGGAAGACCGGCCCCCTTCCTAATAGGGACAGCCTGAGTGTGGCTGCGGTGACTTTCGCGTAACAGCCCTCCTTTATCGCCTACTACCCCGACAAGATTGTTTAGCCAACAGAGCTTTTTCCCTTCTGGCGGAAGACCGGCCCCCTTCCTAATAGGGACAGCCTGAGTGTGGCTGCGGTGACTTTCGCGTAACAGCCCTTCTTTACCGGCTAATATCCCGACAAGATTGTTTAGCCAACAGAGCTTTTTCCCTTCTGGCGGAAGACCGGCCCCCTTCCTAATAGGGACAGCCTGAGTGTGGCTGCGGTGACTTTCGCGTAACAGCCTTTCTTTACCGGCTAATATCCCGACAAGATTGTTTAGCCAACAGAGCTTTTTCCCTTCTGGCGGAAGACCGGCCCCCTTCCTAATAGGGACAGCCTGAGTGTGGCTGCGGTGACTTTCGCGTAACAGCCCTTCTTTACCGGATAATATCCCGACAAGATTGTTTAGCCAACAGAGCTTTTTCCCTTCTGGCGGAAGACCGGCCCCTTTCCTAATAGGGACAGCCTGAGTGTGGCTGCGGTGACTTTCGCGTAACAGCCCTTCTTTACCGGCTAATATCCCGACAAGATTGTTTAGCCAACAGAGCTTTTTCCCTTCTGGCGGAAGACTGGCCCCCTTCCTAATAGGGACAGCTGAGTGTGGCTGCGGTGACTTTCGCGTAACAGCCCTTCTTTACCGGCTAATATCCCGACAAGATTGTTTAGCCAACAGAGCTTTTTCCCTTCTGGCGGAAGACCGGCCCCCTTCCTAATAGGGACAGCCTGAGTGTGGCTGCGGTTACTTTCGCGTAACAGCCCTTCTTTACCGGCTAATATCCCGACAAGATTGTTTAGCCAACAGAGCTTTTTCCCTTCTGGCGGAAGACCGGCCCCCTTCCTAATAGGGACAGCCTGAGTGTGGCTGCGGTGACTTTCGCGTAACAGCCCTTCTTTACCGGCTAATATCCCGACAAGATTGTTTAGCCAACAGAGCTTTTTCCCTTCTGGCGGAAGACCGGCCCCCTTCCTAATAGGGACAGCCTGAGTGTGGCTGCGGTGACTTTCGCGTAACAGCCCTTCTTTACCGGCTAATATCCCGACAAGATTGTTTAGCCAACAGAGCTTTTTCCCTTCTGGCGGAAGACCGGCCCCCTTCCTAATAGGGACAGCCTGAGTGTGGCTGCGGTGACTTTCGCGTAACAGCCCTTCTTTACCGGCTAATATCCCGACAAGATTGTATAGCCAACAGAGCTTTTTCCCTTCTGGCGGAAGACCGGCCCCCTTCCTAATAGGGACAGCCTGAGTGTGGCTGCGGTGACTTTCGCGTAACAGCCCTCCTTTATCGCCTACTACCCCGACAAGATTGTTTAGCCAACAGAGCTTTTTCCCTTCTGGCGGAAGACCGGCCCCCTTCCTAATAGGGACAGCCTGAGTGTGGCTGCGGTGACTTTCGCGTAACAGCCCTTCTTTACCGGCTAATATCCCGACAAGATTGTATAGCCAACAGAGCTTTTTCCCTTCTGGCAGAAGACCGGCCCCCTTCCTAATAGGGACAGCCTGAGTGCGGCTGCGGTGACTCTCGCGTAACAGCCCTTCTTTACCGGCTACTATCCCGACAAGATTGTTTAGCCAACAGAGCTTTTTCCCTTCTGGCGGAAGACCGGCCCCCTTCCTAATAGGGACAGCCTGAGTGTGGCTGCGGTGACTTTCGCGTAACAGCCCTCCTTTATCGCCTACTACCCAGACAAGATTGTTTAGCCAACAGAGCTTTTTCCCTTCTGGCGGAAGACCGGCCCCCTTCCTAATAGGGACAGCCTGAGTGTGGCTGCGGTGACTCTCGCGTAACAGCCCTTCTTTACCGGCTAATATCCCGACAAGATTGTATAGCCAACAGAGCTTTTTCCCTTCTGGCGGAAGACCGGCCCCCTTCCTAATAGGGACAGCCTGAGTGTGGCTGCGGTGACTTTCGCGTAACAGCCCTCCTTTATCGCCTACTACCCCGACAAGATTGTTTAGCCAACAGAGCTTTTTCCCTTCTGGCGGAAGACCGGCCTCCTTCCTAATAGGGACAGCCTGAGTGTGGCTGCGGTGACTTTCGCGTAACAGCCCTTCTTTACCGGCTAATATCCCGACAAGATTGTATAGCCAACAGAGCTTTTTCCCTTCTGGCAGAAGACCGGCCCCCTTCCTAATAGGGACAGCCTGAGTGCGGCTGCGGTGACTCTCGCGTAACAGCCCTTCTTTACCGGCTACTATCCCGACAAGATTGTTTAGCCAACAGAGCTTTTTCCCTTCTGGCGGAAGACCGGCCCCCTTCCTAATAGGGACAGCCTGAGTGTGGCTGCGGTGACTTTCGCGTAACAGCCCTCCTTTATCGCCTACTACCCCGACAAGATTGTTTAGCCAACAGAGCTTTTTCCCTTCTGGCGGAAGACCGGCCCCCTTCCTAATAGGGACAGCCTGAGTGTGGCTGCGGTGACTCTCGCGTAACAGCCCTTCTTTACCGGCTACTATCCCGACAAGATTGTTTAGCCAACAGAGCTTTTTCCCTTCTGGCAGAAGACCGCCCCCCTTCCTAATAGGGACAGCCTGAGTGTGGCTGCGGTGACTCTCGCGTAACAGCCCTTCTTTACCGGCTACTATCCCGACAAGATTGTTTAGCCAACAGAGCTTTTTCCCTTGTGGCGGAAGACCGGCCCCCTTCCTAATAGGGACAGCCTGAGTGCGGCTGCGGTGACTCTCGCGTAACAGCCCTTCTTTACCGGCTACTGTCCCGACAAGATCGTTTAGCCAACAGAGCTTTTTCCCTTCTGGCGGAAGACCGGCCCCCTTCCTAATAGGGACAGCCTGAGTGTGGCTGCGGTGACTTTCGCGTAACAGCCCTTCTTTACCGGCTAATATCCCGACAAGATTGTATAGCCAACAGAGCTTTTTCCCTTCTGGCAGAAGACCGGCCCCCTTCCTAATAGGGACAGCCTGAGTGCGGCTGCGGTGACTCTCGCGTAACAGCCCTTCTTTACCGGCTACTATCCCGACAAGATTGTTTAGCCAACAGAGCTTTTTCCCTTCTGGCGGAAGACCGGCCCCCTTCCTAATAGGGACAGCCTGAGTGTGGCTGCGGTGACTTTCGCGTAACAGCCCTCCTTTATCGCCTACTACCCCGACAAGATTGTTTAGCCAACAGAGCTTTTTCCCTTCTGGCGGAAGACCGGCCCCCTTCCTAATAGGGACAGCCTGAGTGTGGCTGCGGTGACTTTCGCGTAACAGCCCTCCTTTATCGCCTACTACCCCGACAAGATCGTTTAGCCAACAGAGCTTTTTCCCTTCTGGCGGAAGACCGGCCCCCTTCCTAATAGGGACAGCCTGAGTGTGGCTGCGGTGACTTTCGCGTAACAGCCCTCCTTTATCGCCTACTACCCCGACAAGATCGTTTAGCCAACAGAGCTTTTTCCCTTCTGGCGGAAGACCGGCCCCCTTCCTAATAGGGACAGCCTGAGTGTGGCTGCGGTGACTTTCGCGTAACAGCCCTCCTTTATCGCCTACTACCCCGACAAGATCGTTTAGCCAACAGAGCTTTTTCCCTTCTGGCGGAAGACCGGCCCCCTTCCTAATAGGGACAGCCTGAGTGTGGCTGCGGTGACTTTCGCGTAACAGCCCTCCTTTATCGCCTACTACCCCGACAAGATCGGCGTGGAACCGGCGAGATGGCGGTGACCCTTACAAGCTTTCTACTGCTCACGCAGGTGTTTTCGGCGAACATTTTGGCGGCGGTCCTTCCTGACGGATTTCCGTTCGACGACGTATGCCCGGAATTGGTCGACAGTGGTTCTTCGTGCACGACTGCATTGTTTGAGAACTTCGAATTGCAACAGTGCCCAGCCAGCGACGAATTTGAACAGTTTGTGATTCCGAGCTGGCAACATTGCCAAGTGGGCGTCGACGCTGCCAAGTGTCGGCTACAAAAGCATCGGAGCAGCACTGTAACGATGGGGCGTGGAACCGGCGAGATGGCGGTGACCCTTACAAGCTTTCTACTGCTCACGCAGGTTGGTCTTTTTCACCCTTTGAAACCGTCGCGCTACATTTTGCCGGTTCCACCCCAAATGCTTTATCTTACTTTTGCTGTAAGCCACGCGGTTTTGTGCTGTCAAATCGTCTGTATGTTAAGAGGCATTTTTCAGTTTTTCGTAGCCCAGCGTTTTATCTTCTAATCTTGTTGCTTTGTGGCGGGGATATTGAGAGTAACCCTGGCCCAGCAACAGCTGAACAATTTCGAGAGCTGTTGAATGGTCAAACCACAATTCTTTCCAAGTTATCGCAGCTTACCGCGGACGTAACTGACGTAAAAGCCCGGCTTGTTGTATTGGAAACTAAGTTAGGAAAAATTGACGCAATTGAAACAGCTCTAGCCAACGTTGAAGATCAACAACGAAAAGATCATGAAGTTCTGACAAGCATGATTGCAAAAATAGACGATTTGGAAAATCGTGGAAGGCGTAATAACTTGATTTTTTACGGCTTAACTGATTCTGATGACAGTGAGACGGCAGCCAAGTCTGAGGAGCTTATCATAAGTCAGTGCACTGAGAAGCTGGAATTGTCTTCCGTGTCTATTGAACGTGCTCATAGGCTGGGTAAATTCTCCCAAGGAAAAAATCGGCCTATCATTGTGCGCTTCAATTCCTTTAAAGACCGCCAGGCTGTGCTTGCAAATGCATTCAAGCTCAAGGGATCCAGTGTTGCTATATCTGAAGACTTTTCCCGTACTCTCCGTGATAGGAGAAAGAAATTATGGGATTATGCCAAGCAAAATGGCGAAAAAGGCGTGAAAGCAGTTCTGAAATATGATACGCTTCATTTGGGTAGTAGGCGTTTCCAATGGGACAGTGAAGCCGGCACCGTACGGGAACAATGACAAACCACTGTTCATTCTGCGATGTGCCCGGTCAGCATTTTGTCAATCAATTGCCGCAGTATAAAAAATAAAGTTGATGACTTTCACTTTCTTCTTCGTACCGTGCAACCGACCTTTGTTTTGGGAACAGAATCGTGGCTCGATCCGACCATCTCAAGCGCTGAAATATTTCCTGACACGTACGAGTGTTTTCGTCGCGACCGTTGTGCACGTGGCGGAGGAGTGTTTATTTTGGTCCATAAAAGTGTCCCGTGCGCTCAAATGGAATTCTCTGATAGTGAAACTGAATTGGTTGTTTGCAAAGTACGACTGCCGAACGGGAAAGCAATGGTTCTTGGGTCATTTTATAGGCCTCCTGGTCCTTCTGTAAAGCCGCTAGTTGGCTTATCTCATTTTCTTGAAACCATTAACACTGAATGCCTTGTTTTAGGGGGGGACTTTAACCTTCCAGACATTGACTGGTCAGCTAACGAACCAAGAGATATAGCTCGAGGGAATCTATACTCAACTTTTTTTGACATTTTAGATTCCAACACCTTTTGTCAGTATGTGCATGAGCCATCACGAACGGACGGAACTGGTCACGTACTCGACCTCTTGCTGTGTAACGTGCCTGATGTTGTATGCAATGTACAAGTGTTGCCTGGTTTGAGCGACCACAATATTATTCTAGCAGATTTATTAGTTCACTACGTGAAGGTTGCAAAACCACCTAGGCGAAAGATTTATGTCTACAGCAGGGCCAACTACGAGGCGATTAGCGCTGCTTTCGATTCGTTCTTTCCAACTTTTGATGAACTCGCGGATAACTTAAATATCGAACAGCTATGGAGTACATTCAAACAGAAATTGTTCGAATTACGTGAAGCTTTTGTTCCATTAAGCGTTATATCAAGTAAGAGAGCTCGAGATAAACCCTGGTTTAACACCGAGTTACGTGCCCTTGTTCGCAGACAGCGACGAATGTATCGAAGATACAAGTTGTCTAAATCGCCAGAGTGTTTGGCCTTGCTGAAAACAATAAAAAATGAATTCAGACAGAAGTCTCACATCGCTAAAGACTTGTATTTTTCGAATTTAGGAGAAAAACTTGTCAAAGATACCAAAGAATTTTGGAGATATGTGAAGCGTAATGGTAAGGATGACAGCTCAGTACCTGCTCTGAAAAATGATGAGTTAATCATCCATGATGATGAGGCTAAAGTTGAAATGTTTAGCCGTTATTTTTCATCTGTGTTTTTGCCACCTAGTTCACGTTCTGTCTGTTTTGCATTACCTTTTGAAATAGATTGCATGCCGGAAGTTACTTTTTGTGTTGACGGTGTGCGTAAATTATTGAAGGATTTGAATCAGGCTAAGGCTTGTGGCCCTGATGACATTCCTGCCGCAATTTTAAGGAATTGTGCGGATACATTATGTCTGTATTTCACCCGGCTGTTCCAGAACTCTCTTAATGAAACCGACTTGCCTGCTGATTGGAAGGTAGCGCGTGTCGTGCCCATACATAAGAGTGGTATGCGAAACTCCGTTCAGAACTACAGACCCGTTTCCTTAACCAGCATAACCTGTAAAATTATGGAGCATGTAATATATAGTTGCGTTATGGCCCATCTCACCAAACACAATCTCTTATGCACTAGTCAACATGGTTTCAGGCGTGGATTTTCCTGCAATACGCAGCTGGTGGAGTTCGTTCATGATTTGGCATCGGCAATCGATAAGCAACAAATTGTGGACTGCGTTTTCTTGGATTTCCGCAAGGCATTTGATGTTGTCGCGCACAGTCTTCTTCTCTCCAAATTGAAAGCGTATAACCTGGATTGTAAAATAATTGCGTGGATTGCAGAATATCTGTCGTTACGAAGGCAGGCTGTTGTTCTGAACGGTATTTCTTCACAGTATGCACCAGTTACGTCGGGAGTTCCCCAAGGCTCAGTATTGGGACCACTTTTGTTTTTGCTGTATATTAATGATATTTCAGTTGGCATACAGTCTTCATTCAGGATGTTTGCCGATGATTGTGTTGTTTACAGAGTAGTAAATTCCACTTCTGATTCACAAATCCTGCAAACTGATTTAGATACTGTGGCAGACTGGTGTGTACGTTGGGACATGTCCTTAAATATAAACAAAACTGTTCACGTCACCTTCACAAGAAAACGTGCTAATCATCCGTATAGGTATAGAATTAATGATCTTACTCTCAACATAAGCAAGTCATTTAAATATCTAGGCGTCTTTTTTACATCGGACTTACGATGGAATAAGCACATTAATTATATTGCGAATAAGGCAGCGTCACGTTTGGGTTTTCTACGGCGGAATTTTAGCCATTTACCAAGTAACTTAAAAACACAGCTGTATTTCAGTTACGTACGCTCCATACTTGAATATGGATGTGTTTGCTGGGACCCACACACATCTGAGTGTGTAGGAAAATTAGAGAAAATTCAGAATAGGGCAGTTAGATTTGTTCTTGGTAATTATAATTGGCAAGTTAGTATGACGGAAAGCAAACGAAAACTTAACTGGCAAGAGTTGAAGGACCGTAGAAGGTACATCAGATTGAAATTTTTCCATGAGATTTATTATTCAAAAACTGGCATAAACCGCGAACAATATATCCAGGCACCTCATTATATATCAAAGCGACTAGACCACTGTTTGAAGGTCAGAGAATTTTCTTGCAAGGGTGACGTCTTGCGTTATTCTTTTTTTGTTAGAACTGTTCGGGACTGGAACAGTTTGCCATCGAGCATTGTATGTATTACATCTAACGAAGCATTTTTCCATGCACTGCAATAATTGCTTTATACCTATAAATGAAGTCTGTACCCCCCTGCTGTAATGCCCTGCGGGGCGATGCAGGTAACTAATAAATAAAAATAAATAAATAGAGCTTTTTCCCTTCTGGCGGAAGACCGGCCCCCTTCCTAATAGGGACAGCCTGAGTGTGGCTGCGGTGACTTTCGCGTAACAGCCCTCCTATATCGCCTACTACCCCGACAAGATCGTTTAGCCAACAGAGCTTTTTCCCTTCTGGCAGAAGACCGGCCCCCTTCCTAATAGGGACAGCCTGAGTGCGGCTGCGGTGACTCTCGCGTAACAGCCCTTCTTTACCGGCTACTGTCCCGACAAGATCGTTTAGCCAACAGAGCTTTTTCGCTTGTGGCGGCAGCCCGGTCCCCTTCCTGATAGGTACAGCCTGAGTGTGGCTGCGGTCACTTTCGCGTAACAGCCCTTCTTTATTCGCCTACTACCCCGACATTGGGTTGGAGCAAACTTTATTTGTGCCTGCAGTTGGGCGCTCGCGCGCCCCGACGAGGGCCTACGTCGTCTACGAGGTTGCCGTTACTCGGCGCGGATCTGCGCTCACCGTTGCCGGCTCGCTGGGTCCCTCCCTGCCTTTCGAGCGCCCCGAGGACCTGCTGGACGGCCCATAGCTGTTGGTCTTGGTCGTTGCTCTTCGCGGCTGCCTCCAGCCGCGGCGGGATTGTTCTTAATGTTGCTTCCTTTGGATTTTTGATGCAGTCCCACAAAATGTGCGTGTGATCTGCCGTCTCCCTCCGGCAGACTCTACACGTATCGGTCGGGTAGGTCTCGGGGTACATGCAATGCATCAGTCCCGGGCTCGGTAGCGATCCGGTCTGGAGCTGTTTCAGTATTGCCGCCTCCGCTCGACTCAGCCTCGGGTGCGGGGGTGGGAGAGTCCTGCGAGCCAGGCGGTAGGCCTTCGTGATTTCGCTGTAGTCCGTCATGCGGTCCTTGGCTACGAACCACGTCGGACGGTGTGTTGCCGGGGCGCGGTTGGTTAGAGCTCGCGCCGCTGCGTGTACCGTCTCATTGTGATTCTCACTGCGTTCCGACGCGTCGCCCGCGTGCGCCAGAAACCACTTTATTCTTACTCTTCCGTCTTGCAGTTTGGTCGCTCGTAGTACGCGCTCGGCCTCCCTGCTGACTTGGGCTTTGGCGAAGTTTCGCACCGCCTGTCTCGAGTCACTCAGCACCATGTAGCAGTCTGCGTCGGCGATGGCCAGGGCGATGGCCACCTCCTCCGCTTGTTCCGCTCCGGCGCTTCTCACGCTCGCTGCCGTCCTCGTGGCGCCGGTCGACGCCTCTATGACGACCGCTGCGAAGGCGTTCCGTTGGTAATGGGCGGCGTCAATGTACCGCGCGTGCTCGTCCTTTGCGTGCAGGTCGATGAGAGGCTTGGCCCTCGCCGCTCTTCTTCCCTTGTTAAACTCAGGGTTCATGTTCTTGGGTATGGGGTCGATTCTGGTCTGGCGTCGGACCTCTTCGGGGACGGGGAGCTTCATCTCCGCCTCGTTCGAGTGTCCTATTGCCAGGTCGTCCAGTATCTTCCTCCCGGCTTTGGCCGTGGACAGCCGCTCCAGTTGAGAGGTCCGTTGCGCTTCGGCTATTTCTTCGAGCGTGTTGTGCATCCCGAGTTGTAAGAGGCGGGTCGTGCTCGTGGACTCGAACAGGCCCAGCGCCGTCTTGTACGCTCTTCTGATGATTACATTGATTTTGTTGCGTTCGTGTTGCAGCCATCTGTGGTAGGCTGCAACGTACGCGACGTGGCTGATGATGAAGGATTGGACGAGCCTGATTAGGTTCTCCTCTCTCATGCCAGCCTTCCGGGAAGTGACTCTTTTGAGGAGTCGCACAGCGTTGGCCGCTTTTGCCGTGAGACGGGAGATGGTTTCGCCGTTTCTTCCATGCTTTTCGATGACCATGCCTAGCATCCTGATTTGTCTGACCTCGGGGATCACGTTGCCGGATTTGGTTACGATTCTGATTTCTTCGCATTCGTGTTGTCTGGTCTTGCTCCTGCAATTGTTGGTAGGTGGGAGTATGAGGAGCTCCGATTTGCTCGGCGAACATCTCAGTCCGGTGCCTTCCAGCTGGTCTTCTATCGCGTCGACGGCGGCTTGCAGCGCGCCCTCGATGTGGGCGTCGCTGCCGCCGGTCACCCACAGTGTGATATCGTCCGCGTAGATGGTGTGCCTGACGTCTTCAATGTCCGCGAGCTTCTCGGCCACTCCGATCATTACCAGGTTGAACAGCATCGGCGAAATGACCGATCCCTGCGGTGTGCCGGTGCTCCCGAGCTTTTTCTCTTGCGTTTGTAGGTCGCCTGCTCGTAGCTCGGCGGTACTGTCCGTGAGGAAGTCCTTGATGTAGTTGTAGGATCTTTCGCCTATGTTGAGCTCAGAGACTTGGGACAGAATCGCCGAGTGTTTCACATTATCGAAGGCGCTCTTTCGGTCGAGCCCCAGGATTGCCTTGTTGTCGCGGGCGCTGCCGCCATCGTCTATGATTTGGTATTTGACCGGCAACATCGCGTCCTGCGTGCTTAGGTGCTGTCTGAAGCCGATCACCGTGTCCGGACAAGATTGTTTAGCCAACAGAGCTTTTTCGCTTCTGGCGGCAGCCCGGTCCTCTTAATTATAGGGACAGCCTGAGTGTGGCTGCGGTGACTTTCGCGTAACAGCCCTTCTCTTTATCGCCTACTACCCCGACAAGATCTTTTAGCCAACAGAGCTTTTTCGCTTCTGGTGGCAGCCCGGTCACCTTCATGATAGAGACAGCCTGAGTGTGGCTACGGTGACTCGCGGAACGGCCCCTGTTTATCGACTACTACCACGACAAGATTGTTTTTAAGAGCGTTAGCTCGTACTACTCGCATTCGAACGTTTCTTGTCAGTCCGGGATTTCAAGATAGCGGCCGGTCATGTTATCAAATTGCTCCAGCATCGTGCAAAATGTGACCCCCATCACGTGACCGCGCGCGCGCAGTAGTCGGGCCGGAACAGCGGCCGGTTTACTCCCTATGCTCGCGTTCCGCTACATGTATGTACCGTGTGAGCGGGTGCTGAGACTGGTGCCAACTGGGGTCGCCATTGGTGGCAAAATTGCGGCCCACCCGTTTGGCGCAGAGGGTTCGGAGTGGCGGCAGACGAATCTACGCGATTCGGCGGACGAAGTTGTTAGTCGAGTTAAAGCTTGATCTGTGTGAGGGACGACCTTTGGTATTCAAAACCGTAATTGGGCCGACCTTCGGAGGGCCGTGGCGGGCGAGCCAGTGGTCGCAGAGGGATACGGGTTGTGCCAAAAGAATCGTCGTTTCAAGTACACGATGGTATCTGATTTCGGGGCACGGGAGGAAAATTCGGATATAACGAATTTGAGCCTGGGATATAACGAAGGTGGACGTTAAATTTCCACACTAATATTATTGTAAAACAAAGTCAAAAGCATAGGTGACAATCACTTAGCTAACGCTCCTCATTTGATTTTGCGTTCGCGAATCATTATTTGATTTTTGAGATAGGTTTTAGAAATTCCAGCTTTGCGCTTACAACATGTGAAATGCATCGCTCCTTGTCTTCGTGATTAGCACTACGGGCTAGTCTCTTGAACAACAGCGCCAATTTAAGAGGCGACTGTCTCAGCTCATTACAGAATCGACACACGCACTTCCAAAGGTCAACTCGCAAAAAAGACGCCTGATAAAAAAGACAACACACTTGGTTCCCTTAAGAACTGGTGTTGCATACAAGATACCGCTGCCATGTGCGAAAAGCCATATTGGGGGCAAACACTTTTACCGACAGATTGGGAGGACTCCTCGCGGCTACATGGCATATTATGGACCTAGCACGCTATCTTGTACTCCCACATTCAACGACACACGTGTTCTGCGAAGCTTCAAGCACAGATAAATTTTGAGGAACTATCAGTGCTGAACTGTACCCAACCGTTCCTAAGAACCAGCATGAAGCGCGCGCCCATGCGACTCGATGTGGCTTGAAAAGTTTGCTCTTTTTTAAATATTTTCCTGCACTGATGGTGTGCACGCTTGTCTACTGTCGAGTAGCAATCAGTTGTCAGTTGGACTTCTACTCCCGACATCATACTTTGTAATTCTTCCTGTTCAACTGCAGCGGGAAAATCCGGGCCTTCCGTGCAGGCTCCGCATGGAGTCCGCCGCACCGGCGCAGTGCACTACATTCCTAAGGGAAACACACTGGAAGTGCGACGTCTTCATTGCACAATAAGAAGGTGCCCATTGCGCCTAAACTACTTGGAACCCACTCGCTGCCGAGAGGACAAGACGAAAGAGCGACAGGCAACGAGCGGCGAAAGACGGTGGTCCAAGGTTAGGCAAGGTAAGTTGTCGGTCGATTTGGTGACGATATTCCATGACTACACCACTACGAACGGGACATAGAAGAAGTACACACGCAGGGTCAGAAAAATACAATCCGCTCAGAGTGTCTTCCGTCCCATTCGGAGTAAACCAACTGAGTAGATCAATCCGCCATTACATGTAATTTGCACTTGAGATTACTGGTAATAAGCGATAATATGCTATTAAAGTTGTTGTAACTTGTATATTCACGGTGTTTAACCAACTGGCCCGAATTCGAAAAGCCTACCGACAGTCTGGTCTGGTCTGGGCCATTTTTCCAAAGTTCCAGAGAGAGAGAAAGACAAAATTCTCCTCTAGACGAAAAAAAAAAAGTTTGCTTTCCTTATGCGTTTTCTCTCCCCGCTAACCACAAAGCGCCCATGCCATGCAGGCCGGGCGTTCCCAAGACTTGTTTCCTTCACTCTGTGCACCAAATACACGGCCTGCGAAGCGCGTCGACTCTGGCCGGCAGTGTCCAGCGCGCGACTACGAAATCCGTTCGACTTTATGCTTCGCCACCGACACCACGGCGTTTCCGGCCCGCAGCCAAGATCGGGAGCGCGATAACCGCTTTAGATGCCGCTCGGAGGCTCGAAATCGGAGGTAGAAGAAAAACAAAACAACGCTGCCCTGACTGTCTGCCAGGCTTGGTCTTTTAATTCCTTTTGTTTTTCTTATCTAACCGCTGCAGGCAGCAGGCCGCGCTTTTAAAAGCCGCCGAGACACAAAGGCAGGGCGCTAACTAGGTGCCTCCAGGTCGCAAGAATGTGCGGCCCGTATTGATCCGATCATTTGAAGCAGTGCCCGGCGTGCGTGGGCATGAGGGGAGGGAGCGCCCGCGGCAACCTGCCGGCGCAGCCCAGCCGAGCACGACACGATCCGTGCCATTCCGGGGAAGGCGATGGGCGTATACGGTTATTTCTGCCCGCGCGTTCCAGCTCTAATTTCGATCCGATGAAAACGGCTCGAAGCTTGCGACCCGTGAGGTCGATCCCATGCACGACCCTGCACAGTCGGCGAGAACTTGCACTACAGCACTCGCTTACGAGGCGCACATATACCAGGTGATTTACTTAGAAGGTCCAAAGCTAAAAGGTAACTTCCTTCAGATTTATTTTAGCCTTGGGGGCTATGCTCGCTGACACAGCCTCCTGTCTTGGCAATGTGGTACGCCTCCACAATCCCTCTTGTCCTCTGATCACGATGCACAAAGATTATCGTAGGCGCTCCAGTTGAGCCTGGCAGCGCAGCGTTCTACAGCATGGACCCAAGTTTTGGTACCAGCCACCCCAGAATGCTCCTGAAGAACGGAACTTGGGGAGGTCCATCACGCGAGACGTCGACGACCAAGTTTGCATCCGCTGTGCGTCGGAGTGTATTGACATCATTCGCAATCCAGGACGGCCAAGTAAGCACGATCCTTTGAAGCCTCTTGTCGATCACATGGTTTCAAATAATTTAAGGAACCTGAAGTCCGACAAAGAGTGCTACTTTGTAGTCGTGGCCAAGGAGCTCTTTCTTAAGAAATCCACAGAGGCTGTAACAAAGGATTTCACAAAAGAGCCACTCAAGCTTAAAAGGTGAAGAACCAGGCCATAGACGTTCTGAATGACTTCAACCTGACACGTCTTGCCAAAGCTGTAAAGGGTGCCCCTAAAGAGAGTCTAGAAGTGTTCTTTGCCGCCAAGACACATAAAGCACCGATCCCTTTTCGCCGCATTGTGACGGCAAGACATTCTTGGGAAAATGTCGTCCTAGCTTCAAAAGCACCTATCAACATTACCTCTTTCGGACCCTTTCCTGGCTGCCAATTCTGAGGTAGTCGTTGAATTTTTAACAAAGAGGAATCCTGGGCGTCGTAGCGCCTTCAGTATTGAAGTCGAAGGCTTGTTTTATTCGCTGCCCCATACCGAGCTCATGCGCTCCGTTAGATCACACACCAGTGAGAATGACGAGGTCACTTTTATTACAAGGTGCGGAATCTCCGCCGATGCATTTTTGGAACTGCTCGCTCTCTACGTCGCCTCGACGTATGTGAAATCGGCAGGAAAAGCGTATCGGCAAACGTCCGGTGTGTCACTCCAGTGCTAGGCGACATCTTTTTGTCCAGGCGTCAATTTCACGCCTTCCGTCGATTTGACGGAAGCATCGAGCCGGACATCAGTGGAATGATGTTGAGGGCGTTTAGTTAAGTCGACGATTTTTTATCTTTACGCAGAAAAACACTTTCAACGGTCTCCTTGTAGACGTACTAAAGGTGTTCAAGGAAAGATAATTTGGCCTCAGTTTCGCCTTCGGAATTACCGAGGGCAACATGCTACAGTTTATTGACTTACGGCTTCACTTCCAGGATGATCATGTGTGTTGGAGATATAATCCGAGGTCTTGCAAACCACTGCTACACTTTAGCTTGGGGAACTCAACACACAGAAACTAACAACAAACAGGTCGCTGCATCAACACGCGCCTCGCAGATTACCGCAGAGCATTTGAAAATGGCACGGACAGGCACCTCGCACGTCATGCACAAAAACACCGCTTAAAAGACAAAGCCTGCCAGACTCAACTGGAGCGAACTACGATAATATTTGTGCCTGGCGATCAGACAAGAGAAATTGTGGAGGGGTACCACATTGCCAAAGCAGGAGTCTGTGTCAGCGAACCATCTGTTCTGCTATAGGGAAAGAACTTGCCTTTTTGGATAGTAACGGCTAATCATCTTTTTCTGTCTTGTTCCTTGGCGCTTCCTTTCTGTTTTTTCTTTGTGTTTTTTTTTCTGACTCCTACTTATTCTGACCATGTAAATAAATCGCTTTTATTCCTAGTAAGCGCTTGCCGTGTGTGGCGTTTCTTCCGTGTGCTCGCCTTTTTGAGCTTTAGTATCCATTATGAATAGGTTGTGAGGTTTTTCAACAAATGTGTTCCTGGAGATTCCGTAGCGTCAACAAGGAGGCGTGAAGCGTGTGTTCTGGACGAAGTGTTTGAAATCTGCGTGCTTGCGTTCGTAAGAGCGAAGCCAGAAGCCAGCAATCGGCAAATAGCTCAGTGCGCCGGTGCAACGATGAAGTCCTTGCCAAGCACTGCATGCATCCTTTTCATGTGAGACTGTACCAGCAGCTGAGTGCGGCAGACTTTGAACGCAAGCAGGATTTCTGTAGCAGGAGGTGATCTGGACGGATGAAGTACACTTTTGTCGCAATTCATCTGTGAACCTGCACAGTGCCCATTCCGGGGCTGGTGTGAACCCTCACTGGCTTCGAGCGCACAAACACGAACAAATATGGGCAGTAAACGTTTGGGACGGCATTCTCGACGACCGAATCGTCAACCCCCTTTCTTTTATGAAGTAACAGGAGCTTGCTTTGGGCTAGTTAGCAGTTTTCTGAAAACATACGAAAAAAAGACACGGACGACACTGATGCGGATGGGACACGTGCTAACTTGCAACTTGATTTAGAAAAAACCACCACGTCGAATATATAGGAGCCGTTCACCACTATCAGTCGATGGACGTGCGCAAAGAATAGCACGATCAAAAGAACAGCTCGTGGAAATTAAGAAAAGCACGGTGCCGGGGGAAAAAAACGAAAGAAAATGAGACAGCGCCTACTACATGTCCGGGCTCAAGTCTCAGCTTGTTTCCGAGCGCTCCGCACCGACAGCAAAACCAGCTGTCTCCGTGTGCGCGGCGGCCCTGCCGCCCGGCTCCCGGAGCCCGTCGAACACCTTTCGACAAAACGGATCCTTCTGCTGAGCTTCCAGCAGCTCCTTTCTGCTGAACACGATCCCCACGGAACTCGCGTAGTACACGTGGTTCACGTTCTCGCCCTGGATCAACGGTTGGTCCGCGTTCCTTACATGGGCTACGGCTCGGGTCTGCCCCTCACTCTCTCCGGCGCCGGGCGGTGGGTCGCGTGACCTTCCTCGCACTGGACAGGCGCTCGCGAGAGTGCGTCAGCCACAGCGTTGTTTTTCCCTTTGCGGCAGCGCACGGTGAAGTCGTAACGCTGCAGCAACAGGGACCAACGCGCTAGGCGGCCGCTCGGCTCGCTGAGTCGTCTCAGCCAGGTGAGCGCCATGTGATCCGTCTCGATCACAAATGCCACCCCATCGACGTAGTAGTCGAACTTACGCAGAGCAAAAACTATCGCGAGACATTCCTTCTCTGTCACCGAGTAGTTTCTCTCTGCCGGCGTCAACGAACGGCTCGCGAAAGCTACCGGACGGAGAACGCCTTCATGCTCCTGAAGCAACACTGCTCCTAAGCCCAGGTCGCTTGCGTCGGTTTGAATCACAAACTCCCTGTTTAGGTCGGGTAGCTGCAACTCAGCCGTGTCAGCGAGCACTTTGGTGAGGTTGCGCAGTGCATCCTCTTGCTCGTGACCCCAACTCCAGCGCTCGCCTTTCTTCAAAAGCTTTGTCAAAGGCGCCTGCAGCGCTGCGCAATCTGGGATGAACTGGCGATAAAAGTTCGCCATTCCCAGGAAGCGCCTGAGACCGGCTATATCTGTGGGCGACGGAAACTTAAGCAGAGCCTCAAACTTATCATCGCACGGCAGAATGTGGCCTCTGTCGATCGTGAACCCCAACAGTGTTATTCGGGTCGCGGCGATCTGTGCCTTCTTCGGGTTCAAAGTGATTCCCGCGGACCTCAGCCTCTCTAGGACGTCCCTCAAGTGGCGCAGGTGTTCCTCGAACGTTTTCGAGTACACCACGATGTCGTCTAGGTAAGCGAGCGCATGTTGCCACTTCGCATCTCCCAGAACACGGTCCATTAGGCGCTGATAAGTAGCGGGTGCTCCTACCAAGCCAAAAGGACATTCTCTTGAATTGGAAAAGGCCTCTGTGACAAGTGAAAGCAGTTTTCTCCTTGTCCCGCTCATTCATTTCAACCTGAAAGTATCCGCGGCTAGCATCGAGCGTCGTGAAGTACTTCGCCCCACCTAGGTTGGACACTAGGGAAGAAATGGTTGGTAGAGGGTACGCGTCTTTCCTCGTAACCTCATTCAGCTTGCGGTAGTCCACGCAAAGTCGATGTGTATCGTCTTTCTTTGGAACCAATACTACCGGGAAGCCCCAAGGGCTGTTAGACCTCTCAACAACGCCAATGTCGATAAGTTCGTCTAAGGCGCTGTCCAGTGTTTTTCTCTTGGCCAAGCTAATTGGTCTAGGATTGCACTTCCAAGGCAGTGCGTCACCTGTGTCTATTCGGTGCCTGACTAGGGTAGTGAGGCCCGGGCGGTCAGTGAATGTCGCGTTGTACTCGTAGAGGAGCGATGACAAACGTGCCTTCTCCCTCTCCGTCACGCTGTTCACTTTCGACAACAAAGGGTGCGCTGACCTTCCCTGCGCGGCAGAGCATTTTCTACCTCGGCAACCTTCTCCCTGCCCTCTCCCTCAGCGGCGATGGTCCGCTCGCCTCCTGGGTCTCGGGCTGGCGGGGTGGATTTGTCACGGTCTCCCCCCGCTCGCGCCGCGTTCGGAGTCTGAATGGTGTGCGACACCGCGGGCGCTTTCGCGAAAGGCTTCAAGGCGCCTGACGTGCGCTCCCTGTAGCCTCCGCTGCTGATGTCTATCACAATACCTGTCTTGGCTAGGAAGTCTCGTCCAAGAATTACAGGAACGGATAAACAGGGAAGATGAACGAGGCGTTGTCGCCGCACGCGTCTTTCCCAGCGAAACACTATCCTAGCTGCACCGCTTGATTGCGCTGTGCCGCTCGCGAGGCGAAAAGTGGCCTCGCACTCTCTCAGCCGGATGTTGTTCTCGCGGAGATGGTTTAACACCTCGTCACCGAACAAGGAAGCGCTTGCCCCTGTATCCAGTAGCGCGGTGAATTTCTTTCGAGCTATCGTTAGCTCAATGAACGGCGCTGACAGGCCAACAGAACTTCCTACGCGACATGCCAAAGGCGCTAGCAAACCAGGGTTTTCTGTGTACGCCGCGCGGAATCGAAGGTCGATCACCGGCGGCTTTGGCCGTTTCCCGACCGTGTTTGGTCACGGGCGGGAGGGCGGCCACACTCGCGGGCGAAGTGCCCCGGCTGGTCGCACCGGTAGCAACGGTTGCCCGGGCCCCGACGGGCTAGGCGCTGGTCGCCCCGTTCCGGTCGGTCATCTCGAACTCGCGGCGCGGATGGTGGGGGCCCCGTGTCGGCCTCGCGATCTCGGCTCGGTTCGTTCCGCTCTGCGGCAGCGTGTGCTGTTCGCAACGCGTAGCTGAATGGGTCCAAAGCGCGGTCGGACAACTCCCAACCCCTTGGGACACGCTCGTCAGGAAACTGTGCTTACGCTTCAGCTCTAGATGGACTGCGCGCTGAGCTGCCATTCCACGCGCAGCGCGGCTCAAGTGACAGCGATGCGGGTGGGGGCGGCCGATACGCTCGTGCAGAGAGGATGTCTCCCTGAATGCGCTTCGCCTCAGCTGCCAGCTCATCCAAATCTCTGAACCTGACTCCCCTCAGGTAAGCCGTGAAAGTCGGGTGCGCTTGTCTCGTGACACGCTCAACTTTCTCCGTGTTCGTGGCACGAGGGTCAGCGAGGCGATAAAGTTCGTCCATCGCTCGGACGTACTCTAACAGACTCGTCGGGGTGCTGGGTTCGGAGCTCCAGATCTCTCCTCAAACGCCACTCATAGTTTGCGGGTAGGAATTCGTCGCGGAAGCTTGCGCAAAACTCCTCCATTGTCCTCGCTCGGTTGCCGGCTAGTCGGTACCAGCGGGCCGCTTGCTCCGTCAAAGATACAGGCAAAACACGCGCAAGCATTTCGGCGTCTGCGATTCCTGTCACTTGCTGATAATGCAGCAGACGGTCGAGGTACTCGTTTGCTCCCGTACTGTCGTGGTACCCCGTGTAGGTAGGCAAGTCTATCCTAACACGTGGTGACTGGGCCGGGGCTTGCAAATTGTTTTGCAAAATACCCGCTAGACTCTGCCTAACCTGCATTGCGTTCTGCAAGAGTACCTCGGATGATTGCGGACTAACGCCCCCGGAGTTGGGCGCAGCCGCTGATGGCGTCGAATGATGAGGCCTAGGTGCCTCATTGTTCGCGCCGCGGAGCGGCGAGGCGCTCGATGTGGAGCCCCCCATGCCAGGCCTAAGTCCTACCAACGCGTCAGGGGATGTTACTCGGCTCTTCCGCGTGGAACGCCCAAGATTCACAAATTCAAACCCTTCCAACGGCGCGTCAAGTAGGGAGCCCTGGTTATGTGCCGCTGGCTCTGACAGCATAAACAAAGACTGCAAGTCACTCCTGTCGGCTGCCATCCTTTGTTAGGGCGACGGTAGTCTTTCGCTCCAACAAAGGTCAGTGCTCAATTGCCTAGTTCACCCCACGTTCGGGCGCCAAGATATGGTGTCCCTCTGCGTCCAGCCGGCCGGGAAGGCGAGCTTCTGTGAAAGCTACACGCAGGCGTTATTTAAGCACGCAACACGTTTCCCCAACCCGTGGCGCAGAGTCGCAGCCACGGCAGGTCCGGACGAAATAGGCAACGGCAGGGCACGCTAGGAAATAGTTTATTATCCTAACGCGAGGTAAAGCACACTGCGGAAGAATGTTCTATCCGTAAAATAGATGTTCAGTACCTCACCAAGTCGTTGACGTCGACCGGCGTTGGTGTTCGGGGGCCGGCGGGCAGCAAGGGGTCCGTGGGGCACTTAGGTAAGGTCCGGCAGCGAGAGTCGCTTCCCGCCGCGCGTTCCCCCCTTTTATCCATTCGGGCATTGCCTCACTGGCAGCAAATCGTTGCCGTCAAGCTTAGGCGTGCTACCCTCTCCGCAGAAGGCAGCGCGCTGCCGTGACGTCACGTCAGTGCTGGGGCGGAAATGAGCAGAGTCGCGGGGGTGCCTTCTCTCCACAATCCTGGTGGCCAGCGCGCCCGTGTAAGCATTTGGTGTAAGTCACGGTCGCCGCTGGCGCGGGGGACGAGGAGGGGATACCAGTGTATCCCACAGTATGTACCCACTCCTCCTATGTCTCCCTTCCGAGACAGCAGTGTTTATAAATAAAAATAAAATAAACAACAACCCACGAGCTAAGAGCAACGACGAGGCACCAGAATTATTTTTCTTCGCTGAAAGACAAAAATATACGTATATGTTGCACGCACAACACAACCACTTCGACGAGTGTAAAACAAACTAAGATGTGCTAAAAAAAATCAGGTCTCATGTATGATCCCCTATGTTCAAAGTTAAAAGTTAAGCAAATAAATATAATCTTACCTGTTCCCTCCCACAAATAAAACTCCAGTCTTGTAAGGCGTCACTTTCCTGCTGAAACCTCCTTGGCAAGCTTCTCATAACGATAAAGCAGCAAGATTCGTTTTGTCAAAAAACCGTTAAATCAGCATGAGTCGGAGGTACTGCTAGGCGGAAAGAGCATATGATGGCTCTACATTCTCGATGTTTATGAGGCGTGTGCTCTTTTGGAGTTTCCTGTCATGCACGTACTATCGGAGACAAGAGTCCCTACGACGCTAGTAAAGCCATTTAGGCGCCATGTTTCTCAGTAATCACATCATTTTACTACGCTCAGATACAACTCAAGAACGCAGCAGCTTTTTCCCGTCAAAATATCCCCTTCCAGCCAATGGCGTCGGCCGACTCTGATGACCCTACTAGTGTGACAAAGCGGGGACTCGTAGATGCAAGGTGATAATTCCTTCCCTCTATGGTCACGGAGAGACACCTCTCTCCATTGTGACGCCGCTGTCCGCATTCTCACGTTTGCACGGTCATAAGAATCGCTCGACGCCATTGGCTGGAAGAGGGTGATTTGACGGGGAAAGGAGCGGCGTTATGGAGTTGTATCCAACTATACGACATATTAAAGAACTTGAGATCGACTATCATCTCCGGAAGTGAGGTTTTGATCCGGCGGGTAATAGTAAAGCTGTCGGCTTCGTTGATAGCTCATGCGTACTAGGAACATTTAGTCCCGACAGTACATGCAGCCGCATGAATGAGGAGGACTGAATGGATAAAACAAGGTGGAATGTGCTTTACCTTAACGTCAGATATTTTCTGCCTTTCCGCTTGCTACAACAGTTTCCCAACGCCGAACCCAGCCCTATCGATCAAAAACAAAGCCTGAATGCCGTACCCCGATTCCATTGCTTCGGAGGGACCCTGAAATGAAGTCGGTGGGCATATTCTAGTGCAACAGATCTGTAGAAATGGTCTTTTGGTGTACTCGAGTGAAATTTGAAAGCTCTGCGTGGACCCTGTAATTAGAAGAAATTTTTAAAAAGCGCTGCTCGCAGTAACTCGCAACCGATTAGGGCGACACACCTCACCGCGCGTCCCCTACCCCGATGGCGACAGCAGAGGTAACCTCATGAGGTCAACCGCAACCTCAAAATGACGTCAACCTGACATCGTGAGATGAGGTTGAGGTGTGGTCGGCGACGGCTCGAAATTTTGTGAGCGAGGTCAACAAATCAGACCTCAACCTCTCGCGTGAATTTGAGGTTGAGTGAGGTCGTCATTCAGTGAGGTCAAAATTTTGAGGTCGAGACTTCTTGCAGTTGCCGCGGCTTACTGCGACGAGCGTCGCTTCCGAAGCGGAGTTGGAGAGCACCACCGCAGTGTTCATGCAATGACGCTTGGTGTTCGGCTTCCCTGTTTGGACAACCGGATGCGGCAGTCCGCCCTTAACTTTCGGTGCTACGCCGAAATGTCCGTTCAGCCCTAGCCTACAGGAGGACGCACGCCTCTCGCCTTCCTAAAACGAGTGCTGCTGTCACGGCACGCCACTCACCTTCCCCCTTTCCCCGTTGGCGTAGCAGCCGTAGCTACCTGCCCTTCGGCGCAAGCTCCCGGGAGTACCCAAATCACATAACTCACGTTGACCAGCGGTAGCTTTGTCTGATGCCGCAAACAATTAAGTTCAGTCCAACAGGCACGCTATAAATTCGTCGCGGGCGGATGGCCCAAAGCAATACTGTTTCGTGTTCATGCTCGTTGCGGCGCTGACGTCATGGCTCTTGCCTTGTAGTCGAGTAAAGGGGATCCTGCTGTACATTACACGGTCACTTAACAGAAACTGGAGCAGTCGGCAAAGGCCAAAGAATAGGATTCAGGAGGTTCCTAACAAGGACACTTGCTGATCTGATGAAAAAAGCACGAAGCCAGAAAAACCTGTATAATGCCATCGAAGGTTTTGATTAGTGCCTCCCCCTTTCGAATCTCACATTACTAGCGTATATTCGTGTTCCGTAATGCACGCAGATGCAAATGTAATTTCACTTTTATATCCTTCTTAATAACCTCGTACCACGGCGAAATTGGGGTGAGAGGGGATCGTGGGTGCCTGGTATGACGTGACATTACATCGTTGTCACGTGAATAGATGTGGCGTCATAGTACGTACACCGTTGCGCCGTGACTAGGTGTGACGTGATATTACATCGTCGTCACGTGACTAGATTTTAAGTCACATTACATCGTTGTCACGTGGCCTGGCATGGCTTCACATTCATATGCCATTACTAGTTGTACTAATTAGTCTTAGCTTTACCTTGTTTAATTATAAAACATCAGTTAGATCTGTTAGTGTGTGTCAATTATTATTAATTAATGATGTGACGTCATGATCTTCGTTGCGTGACTCCTCGGCTCGTGACGTCACATGGCGCTGTTTCTTTCGGACACTTTTTGCGGATATGACCTTGAAACTGAGCCATCTAATGCTTTCGCATTAATAAAAGAAGCCAGTCGATTCTACACAGACATAAATACAACACACCTCTGTTGGTATACTACAGTCGCACCTTAAGTGTTTTCGAAGGCAGGATACACAGGACTTAAAAAAAACGTTTGCTGGGTGGGAAAATTTTCATCCACGCTAAATCCTCACGCTATGCCGGATAGAGCTAGAAAATCGAAATATACTGATATGCGTCTTCGTAGCCAGTGTACAGCGGAAAGTACATCGGCGACCAGTTTCTTTACATTCCGACGATTCTCAAGCCTAAGAGGAGTAGTGTGAATACATACCCCGCACCCCCCTCCCAGTTTCTGGTAGATGGAGTAGAAGGGTGTTTGTCGATTACCGGTTTGTGCGTGAATGAGCGAGAGGCTTCCAATACGAACAACTATACACGAAGCAGATTGCTGAATATTGACACTGTTAAGCTTACAAATATTTAGTGAAGCAAGGGGCACCCCTTTACCCAGGCCATAAACTCTCCGAGGGTTCATCCCAGATTATAAGATTCTCCTATTGCGTGCACATCATTAGTGTCTGCACACACCAAATTAAATCATTACAGACCACTTAGTGCCGCTGTTGTTACAACTAGTCATCACAATGGTATCATCATTTTGGCTTTCCTATCTCACAGGATTCTCAGAATTGTTTTTAACTGAAAAACTTGTTATTCGCTTCATGTTTTTGGGTTTGTTTTCTGAAGTCAAGCAGCCGAACTCCACTTCAAACTTTGAGCTTCAGGTGAGGTTCAATGAGGTCGCCAGTGGCCTCGGGAAAAGTGCGGTGAGGGCGCCTCAGGAGACCTCAACGTCAAATGATGAGGTTGAGTGGGGTATGTATGACAGAATAAAGAATATGACACCCCACATCATCACTCTAGCGTGTTACGGACTCGCCTCGCAGCGGGGACACAACCGCTGCGTCCCTCTGCTAGCAGGAGGCTGGGCGAATTCCTTTACATGACGAACCAAAAAGCATACAAAGAAAGGCAATTCAGCTTGCGCTACATTTTTGCCACGTTGCGGTACGCTTCGCCGAAACGCCGATTAGTTCGCCACAGGGCGAGCTCTCCGGTGCCGCTGCATTCGGAACGACAAGCTGATGCAGGGCCCGTAATCGCGAGGTTGGTTCCGGCTCGCGCGATTGGCTGGCGCGCCGGCCAATCATGCGACCCCGCTAAAACACATTGCAATGGTTTAAAATGGTGAACGCGAGGAAAATTAAGGACTTCGTGGTTGCGGTAGCGAGGCCGCGGCGCGTTTTGGAAGCTAGCACGATGGAACTAAACACACGACGCTTGCCTGTACGGCGCCGTCCGCGGCGGCAAAGGAATCCCGCGTGAGCACTCGCCCTGTTCCTTTTTGTTATGTGTCATAGCTCCACCTTCAGGATGAGCAATTTGTGCAGCATAGGCAGCTTGAAAGAACAAAGTGGAGGATGAAAGCTATGCATAGCTCGGGCTTTCCCGCGATTTTGTGAGATGCGAGCTCTGTGCCCATGCCTTAACATTTCGCTACAGCAATCCATCTCCAGCGCGCGCAACATCTACAATACAGTTTAGATACCATCTCAGGTGACACAAAGCAAATCATATTTAAAGCGTTCAGCCGTACCCACCCACCCACTCACCCGTCCGTCCGTCCGTCCGTCCGTCCGTCCGTCCGTCCGTCCGTCCGTCCGTCCGTCCGTCCGTCCGTCCATCCATCCATCCATCCATCCATCCATCCATCCATCCATCCATCCATCCATCCATCCATCCATCCATCCATCCATCCATGGTTTAGATTAGACAGCCGCTGCCGTAGCTCGGCTGGTAGAGTACCGTATGCGATACACAGAGATCTTGGGTTCAGATTATATTATATATACCAGGTGTGCCAGAAAATACTTTCAAAAAATTTCAAAAATAAGCTTTTTGGGGTAAAAATACGGTACTACGACATCGTACTACCAGTGTTGACGGACACCGGAAAGCCGGTGAATTGTCTTAGTAGTAAGCTGGTCAACTAATTTCTGATAACTAATTTTTTATCTATCACAGCTAGGAAACTGGTTGCAATTAGGTATTTGTAGCGGGTCGTTAGTAAGAGCCGTATGAGTATTTAGAATTGAGAAAACGCGGTTACCCTCGCCGCTGTTGCTCGGCAAATTTTTGCTGCACCGTGGGAAAATACATGCGTTTTCGAAAGCATGCAGGCAAAGCAAGCCCTCCAGTGCGCGTCACTAGTCCAGAAAGCCAAAATTTGTCGAGCCACAGCGCAAAGGGCAATCGCGTTCTCAAAATTCTAAAAAATGATATAGCTATTACTAACGACCGGCTACAAATATCTAAATTTAAGTAGGCGCCCAAATCTTCTTTCTAGGTTGAGGTAATTATTAAAAACTAGTGAACCAGCTTAGTAATTAAGGTGGTTCATCAGTTTTCTGGTGTCTGCCAACAATGCTAACACTATGCCGCAAAAGCCATATTTTTATTTCAGAGAGCCTATTTTTGAAAAATTTTGAGTGTTCGCTGAAACACCTCGTATATACTGTATAGTACATACATACCAGGTGTCCCAGCTAAATCTAACCAAGCTTTTAAAGAACACAGGATGCCCTACACATGTGCAACCAACTGAGTGTTTAGAGTAGCGTGGCCTAGTCTCTGCAGCATATTTTTCGTTCCTCAACGTTAATTAGTTCCACTTAATTAGCTAACTTTTTAATTATTCACTCGCGGAACAAATGGTCAAAGGAAAAGTTGTAGATGGCTTTAAGAAAGAGCTGACTGGAATGTCTGCACCAAGTTACGATTTACGTCAAGTAGTTTCTTTATCGACCTTAAAGCAGAACTCGCGCAATAAAAGAAAGCTTGCACGTGACAACGATGCCACTTCAAAGTCCTAAGGCGCGTCTTAGGGAACAAAATCCGTTTATTTTTTTTCTGACGTGAGCCAGTAGCTGGTCACGTGATGGTTTTCTGTTAAGGCCAATAAATAAAGGTACGTAAATCGCACTTTGATGGAAACAGCGCTGTTAGTGGTTTTTCGAGACGATCTACAACTTTTCTATTGACACTTTGTTCCTTAAGTCAATAATTAAAAAGCTCGTATAAAATTAACTCTGAAGAACGAAATAAAATACTGCACACTAGTCCACGCGACTCAGAACCCTCAGTTGGTATCACTGGGATAGGACACTTGGTCTTTTGAAGCGAAATCTTCACTCTCAGAGCAGCAACTTCAAGGCCAACAAGGCCGCCCCTGCCACGCTTACTTTCTCTTTGAATCCACTCCGTTACTCTTAAGGACCAGCGGCTATCTTGCCTTCGCATCACATGCCCTGCCCAAGCCCATTTCTTCCTCATGGTTTCGACTAGCACGTCATTAACCTGAGTTTGTTCCCCCACCCACTCTGGCCGCTTCCGGTCAGTTGTGATGCTGTCTCGACAGCGTCATTTGAGTTTAACCTTCACGTGGTGATAAGAAGAAACACCTTGTTGATGATGAAATCGGGGTTTCTTGATGACCCGGTGGTTGTAACTCGCAAACATTCACCTTACTCGAGGAAAGGAGAAGGTTAACTATTTATTTACAGCATAAATAAAATCAGAAGAAACGATCAAGGAGAAAACTACTTACGACATGACCAAACCGTTTATCAGACGAATGCAGCCCCGGTTAAACCCAGAGCGCTTAATTTTAACCCCTCTGTCTCCGCCTTTTTCGGCGACAGCAAACAATAAGATAACAAGCGACTCTGCTCACCAATCAATGGATAGGGAAAGGAAAATAAGGTTTCTGCCAACTAATCACCGATTGGGGAAACAATATCGACTAAACAATGGTCAGGGAAAGGAAAGCCAAAACTCTGCAATTCCCTCGGCCAGCCATACATTTGGGCTAGGAGAGGCAGCAACTAAACGCGCAAACAGCATACACCACTACCATTCCCCACCGCACAGAAGTTACTACATTCGTAGCCTTGACATCTGTTTTCTCTTTCGAACACGTGTATGCGAGACACACGCACGCCGAAGGAACGATCACTCAAGACGTTCGGCTCCTTACAGAAGAAAAAACGGTCGTCAAGGGAATAAGCGCTTCACGGTCACTCTCCCGTCCGTGTCTCACGGTGTCTCTCCCGCTTGCCCGAAGTTCTGGCAACCCTTTTGGCTCCACACACATGTCGCCTTCCGCCAGGTCCGCTTCGCGAGCGGGCCTGGCGGATCCGCCTCGTTCGGCGAACGGATGGAAAGTTGGTCATTTTCAACTTTCTGGCGGAGGAGCGCATCCGGCAGGCGACCGGATTGCAGCTATTGGCTGCTTTTCGCGTGACGTCAGTGACGTCTCGAGCCCCTCCGCCTCGGTTCTGCCCTGCCGGGGCAAGATGGCCATTCGTCGACTGAACTGGGGAGCGCGGCCTGGGCAGTGGCAGCGATGTCGCGAGGCATATTATATTGGACACATCTTGATATTACCAGTGTTCAGAGCGACTGCAAACTTCGCCGCGTTCAGCAGTAATCATCTACGCTGACGGAGTTGACAGAGCGCCTCTTCAAACCGATGCGAGACTTGTGCAGTGGCGGTGTCACGAAGTGTTTATTTCGAGCTGTTTGTGGTTGGTGCAAGCGTTTGTAATTCCTGCGAGGATCATCTCGGAGAGCGGCGAGTAGCAGCTGCTCACGGTCAATTTCTTGTGCGTGCATGAGCTGCATAGCACAGTGACAAGTGTCCGCGTAGTGAACGTGATTGCGATCGGAGCGAGTGCTTTTACGTCAAGGCAGCGAAATGTGTACCTGCGAAAGCTCACGACGGACGCCGTGCTTTCCGAATGCTGAAATGATCGTGGCGTTACGCAGCTAGTCGCATTCGGTGCGATGGTTGCAGTGATCGCTACCACACGACGTTATTTCTGCTACGTATCCATTACCATTTTGACCGCGATTCGTGCGGGCACTGTGCTCGAGTACTGCCGTGTGTGCGACGTGGCACGATCTTGGCTGCACGGCCGTCGGACTGTTTTCTGCGGCGACAAAAGCAACGCCGCCATCCTTTTGCGTCTTGGTGCTCCATTCAATACATTTTGTGATTATGGGTGCTCGGGTTACGAGTGGCCGGCCGACTGTGTGACTTTTGTGAAAACATGGGTGTGCAGTGCAGATGTATCTTCGGGGGCGTCATTTCTTTTTATTTCCTGCCCGCTGTGCAGAAATTTGTCTGCAATAAATATTTGCGCGATGAATGGGTGACTGAACACTTCCTCTAGCCATTTCGGTTTAGGTTGTGACAACATGGTATTACGCGATTACGAACAAGAATCATTGCCGCATTTATATCACGGCTAGTTCGCAGTGTAGAATCTCTAATATGTGTTAACTGATGAGTCTACTTTTCAATGTGCATTCCACTCTGTTGCGCTAAAAAAATAACTGTGGCAGCAGCTTATGGGGTAAAAACTGTCCACAGAACAAGTTGGGCATAACGAGTCTTGATGAATATATATATATATATATATATATATATATATATATATATATATATATATATATATATATATATATATATATATATATATATATATATATATATATATATATATATATATATACACACATATATATATACACACATACATATATATATATATATATATATATATATATATATATATATATATATATATATATATATATATATATATTAACAAAATCTTTCCCATTGCTTTTTTTCTCTTTTTGCTTTGTCAAATTCTTGGCAATGTGAAGTTGAAGTGGAATCTTGGTTTCCACTGTAATCAGAAAAATTCGGGGATCTTGAAGCGCCTCATGAACCGTGACACTGTTTGTTGTTGATTTTGCTCACGGTCCCTTTTGATCAGAAGATCAGCGGTACGAAAGTGGATGTGTGCACAATGCTATTGTTGCAGAGCAGTTCGTGAACTCTGCTTTGCTGGTGTTAAGTAGTTATTCAGCAGCACTCCCTGGGACAGCCGCACCAGTTTGTTTAACAACACAATTTCGAAGCCTTGTGAAGGAGATTTCAGAATGCACATGCACCCTGCTATTTTCATTTGCCTGTGACTGCTTGCTACGGACATGATTACTTGTGTGCTGAGTGACGGCGATGGCGAGCACAATCAGCTGTGTATCGAGAGTGTAGAACGCTTCCCAGATTTCCTTAATCCTCCTTACATTTTACACTAACAAAAATTTATTTGCTGACATATAGACGCATGTTTGCACCTTCCCCAGTGATCGGCTAGGTTTCCTGGCCCACTTATCCTTTCACATTTGTGTGATCACGACAGTACCATTCCTGCACAGATTCAAAGCTACAATAACAAGGCTTATTTCAGTTCTTTGAAATGTGCTAAGCAATGTTGCATGGTGGCTGGTTCTGCAATACCGACGTTGCCCTGTTTCTGAGAGTCCTGTAGTATCAATGGAACCGTTGATCTGCCAAGGCAAAGACCACATTTAATTTGAACCCGTTCTTTTACTTGAATGAAATGGCTGTTGCTGCTTGCATTAGCAGATTCCCTGCTTTGCACCGGCGCCTAGTTCTGTTCTTGCCTGCTGCGCATGCCTGAATCAGGAGTGTTGCATTTTTCTTTTCTTCTGCGGTGTACTCAGTATAAAAGGTGCTAACCTAGCATTGCGGGCTGCGGGGAGGCATATGTGAGGTTATAATATAAGCAAGCGATTCTGTTGTTTTAATTTTAAGCAGGTTATTTCATTTTGTGCAATGAGCAATCCAAGCCAGAATGTGAGTCGCCGAGCCCTAACAGTGATTTTTACACTAGAAAGAGAAGCTCTTTGGCAACCAGAAAGTGTAGGAGCTGGTTAGAAGTCAGTGTGCCTGGCAGTCCACGGGTTAGCATAACATTCTGTGCAGACAGTGGGGCAAGCATTGTGATGGCAATTCCAGTGTGCAAGGAAGGTATATGATTCAGGCAGCGTTCCATTTATCTGCTCAAATCCAAAGTTTTAAGTCTTTCCCCTCTGCACAATAATGGGACAAGAACACATGCGACAATGGGCCGTACGCATTTTCACTCTGCCCACTATGATCAGCAAGTTTCTATGTTAGCAAAGCGTAAGTAAATTGAAAAAAGTTTTATCCCAGAAATACTGCTAATAGTTTGTCCATATTAACGAGGACTGCACTAATGAGGAATGGCTGTATATGTGAAAGTATGGTTAATTTTTTTAGTTCTGATGATGACACAAGCAATTAATCTATGTTATTTTGAACACGAGACTAAAGAAGTACATTTATCTTGCAAATTATGAAGATGATTAGAAGGATGTGTTGTTTGGCACAGCAGTTTGTTGGTTGAAGAATAGCGATTGGCTTTACCTGACACCACTTAAAACAGCAAACTGCAAAATGAGCCCTGTAGAGCTGGTAAAGGTATGTTAGGAACAAAGTCGTCGGAAAGCAGCACCACTGCACATAGTAACAATTCTTGCTCTGTTGTCCTCGTCCCTTAACGCAGTTTCAACATGCAAACTTACCGCCGGCTCACCCGACAGTACACTCGTACCAAGGTTTGTGAAATTTGTAGCAAACATCAACAGGACAGGAAGCAAGGTGTACGCATATCTAGTACATACTGTGCAGATAGCTTCCTGCCTCATCATAGTTCGGCCCCTCTATGTTTCTTACCCATCATTTCCCAGCACCTATGGCCCTATTTATGCCATTGCCATGTGCTGCAAATCACCAAACACATTTTGTACTCTTGCTCTGCTAGATTGTTTTGGCCCATTAAGTTGGTTCATCCAAATTGGCAAGCTTTTAGAAAACATTCCTGCAATAGCCATCTTGCTCTTGTTCTTCACGACATGCACCTTGACTGCAATATCCCCCTCGATGCTTTTCTTCTTGGCTTCGAAAAAGCATGTGATTCGCTTATTTATGTATGGCATTTTTTGTCGTGCTTTAACTTGTATCCAATAGTTCTAAACTGGATCCAAGCCAGCCGTCGGCAGATTTCCCTTGCCAATTCTTAAGCATCCTGCCTTTTCCTGCAGTCTTGGATGTCCCCCAAGGCAGTGCCCTTGAGCCTCAGCTTTTTACTACCTACATCATGGCTTTCCTTTCAGTGTTTTGTTTCAGTGTTTTGTTCAGTGTTTTGTTTGGCTCGCATGGTCTCACCTCATGATGCTTGTACGCCCTCCCACAGCCTAGGATATTTACACCATAACATGTACTTAGCATCACCGTCTTCCAACTTACTTGCGTTCAGATCCCCTGTGTGGCATCACCTTGGGCGTTCTAATGGTGCATGGCACAAACCGAACTTAACTAAAATCCTAGAATGAGTTCAGACCTGAGCCCTTGTTTTATTTTTTCAGACTATTGTTGAAGCTCCAGTTTCACAGCACCAAAGGTGAATATTCAAATTTCTTCATGTCGTGCAGAAACTGCAGGGATTTTTTTCACTCTTTACCGTCACATAACCAACTAATCTGTTCTTACTCATGTTTCCTTCTGCACTAGCCGCACTAGTACTGTTGTGCCTAGTTAGCTCATGCCACTGCATTTCAATATTGATTTTTGTTTTTGCCACTAAAGGCTGGAATGGCCTTCCACCTCACAAGGCTTACTAACCTCTTGTCCCTTGAGCTAGTCACTGCAGAAATGCATGCAATAAATGATGATGCTCGTCCACTAATTAAAGTAATTCCCTCAAGGCAGAGAATATTTGTAATAAGCAAGTAATAACTCACTGATTTCCACCAAAGTTCAGCCATAAGGCCACAAAGAACAGCTACAAAGCTTTCTTTTGTAGCCGTATGGCTGTGCTTGGATGCTAATGGTTGATTACTTCTACACAAAGCTGACCACTCAAGTATTGTCATTAAGTACTGTTTAGGTATAATAAATGTTAAAATAAATTGTTCTAATGAAGTGCTTAGTCACTTGCTCAGCTCGGCAAGCCAACGCAATGTTCTCTTACGCGTAAGAACTTTCCTCACAATCTATTTAAAGTAATATTGGGGCAGATTTACACAATAGTTTTGTCGGACGGCATACAGTTGCATTTACGCTAACTTGCACACTGTGCACAAGCTAGGTCTAGCCAACTGAACCTGTGCACTCAAAATCTAAGCATGCATTATTGTGCCTATCTAGGTCAGATTTGTCTTGTTTTCTCTCTCTTATCGTCTCTTCAGCTTAGCAACACACCGCCTTCATAACATGGCTCAATGAGAATGCTACGAATGCATGTTTATACATGTGATTTTTATATATTCAGTATAGTGTTAACAGGGCTGTTGGTTCATCTTGAACACAAAACCCGTCCACTTCAATTTGCAGCAAAGAGACACCAGTGAAGACAAAAGTCATCACTGCTTTTCTGGTTTTTTTTTTTGGCTTTCTTCGGCCTAAGTTCAAATTGGTCTTTTCCAAGTTTCTGATGCCTATCCATGCCTCAATTAATTTCTTTCTTTGAACACCAGACTGGCAGTGAAATAGGTATATTTTGCTGAAAATGTTGATAGTCGGCAACTAATAGCACACTCTAAAATTCAACACATGTTGAGGGGTATAAACATCAATTAACAGTAAGCAATGCTCACTTTTGCTAGCTAGATTGTGAACTGGTCACCTTTACATTCAATCAGTCTACATTTTACTAATGAGTGAAAATAATTCTTAAACATTGCTTTAAAGTTGTATCAGAGAACATGCGTATATATGCCTGTCACATACTTAAATGGCTCAATTTTTATTTCATTTTATGGTGCAACATCATAGTCCTCATACTGGAAATCCAAGTTTACAAATTCTGCTTGAGATGTTGGTGTTTGCTCGGGATAACAAGATTATACGGTCATTATATCCAGTTTCCCTGACTGTACAAAGTATTCTTTCCCAGCCTAAGCCAGGAGCCATTGCAATGTAAACCCTCCAAATTGGTTCTTGCATTTCCTCTACCTGTAATCCACTTTACTGGCTCCCACATCTCATTATGTTTATAGTAATAGAAACACACGTGTAGACTCTTATGCAATACAAAGGCACCCACTTTGTTTTCCACTCACTGCGGCATTTGAGAATGCTTTGGAGTTGCAAAGAGTATATGTCAGCTTATTTTGTACATGGCAGCAATGACATGGCCTTCAGCAGAACTTCCCATACTTGTTTTCAAAGCTTTAGTCCGACTTGTGCAACGGCAATATCAGCTCATGAAGATATGCTAAAGGACTACCTGATGGCCTGCTGTCTCTGTGGAGAACAAAGCGCCTTGCACTACAGCCAAGTGATGCATGTCTAAGCCCCTTTGCAGCCACACAGTGCTATTTCTATTTTGGCTCTAATAATGGACTGAAAAACAACAAAAATAAGTCACTATTGTTACTGTGTCACTGTTCTGTAAAATGTAGAACAGCTTTAATTAGAACTGATTTTACCTGTTCCAAACAACTGGAAAAGTCATAATTTATGTGCATTTGTGTTTGACAGCAGTGTGCTAAAATGTGAATTTTTAATGCATGCACAATTGACACACACACACGCACATGCACACACACACACACACACACACACACACACACACACACACACACACACACACACACACACACACACACACACACACACACACACACACACACACACACACACACACACACACACACACACACACACACACACACACACACACACACACACACACACACACACAACTTACATATTGAATAGATAAGCATGTCTTTTGCATTCGCAGTCAGCGGACTGTTGGTAGTTCGGGGGGGGGGGGGGGGGGGGTTGTTTACATATTAAAATGACAACAACTGTGCAGAAGACAGGCCAACAGTCGTCCAATTCGGTCTGCCAAAACCATGTCGTCGTGATGTCTGGCTCTATGTCACACTGCGCCGATGAAAACAGTCGGTCGACTGTCGGCGTCGGCGCCACGTCTCCAACAAGACGGCAGTTGGCCGATGGTTCGCCAACTCCCATGTCATGCGAGACAACGTGCGAGACCTCGTTCTCGTTCTCACTCTTCTCTTGTCATTTACTGCTATGCGAAATTCATTGGCCGGGACGCTTCATTTTTCACTCTTTTAAATAAACCCCACCATAGTAAAACAAACTCAACACTCCTGATTATGAACCTAGATTGAGTGCAGCCCATACTGAGCGGAACTTATTGCTGGGTAAGAAAGGCATGGCTCGAAAAATAAATTCAGTCGCTCGCGGGTAAACAAGACGGGAGAGATTATTTAAAGCTAAAATAATAAAAAGGAAAAAATTCCCGACCACGCGGATTCGAACTAGGAACCTCTGGAATGCGAAGCTACTGCTATACCCTCGACGCCATGGAGAACAGAGCATTTCGTTGTATTCAGGGGTGCTGCACTCAGCATTGTGGCACTCGCGACAGAAGTAAAAAGCAGGCGACCCATGTGCGAAAACTCGGCCGGCGCGCTGCACCGGTCGCTGCTTGCGAATTGCAGCCCCACTGCAAGGAGGGACACACAGAGCAGCAAGCATCGCTGCGCCGCTCGACTCATGCACTCGAGTAGTAGTAGTAGTAGTAGTAGTAGTAGTAGTAGTAGTAGTAGTAGTAGTAGTAGTAGTAGTAGTAGTAGTAGTAGTAGTAGTAGTAGTAGTAGTAGTAGTAAGTGTTTTTTTATTAAAATAATAGTGGAAAAGATTTTTGCTAGCCCCGGCATCTGCCATCGATACTGAAGCACCTGAGCTGGGGCAGCGGAAATAAAGGATAGCAGGCAGAATGGAGAAATGCAAAGCGTACGCTTTGCCACTCGCAGCGGTCTGATTACTGCTTGGCTTGGTGTTGAAGTTCGCACCATAAAAGACAAAATAGCAATGTTATCAGAAAGACCGTCTGCTATACACGAGCAGCGACAAAGCATGCTTGCGCTAGTAGCGAGATTTCGGCAACGGCACCGCCTGCGGTCGCGCCAGGCGACGAACTGCGCTGCTGCCTGGCGCAGCGGACGCCGCTTCGCGAGTAGCCTGCGCGAGTAGCCAGCGGACGATTGGCGAGTCGGACAGCAACGGCGGGCCAGCGGCAGCTTGCGAGGCGATTCTGGCGAGAAATTTTGCTCGTATCGGAGTTGTTGCTTTTACCAGCAACTCGGTGTTGATCAACAATCCTCAGGAATGATACATTTGGCACATTTCTCTGTCTCAGCGTTTATTGCTTACGTCAAAAACAATCTTAAGCTGATTTTTATTACGGCGGCGGACGGGATCCAGGCTGGCCTGCCGGCGAGCAGGCTCGGTTTACTTCACGTTCGCACCAAAAAAGACAAAACAGCCATGCTATCAGAAAGGCCGCCTGCTATATTCGAGCAACGACAGCATGCCTGCGCAACAGATGCGCTTTCGGCAACGACGCCGCCTGCGGGAGCGCCAGTGCGACGAATTGCGCTGCTTCCCGGCTGCCGTGCTCGACGCTAAGCCTAGCTGGTTTCGCATCGATGCTGCAGCTCAGGGCGCTTTGGAACTAGCCAGCGCCGTAATGAAGAAACTTCTCTAGCCACCCCTTTACTGCCAACCTGTCCCATAATAAAATAAAGTTATGCTCGATTTCCGCGACGCCTTCAGCAGCGGATCTAGCAGACGACAGGCGAGCCAAGCCGCACGAAGCAGCAGCAGCAGCAGGCGGCTGAAATTTGCTTGCATCGTAGTTATCACTTCAACCAGCACCTTGGCATTGGCCAACGATCCTCAGTAATGATACTTTTTTGGACATTTATCTATCCCAGAGCTTGTTAAGAACTTCAACAAACAGCACTAGAGCGGAATCGTGTTCGTGTCTGGTGAATGTTTTAGCTCGGCGAGCGATCTCGCGTCGACACGGTCGGCAGACTGAGTTTGTCGGCGTCGCGGGCGTCAAAGCACGTCACACTACGAAAACATCTGTTCGTCGGACGCGTTGGTGTCGTTGTCGGCCTAGTGTGACAGCTTGGTCTGCCACAGACACGGTGTGCCGACCCGGTCGGCCGATCATCGGTGTCGTTGTGTCTGCATCGGTGTCGTGTCAGGCTAGTGTGACAGGCCTCTTAGGAAAGGCTGCAAGTACCATTATTTTCTTCTCTGTCAGCAGTGCAAAAACACTGCAGTGTGCAATTTTGAATAAGTGACTAAAAATATTAAGTATGTAATCTTAACTATTTGAAAAATGTGATTATCCCGGTTATATTTACGGTCGGTTGATAGCAGCCTGTATTGTGGCCTGACCCCATCGAGAATTCGCAATAAGAATCGCGTCGTTGTTCTGAAATCCAGAGGGTAGCCTAACTTTCAGAGGGGGCAGCCTTCTGTTATTTTGGCAAATCGTCGACCTTTGCGAAAACATCGCGATCGAACGAGGAGGATTTCGCGATCGCGATGTGACGCGTTTTTCGGTCTCTTGGATATAAATGGTCCACATGTCGTTCCCCACACACATCACAGCCGACCACTATTGTACCTTCGACGAAAATCCTGCGGCCAAAAAAAAAAAAGCGTTGACGGAACGGATGTCTCGAGTACGCCGCAATTAATACGGGCTATTCCTACTGCAAGATATCTATCTGCGTGTTTTTCTAGAAGCATGCAAGCCTGTACCGCCGCACGCGATTCGACGACAGGCACTGCCGGGCGTGCCAATCGGAATGCTGGGACCATACGCCTCGCTCGCAAACGCCAAAGTGATCGTACACCTTTCCGCCTCACGTCCGCCTGGCGGCCGAAAACTGGCGGACCGCTCGCGAAGCGGACCTGGCGGAAGGCGCTCCGAAACGATCGTACAACGGCCCTTAAAGGGACTATGCAATAAAGTAATTGAGATTACGTAAAGCAGACCAGAGATAGGCATTCGATCACTCGTCACCCCAGTGCAAGAATTTTTCAGCTGGCATCAATAACAGCGAAGATATAGACGATTAAAAATTATGCTCCTCCTCTCCACCCTCAACTCGTACACGAGGAGCACCAGAAAAAAATAAAGAAAACAGCTCTGGGACTGCGCCCCGCCCTTGAGTACGTCATCCGCTGACGGTTATTTTGCAACTTCCGGTTATCGCTTCTAGCCCCCTAGCAGCAGCGTCAGCGGCGTGGCGACATTCTCCGGTCTCTTCGCCTTCCTGGATTGCGGCGGCGTCGGGTTTCTTTGCTTGTCATCTGTGGTAATTAGCAGTAATAAACCCGGACCTCGATGTGCGACTGCTCGCTTTTACGGCCGCGATGGGCATCGAGCCCTATGCGTGCGCACGAAGAGCCGTGCGAGTGGCTCCGGAACTCCCGACAGAAGGAGGCGGCAGAGGAAAACTGAAACCATATGCGCGAAGGCAATGCCCTGGCCCGCGCTTGCCCGAGAGGGCCTCGCGGCGGCACGAGCAGACGATTTTCACGGCTACCGGAAGTGTGCCCGCGACGTCATGGCTGCCGTGGCTCCAGCGAATGAGAGCGTGTGGTGGCCTGGCGACGTCATGGTACAGTGACGTCTTTCTTCCACGATTTTAGTTCCAATATCGGTCACTACGAGCACACAAATTGGCCCGCGCATTTAAAAAAAAAACACGGTTTTTAAAAGTTCATAATAAATTGCCGGCTCAGTTCTGAAGGCTCATACTTGGTGTGTATGCTTCTTAGCATCATTTCTAAGCATTGAAAGCATTTACAATTGACTTTTTATTCGTTGCATAGTTCTTTTAACATTGCACCTATCATTTTTTTCTCCCATAACTCACTGCATTGTCCTTAACTTAAAGGAACTATGCAACGAATAAAAAGTCACTTGTAAATGCTTTCAATGCTTAGAAATGATGCTAAGAAGCATACACACCAAGTATGAGCCTTCAGAACTGAGCCGGCAATTTATTATGAACTTTTAAAAACCGTGTTTTTTTTTAAATGCGCGGGCCAATTTGTGTGCTCGTAGTGACCGATTTTGGAACTAAAATCGTGGAAGAAAGACGTCACTGTACCATGACGTCGCCAGGCCACCACACGCTCTCATTCGCTGGAGCCACGGCAGCCATGACGTCGCGGGCACACTTCCGGTAGCCGTGAAAATCGTCTGCTCGTGCCGCCGCGAGGCCCTCTCGGGCAAGCGCGGGCCAGGGCATTGCCTTCGCGCATATGGTTTCAGTTTTCCTCTGCCGCCTCCTTCTGTCGGGAGTTCCGGAGCCACTCGCACGGCTCTTCGTGCGCACGCATAGGGCTCGATGCCCATCGCGGCCGTAAAAGCGAGCAGTCGCACATCGAGGTCCGGGTTTATTACTGCTAATTACCACAGATGACAAGCAAAGAAACCCGACGCCGCCGCAATCCAGGAAGGCGAAGAGACCGGAGAATGTCGCCACGCCGCTGACGCTGCTGCTAGGGGGCTAGAAGCGATAACCGGAAGTTGCAAAATAACCGTCAGCGGATGACGTACTCAAGGGCGGGGCGCAGTCCCAGAGCTGTTTTCTTTATTTTTTTCTGGTGCTCCTCGTGTACGAGTTGAGGGTGGAGAGGAGGAGCATAATTTTTAATCGTCTATATCTTCGCTGTTATTGATGCCAGCTGAAAAATTCTTGCACTGGGGTGACGAGTGATCGAATGCCTATCTCTGGTCTGCTTTACGTAATCTCAATTAATTTATTGCATAGTCCCTTTAAGCTGAACTCTTTTCGTTAGCCTCCAGGTTTCTGCCCCGTAGGTGAGTACCTATGATATACAGCTGTTGTATACCTTTCTCTTGAGGGATGCTAGGTGAACTTCCATTCATGATCTCAGACAGCATGCCCTAAGTAGACGTATTTCTTTACGACTTCGAGCACCTCGCTACCAGTTGTGAACTGCTGTTCCCTTGCTAGACTGTTGAACATTACTTTGGTTTTCTGCACGTTAATTCTTAGAACCACCGCACTGCACTACTTGCCTAACTCATTGATCATCCTTTGCAGTTCATGTCCTGGGTGACTCAGAAAGGCGATGTGATCAGCGAATCAGAGATTATTTAGGTATTCTCCATGAACTCTCATCCCCAACTGTTAATAATAATAACTGATTTTTGGGGAAAGGAAATGCCGCAGTATCTGTCTCATATATCGTTGGAATCCTGAACCTCGCCGTAAGGCAAGGGATAAAGGAGGCAGTGAAAGAAGAAAAGAAGAAAGATGTGCCGTAGTGGAGGGCTCCGGAATAATTGCGACCGCCTGGGGATTCTTAACGTGCACTGACATTGTACAGCACACGGGCGCCTTAGCGTTTTGCCTCCATAAAAACGCAGCCGCCGCGGTCGGCTTCGAACCCAGCAACTCCCGATCAGTAGCCGAGCGCCATAACCACTAGTCACCGCGGCGGGCTCCCCAACGGTTTCCAATTCAGTCCTGGGAATACCTCCTGTAAACAGGCGGTGAATAGCATTACCGAGATCGTGTCTCCCTGCCTGACGCCTTTCCTTATTGGAATTTTATTCCTGACTTTATGGTAGCTGTGCAGTTGATGTATACATCTTTCAGTATTTTCACATAAGGCTGCTCTGCACCCTGATTCCTCAATGACTGCATGACTGCTGTGGTTTCCACTGAGTCTGCAACAAGAAATACTGGTCTGGAACAATCATGTACCATTCGGATGAACCCCGATAATCATCAGCAGAAACGTCAGCAAACCCCTTATTGTTTTAAGCGTTTGTCAGTCTACTTTATAAGTGTATAACTTCTGATTCATAGTGCGTGTATATATGTATACGCACACACACACACACACACACATCAGGTGTTTCAGGTAATAGCCCGCCACTCATTCTAAGGTTTGGTTTAAGGTTTGGTTTAAGGGGGTTGAACGTTCCAAAGCGACTCAGGCTATGAGGGACGCCGTAGTGAAGGGCTCCGGAAATTTCGACCACCTGGGGTTCTTTAACGTGCACTGACATCGCACAGTACACGGGCCTCTAGAATTTCGCCTCCATCGAAATTCGACCGCCGCGGCCGGGATCGAACCCGCGTCTTTCGGGCCGGCAGCCGAGCACCGTAACCACTCAGCCACCGCGGCGGCTCGCCACTCATTCTTAAAAATCGTCTTCTTGAGGTAACAGTATGGCTTTGCGGGCTATGTTGGCGGACACCAGAAAACCGTGCACTGCTCTCGCTGCGCCAGCTGAGGAATGGCAGCAAATTCACATGGCACCTGCTCCATGATGAGACGCTATTTGATGGCCGCCTTTTGGCGATTACCGCGGCGCGTGTTTTTCGAAATGCACGATAAATGGCCAAACTTTGTAGAGCCATAGCATATAGTCGGAAATCGTGTTTTTGAAATTCTGAAAACTGATATGGTTATTACTAACAGCCAGCTAGCAGCCATTAATTACAACCGGGTACCCCAATCTAAAAGCTAAAGAGTTAACTATCAGAATTTAGTTAACCAGCTTACTAGTTAAAGTGATCCACCGGTTTTCTGGGCCCGCTTGCACAGAACAAATTAGTCAGTCTAGTTACGTGTCTCGTCTTTTTCGCACTCTCAGCCCTCCGCTGGTTTTGATGAAAGGAAAGGCACAGAACTGCATCACTTTGCAGGCGGACACTGCGCCGCCACAACAAAGCGCGGTTGAGGTGTGCACCGGCATTGCGCTGCTAGGACTGACACGCGCCTTAATGCCATCGAGCGTCCCAAGCAAACGTCCACTAATAACGATATTGCCAGGTATGGACCTCCTTCACCCCGCGACGTCACGAAGATGCGGTGGCGCTGATGTTAGCAGCGACTTTCGCATGGTAGGCAAAACAGGTTCCGCTTGCCCGTGCCTACCGCAGCTGCCGCAGCTACCGGCGGCTGCTTCAAGCCTGTGCACTGCAGAAGCAGCATATATTGACCAGCTGCGTCACTGCTGGATCCGCGCAGTAGCATAAAAAATATTAACTTAGCCTCGATAGGTTTCTCGCGCATAAATGCCGCATTCGGAAACTGGCTAACAGACATTGGGCCACGGTAGTAAAGCGCGAAGTTTGGGAGTCGATAGGCCCTGCCACTCAATGCACTTAATAGCATGTAAGTTACTGCGTTCATTCACCTGAACTTCAGGATAGTAGGCTGATAATTGCTCAAGGAAAAAAAAAAGACATATGCAGCTGCACACGTACTTATCACCTTGAGCCGGAGTGCACGGGGCGCCGACAGGTTCACTCACCCCCAAGGAATGCGTTTTTTTTTTAATAGCACCCCATGTTTTAATGGCGCGTTTTATGGCATTTAATATTTACTTGAAACTGTTTCTTGATATGACGACGTAATTATTTCATTCGAGTAGAAAGAAGTCTGGTAAGTTGTGTCAATCTTGCGTGGTCGCGTTGGTGTGCTTAGAATAGCGTACCTTAAGTGTGCTAAACGCCATATTCTTTTTCATTGCATCATGCATGTGTCATGTTTCATGAGGTAGTACATGATCGCGAAGTTTGTTTGGAAAGGAGCAGCCGCAGGCGTGCTACTAACAGACACGTGGCAAGATTGAGAGGGGACGTGACAATGAGAAGTGTTTTCGTTATTCATGCATGCGATATGTAACTAAAATTGGTGCAAATATGAAATTCCTACGCTAGTTTCAGTAATTCCTTTTATTTATAGCTATACCTGGTGCAGTTCTGGGTAATTATAATTAACACCGTCGTCAAGTCCCCCCAAGGTCTCAAATAATTGAGTAGATAGTGCGGCAGTTTTTTTATGCCAGCATGTACATAAAGCCCTGTTCTGTACGATGACGCGATTAGTTCTTTTTCTATATGACAGTACTTATGCATGCATAGTTACATGAAAGCGTTTCTTACAAGAAATAACTAACACAGTACTGCACGCGTAGGGAAAAAAATCGAGATTTATTACGCTCCTCAACGTCTCAGGAATAGTTTGCGACAAATGGAATCATTTGATTTTCATGCGAATTACGAAGGTGAGTGATCCAGTCGCAGAAAATGTGAGAGGTCACAAAATATACCTTAAAGTTTATGGCATCTTCGCTTTCGCTTTGGTCAAAGAAATGCGGCACTGAAATCAAATAAATTACCTCACAATTTTGGACGACCACACTTCTAAAAAGCGTAATTTATAAACTTGTACTCAATATTTTGCTATAATTTTTCGTCACGAAACTAGACTTCAGGGCTAGGAAAGAAATAATTCTAGAAATAAAAAATTTTCGCCAAATCGACCAGCTTAACAAGAGGACAAGTCGGCTTGGCTGGTGCGTGGTCATGCGGCTAAAAACAGCACTAAGCGAGACAGGAGATCAGAGACACGACGCTGTCCCCACTTTTCGCACAGCGCGACACGCATGCCAACAGATGATGAGCGCACGTCTGCTCCGACGAAACAACGCCAGCAGCACTTTCCCTCACTATTGTCCCGAAGTAAAATCATTCCGGCTAGTGCAGAGTGTCAAAACTTGTTTTATTCAATGCCTAGCGCATAAATAATTGGCAGGAACGCTTTCTACATGTTTACTACTAACCATATATACAATACAGTGGCAATGTATTTCTCTTTATAGGCCGCACGTGGCCAACGCGAGCTCGTGTACTTCAACGAATTACCAAGTTGGAAGTATCGACCATTGCTATGATTCGCAGAAACTGGAAACGCGCCTACAAGCCTTGAAAACCCGCGCTCAACACGTATCCGCGACGCCACTCCCCGACCTTTTGCCTACCACGAGCTCGCTAGCGACTGCAGCGCCACCTCGTTTGTTTACAAACATGCAGGAGGTCCATACACGCGAGTGAGACTTGCGTTCCCAATAAAGGGCAGCGAAAAGCGCACATTTCGTGAACTGCACAGTGTGAAACGGCGAAACGAGTACCCTGCGGCCAATCAGTGAACCCCCATCGAGGGCACTGCCGGCAATCAAGCATACGCAGCTATATGCACTGCTAACTGGGGCTATCTGTAAACACATGGCGGAAAGCGTTACAGGAGGACAAGTTTTAACCAAGCGCGCAGCTGAAACAAATACCGACGACCGGAATTCGGTGACAAGACAAACAAAAATGAATGAGTGACGCTCAACAGCCAGCTTCTGTCGTCGCATTGCACTGCACTGAAAGTGGGCTCGGAAAGCAGTGTCGCCCCCCAGTTTGTCAGGTTGCAAAATCAAATATGCTACCGGAAGGAGAGCTAGAGGGGAAACGAAATGAACGGACCGCAATGCGATGACCTGCTCGTCGGGACGCTTTTACGGTGACTCTCCCTCAGTGATTCGCACTGACGGGGAAACCATGTCGCATTCGGAGCTGCGTAATAATTTTCTCAGTGTCCTCTCTCATACGACTAGTTAAAAAAAAATAGGTAAAATCTTCTCTGAGGGAATGCCTTGAATCAACATCACCAGGCTCCGCTGTAGCTTTCCTCAGTGCAGTCACTCAAGCAACCGGGCGGGCGGCTGCTGTAAGTCACGACGCAAACAGACCACCGTGGCGGCTGCTCTCCACCGAGGCTTCAGAATAAATACGAAGAAACAAAAATGCTTTCTTGCGCGTGCAGATTTTGCTACAAGCGTGCATCCTTGGTGAATAACCCAGTTCGGATTGCGTAGCAAAAAATCGTTTCTCAGCAGAGAACGGCAGCAAAGAATTTCCCACGAATGACCACTCATTTCCAATGGGGTCCAGAATGGCGCACTTGCGTAGCCAAGCTGAATACACAGGAACGGCCCAGAAGAATAGGAAGGGAGGAAAAACGCCTCCGCCCCTAAGCAGATACGCCAGCGTGTGTAACGTCGCACTGAGTCATTGCAAAAGCGTGCGCCGCCTTTAACCGCCTACGGTTGCGACACGCTCCTCAGCCCGCGCAGGGTCCCCCTTCCCGTCTTTCCATGCTGCCCGCATCGCTGCGCGCGGTACCCGCGCGCGTGGCACGAGCTTCACGATAGCCACCCCCGGTCGGTTGAGATTCGGGTCCCTGCACTCGCTTTTTTTTTCTCTCTATTCCTGAGCGCAGGCAATTAAGGCGGCTGTGTCTGCCGGGATTTCTATGCCGAAAGAAGACAGCGCGCCGCACAAAGCTCTCCGTCCCATCGATACAAGCGGCAGTCCCTTATCAGCGGCGCGGGATCTCAGCGCCATTCGGAAAGAAGGGAGCCGTCCGCCAACGACACAATGCCACGAGGTTTTTACGACCTAATGATCTCCCTCGCGTGTCTGCCGCGCGGTGCAGGAGGAGGACCACGGGGGCAGAGGGACGGCAAGTCAGCTTCCCCGCAGCAGGCCCAAGCAACAAATTCCCGCCAAACAGGCTTCCGTCCTCCGATTCCTGGAAAAAGCGGAGGACCACAGTGTGAACTGTGCCGTGGTCGCGAGAATCATTTCATGCCTTGCGCGCCTCTTGACTGTCCTCACGCGGTTGCCACCTTTTAGCTCCAGGGAGGGACTCGCTGCGGCGTGTCCCTTGCTTGCGGCCAGCTGAAGTACCTTTGTATTTGCGCCTACGTAACACATGCCGAACCAGGAGTCCAGGATTCCACCAGGAGGAATCCCAAGCAAGGCTTCGATAATTCCAGAAAGTAGTAGGCACAGCCGACCTGGAAACGCCGGTGCACAACTCCACACGCCGATGGAGATGCCGACGTGCAGCAGCAGCCGAGGCCATTTTGACGCAATGGCGAGTACGGAACCAGACGCCGATTCATCGAGCAGTGAAGTGTTCGTCATCGAGAGTTCAGACAACTTAGAGCCTGCATCCACGCGGAAAATGGTGAGCGAGGCGCTTCAGATTTCACCGCACTTTCTTCAAGACCACGACGACAATGATAATGCACACAGAATTGAATGTTGCATAAAAGTTTGTGTCTAGTACAAACCACCGCTATGTAGAAGCAAAGGTTAATTAGTTTTTTATCAATACAAGTTTTTATTGTTCTTCACGACTCGTTACTACAAACTACTCGCTCTGGGGACAGTTTTTCTCGGGAACCAAAGTGTCCATATTAACAAGACACAACTGTATTTGCCCATCGTTTTCGCGAGTAATAAGGTCAGCAAGTAAAAAAAAAATAACAGTAGACCTAAGCTTAGCTCCTTAGCGCATCTACCAGGGAAAGCTGGCTAGTTAGTGGCTATTTAATAATAAATATAACAATGGAAGAAAAATATATTGCTAGACGCGTCTTCTGCCATCTAAACCTGAAGCACCTGAGCTGCGACCAGCGGGAATAAAAGGCAAGGAGAGGGAGAGGAACGGAGGAGCGATAGCAAGAAATGATAGTGGCAGGGGGTAATATACACTGTGTACAAACACAGAATAGGAAATAAATGTGGGGCGCAGCGCCGCGCATGATAGGATTGCTCGGAGTCGGTGCACGGGCGTGAAAATTGCTTGATGGGCGGGGGTGAACAGCCGGTCGCGGCCTACGCGATGTCTTCCACGCCGGCATAGATGGGTTGCCCTGCGCCAGGAAGAACATCTCGCGCGGCCATTGTCTGCGTGTTGGAGCATCGACTCTCGCACGCTCTCTCATTTGGCCGCCGCGCGCCGGCCGCTCGAAGTAAATATTGATATGCCGCGCTCTTGCCGTGTCCTACCACTAGAGAGAAGAAACAAAAACATGCCAGAAACACACGCTCGCGGCTCGATCACTGTACAAGAAAGTCGGAGTGGGGGCCCAGCTGTCAAGCGTCCGAATGTAACAGACGTGGAGCGTTTTGTCACTGCGGGTAATTACCTGGTGCAACCTGGACGCCACCATCCCTCGTCGTCGCAGCGGAACCAGCGTTAACACCACTGCTACCAGTGCGATCTTGCACGTTCAGTTCGGATATCAACACGCTTTCGACTTTCCCATCGGACTGGAGAATATTAACTCCCGTCAGCATGGCGAATCTACGGGCAACCTACGGTGCACACTTTTCGCGAACATCCGTCGTGGTCTCCTCTACTTCGCACCTAGTCGACGCGGCATTCAACTTCCAGAGCTGACTCGTTGCGACCATCGCAAGCCTCACTCGGCTGCTGTCACGTCATACGCTCCACTGAGGTGTCTAGCGCTCAACCACTGCCTCCGCGACGAGCAAGGCGCCGGAGCCTCGGCCTCCTCTTTCTCACTCTTTCATTCTCTCCAATCTTCCGTCGACGGGAAAGAGTAAGCGCGTTACACGGCTTTCGTTGTACCCTCTAATTGGCTTCTACACCCCACGTCAGAAGCATATTACCCAACTGGTTTGTGAGACCTGCTGTATGCCTCGTTATGCATACTCAGTTACCGTGATCTGTCGAAAGAGGAATGGTTTCGCGTCCTCAATCCTCCCGAGCTATGGACTGCTAGATGAACTAGGGAGCTTTGTTAAACAGCTGACAAGCAAACTTCTTCACCTGTATATTTTTGACGGCGGCTGCACTTACCTTACAGCTATCGCTGAAAGTGCGTGACAAAAAGCGCCGCGGTAGGGCCTGCCTTGAATAGACGAGCATGATGCAGTTTTAAAAGAGTGAACGCCACCTGTGGTGGACTTAGTATTTTTCGCTGTAATGCATGGAGTCCCCTCACTAAGAACATAGGGTACAATGAACGCAATCCGCATGACCGCCGGGGTAGTTATAAGTGGGATCGAGTGCAATCTGGAACGAGGCTGGTTACAGCTTTTTCGTGCGGAACTATTGCAGCAATCTTCTCGCCTTGCTAATTGGAACTTTTGTGGAACGCGTTGATGTTAGTCGAACAGGCAACTAGTTTTCCCTCGGTAAAGTTATGCGGAACCCTGGTCCAGTTACTTTTTGATGCGTTCCAGATAGAACTAGGCAAACGCTTGCGAGAGGAGCAGGCGAGACTCAGTGACGGGAGCGCATGTGGCGCCCCCGCAGGCGGCGTCGTTGCCGAAAGCTCGTCTCTTGCGCAGGCATGCTATCGTTGCTCGAATATAGCAGGCAGTCTTTCTGATAGCATGGCTGTTTTGTCTTTTTGGGTGCGAACGTGAAGTAGACCGAGCCAGCTGGCGGGCCGACTAGCCTGGATCCCGTCGGGCGCGGTCATAAACTTGAGCTTAAGATGTTTTTAGGCGAAAATCATAAACGTCGGTATGGAGAAATTGAGAATCGTTGACCAATACCGAGTTGCTGGCAGAAGTAACAACTGTGATACGAGCAAATTCCTTGCCAGAATCGCCTCGCAGCTGCCGCTGGCCGGCCGTTGCTGTCCGGCTCGCCTGACGCCCGCAGCTGTCCGCTACGCTGCCGAAGCCATCGCAGAAATTGACCATGTCTTTAGTTTATTGTGAGATTAGGCTGTTGACAGCAAAGCGATATTAATTTTATAATAGTGCAGGTGACTTCCGACACGGCATCGGCTGCGCCTTCGATGCGAAAGAAACTATAGGCCCAGCGACGACAAGGGCAGCCAGGCGGCAGCGCAATTCGTGGGCCGTCGACGAATTGCCACAGCTGACAGTTGACAGCCGTGCGGTGCGGACGCTTGTTTTGGTGCTCTTTGGATTACTCGTCGTGATCGGGACAGGACGGACGACGACTGCGAGAGCGCCGTGACTACGACAAATAGATGAGTTCTGTCTTTTAGTATTTTTTTAGTATTTTGAGTTTAGATCAAGGCTAGTCAGGTGAAGTGCTCGCGAAAGAGCAGGTCAGTGACCTAACGGCCGGGTCTTTTCTGGCAGCGATAGATTTGCAAGGCTTATTAGTGAGTTAACTAGCTTAGACAGGTAGTTATTATTTTTGTTCTAGGTGATCGGCTTTTGCGCTAGGCAGAATTTTATTTGAGCACGTGGTTGCAAGTAGTTTTTCTCTAGCATTTTGCGGTACCAATAATAGAGTGCTGCTAAGATGGTCAAGCAATTCAAGGTTAAATGCAAGGAGTGTGAGGCATCGGTGAATTTGAAAGAAACACGGTCCGAATCTGTAAAGGAGCCCGAAGGCGCGGATTTTGTGTACAAATGCTGCGTATTAAGTGCACGCCTGGAGAGGGCTGACGAAGTGAGCACCAGCCTAGCGGTACGTATCAATCGATGCTCTAGAATAAGAGCTACAGGTAGAGAGGGTAGAGAAGCGCAAACTCCAAGAGAAGCTTAGTGAATTGTTGGACACAACAATGCCTGACATCGCCATGCGAGGTCACATTGGCGGACATTTCAGCGCCAGCCACGTGAATGGAGCCTGCACTGGCATGGGCAGCAATAGGAAAGTAGGTCAGACAGGTTCAGATAGGAACAGCTACGCACACGTGGCAGCTAGGAAATCTGGAGGCGATGAACAGAAGGGGAACAAGTTAACCCCAAGGAATGAGGTCACAGTCACTGATAAGAGGTATCATAATCAGGAAGTTAGGAGGGAGAAAGGGAATACCCTAATTTTTATCGGTGGCGGCTCAAATAAGAGGGGGTGCAAAACAACTATAATGGAGGGTGTAAAGGGTGATAAGCTGGTAGCAGTCGGGGCATTCCCAGGGAGGCCAACGGACGCACTACTGAGAGAGACAAAAAGCGGACTTTCTAAGAACGTCGCAGAGCGCAATTTGGCAGTGGTAGCGGTGGGGCTAAATGATGTCCTGAATGGTGAAGCCGCAAAAGTAGTGGAAAGATTAGCGGAGGAAGTTGACGATTTAAGGGCGATAGCACAGCAAGTCCAGATCGTGGTGTGCACAGTGCCGAAGGTGCAAGGACGAAACGGAGAAGTTGCCAAGGTCGTTGTGGCTGTTAATCGGGAGATAAGGAACTTAAGCAAAGAGAAGGCAGACATAAAAAAAGGAAGTGCATAGAGGGGGCTTTGGCGGAGGCTTTACACAAGATGGCATCCATTTTCATGGAAGGCTAGGAGCCGACATCGGCTGGCGCCTGGCACGCCGGGCAGTAGCTTCTTTAGGGGGTCCACTGCGGCATAGAGCATAAGGGTAGGTAGAACTAAAGTAGAAAGTGTAACAATGGCGGCTGACGCCAATAAAATGCCCACTAAGAGGTCCAGGAAGGAAACTACAAAAAATAAATTTAACACCAGGATCAGGTACATAAACATGCTAGGCGGTAGAAAGAGCGAAGTGGTTGGAAATAGGACATCAGTTAAAGGATGAAGTAGGCGAATACGCGCTATGCGAGACACATCTCAGGGATCTAGAAGATCCACCGTTTACTGATGGCTGCGTCTGGGAAGGGAGCAACATAACAACAACTGAGAGGAAGGGAGGAGGGGTTGGCATGCTGATACATCAAGGAAAAGATTGGCAAAGAATAAAGTCAGCTTCCAAAGAGCATGTCTGGGTGTCAAGTACAATTGCCGCTAAAAGGACATGGCTAGGGGTAGTTTATTTAGGGACAGGGGTCAAATCCAGATAAGAGAACAAGGATCTAGTTAAGTGTCTCAATGACGATATAAAGGAGTTTGGAGAAGGCGCCGATCTTATTCCGCTGGGTGACATGAAACTCCACATCGAAGATCTCGATGGATACACAGATTATAAGGGGAAGTTGTAGCTAGACTTCTGTGAGCGACACAACCTAGTTATTGTAAATAGAGAAACTAAGTGTGAGGGACAAATCACGTGGGAATCCCGTAACAGGCAAACCACCATTGACTACTGCTTAATGTAGCAGGGGATGTATAGCAAGCTCGCACTAATGGAAATAGACGAAGAGGGGAAGTCCAGCCTCGGAAGTGATCATAAGCGTATTAGCCTACAGTTGGGAGCCCTGATCAAAAGAGAAATGCAGAGAAGTAAAAAAAGCGAAAAATAAATCGCGAACAAATAACATTAATAGCGGCCGGCAGAGAGGAAGCAATAGAGAAACGCCCCATGTAATAGTGGGATTATAATTAGTTAGAACTACTCATTAGTACAAAAATAAATGAAGTAAAAAGGATAGATAAGCGGGCGAGTTGGTGATACATAATGCAAAAAAAAAACAGCGCGAACAAACGGGGACTAGACGAAGAATACACAGGAACAAGCGCTGACTCTCAACTAAAGTTTAATCACAGGAAGCACACTTATAAAAGGAAACAGAAAACGAAAAAAAACACAAAATCAGAACGCATGTGTTACTATGTGATGTCCAGATATGCAACCTCACAGTCACGCAGGAGCAGGGATGGTTGGCTGACACATAATCTTGGTTTCTTTGTCATGTTATACGCCTCGATAATTTCCCTGGTCAACTGGTCGGGGTGTTTGTACAAAATGTCAGTAAAATGCAAGGAAGGAAAACATGATTGACACTCTCGGCAATGATCAACTAGATTAGTGGAGCGATTAGATTCTAATGAATTGAGATGTTCTCCGAGTCGTGTGTTAATACAACGTCCCGTTTGCCCCATGTATATCTGACCACAGGATAGGGGGATTTTATAAACTACCCCTTTGGAGCACGGCACAAAACTTTTAGCGTGCTTAACACCACAGGACGCTACAGATTTCTTGGGGTTGCGGGACTTATTTTCTACTGCTGAACAAATTTTACTGAGCTTATTCGGGGCCGAAAAAACCACATCAACTTTATACCATCCCTGCTCCTGCGTGACTGTGAGGTTGCATATCTGGACATCACATAGTAACACATGCGTTCTGATTTTGTGTTTTTTTCGTTTTCTGTTTCCTTTTATAAGTGTGCTTCCTGTGATTAAACTTTAGTTGAGAGTCAGCGCTTGTTCCTGTGTATTCTTCGTCTAGTCCCCGTTTGTTCGCGCTGTTTTTTTGCATTATGAAGTAAAAAGAGTAAGCCGCTGAAGAGGAAAGAGGAAACCACGAAGTTGGTGGAATAAGGAAATTACGGAGGCCATCGAACAACGACGGTTGGCATCACGGGAACACAGAGAAGCAAAGAGGGCGCATTTATCTGAAGAGGAAATAGGCCAAAAATGGAAATCTTATCGCAAACGAAAGAGCAAGTGAAGATCCTCGCCCAGGCTAAAATAAAGCAGTCCTCTGTATTGCTGGCTTGCTCAAGTTCACGATGCAACTAAAGGGGGGCCAAAAAAATTTTAGAACCATATAGGCTGGCTGGGGAAAGCAATCACAGAATGCAGGAACAGATTCACGATGCCGAGGGAAAATGTTTAGAGGGAGATGACGCTGTGAACAACATTGCATCAGTTATAGCTGAGTCATTTAGGAAAGACGAGAGGGTAATCGCCCCACATGAGGGAGCAACACAGGACAGCACAATAGAAAATAGCTTAGAACTGACCAATCTTAACTAGAAAATGCGGAAGGAAATATTCGAAAATTCACGTCCGCCGGGATAGAAGAAATTACAATCATGCCAATTAATGAACTCGGCCGAAGAGGCAAGGAAACGCTGATAAAAGCATTGGAGACAGTCATAACAAGTAAGCAAATTCCGCACAGCTGGAAACAGAGTAAAATGAATTTGATTTATAACGGGAAAGGCGATAAGACGAACACGAAATTCTGCCGGCCGATTACGATAACATCAGTTATATACAGGCTGGCGATGCAGGCGGCGAAATTAAAAATGCAGTCATGGAACAGGGAACTCCTGTGGAACATATTAAGGTATCGCTCATGAGGTAATTGATTTCCTACAGTAAATATATCAAGAAAATGAAGCTGAAATAAAATGGGAAGGCATTAAGAGTAGGACAACTGTCGAGGTACAAAAAGGATTAAGGCAAGGTTGTCCTCTGTCACCGCTGCTATTCATGCTTTATGTGATAAGTATGGAAAGAAGGCTACGAGGAAGCAATCTAGGTTATGATCTGTCATACACATTAGGCGGAAATGTTGTTGAGCGACGACTACCGGGTGTAATGTATGCGGACGATATTGTACTGTTAGCAGATAGCCAGGAAGATCTGCAAACTATGGTGAATTTCTGTGGAGACGAAGGAGACAGTCTAGGCTTCCGTTTTAGCGCAACTAAGTCCGGTGTGATGATTTTAAACGATACGACTGATCAGGAGCTTACATTACAAGGCCAGCAATTATCCCGAGTGGCCGAATACAGTTATCTCGGGGCATGGGTAAACGAACGGCAGATGTACACGGAAAAGCACTACCAGTCTCTCATAGGAAAAGGTCGAAGAAATGCGGAGATAATGAAACATATATGGCTTTGGGGGGGGGGGGGGGGGGGGGGGTACAACAGGTATGAAGTACTGAACGGTATCTGGAAAGGAATAATTATGCGGGGGCTTAATTTCGGGAATGCGGTTCTGTGCTTAAGGGCCGAAGTTCAGTGGAGATCAGAAGTAAATCAGAGAGCTGTTGGAGGATTAGCACTAGGTGCCCACGGGAAAACCACAAACGGGGCAGTACAGGGGGATATGGGCTGGGCATCATTCGAAGCACGGGAAGCTCAGAGTAAAATACTACACGAAGAACGCCTGAGGAAATTGGACGACAACAGGTGGGTAGCTAAGGTATTTAAATACCTGTACAGAAAAAGCGTTGACTCACACTGCCGGAAAAGAACTAGGAAGCTAACCAGTAAGTATGCCAGACACGAGGTCGGAGAAAGAAAGAGCATTAAAACGAGAGGTTAAAAATGCGGAAGGTAAAACTTGGATAGATTCAATGGAAAAGAGGCTTAGTGTAGAATTATATCGCTACTGGAAAAGGCAGATCAGGAAGGAAGCCTTTCATGATACCTCAAGAGGCTGTGCCCACCTCTTTGAAGCTAGGTCAGTGTGTCTTAGAACGAGCAGCTAAAAAAGAAATTTAACGAAGAAGATGACACATACCACACCAAGCCACACCAAGGGCAAACCCTGTCATATTGATCCGGAATGATAATATGAAATTTATGTCTATAGGTTTGGGAAAGTGTTGCTCAGTAATATGCGCCAATCCCTGGCCTCTTCCGCGTTTACCTTGCGGTGTGGGTGAGGGAAGACTTGTTTCTGCGTTCGTAGGACGTGCAGTTTTTCTCCGTATGTAGGTGGGAGGGCAGAGAGATCAGGGAGGTTAGCTGCTCGGCTAGTATACCCTCGAGAAAGGCTGTCCGCGGCCTCATTTCCCTCGTGCCCGGGTGTCCAAGTGATTCGGTGCGTTTTGGTAGACGTTTGAGTGTGGCGAGTGTTGAGCAGCGACGCGACTGATCTTGGAATTCTGCCTGAGAGGAGGAGCCGGCCCCGCAGACTTTGGGTCGGCCACAATTAAGAGGTCTTTTTTCTGAGGCGTCGCCGTATTAGATGGCTAGAGCGTTTGCAGCTCTTTCGGCTCCAGTGGGGGCACGGAGGCGATTTCCCGAAAATTGCTATCCACGACGACTGCAACAGCGTTGGTGGGGCGCGTGGCGGCGTCTATCCAGACTGCGTTTCTTGCTTGTCGGTGAGTAATTTACTCGTGCCTTTCTTCGGTCTTCGTGTATTTCTCTCTGTATGGGGCACGTCTCAGCTCAAAACTATTCAGGAGGGCGCCGAGACACTGCAATGGTTACGTCGGTGAGGGCACAGTATCGTCTGGTTAGGCTCACCGCCACGAGGGGGCACTGGCGGAAATGCGCATACCGCGAACATTAACGAGCACAGGCTGCCGAGGTCGGAGGCTTCAAACGGCGCAGGCAGCTCCGGGCAACAAGCCGCTGGGTTTGCCGCTCGTTTTGAGCGCAGTGAGGTTCGGCTGTGCTTAGGCTTTCATTGTTTCGTTTTTCACTGCCGTATCTTTGTAATGGTCCGCGCTGCAGGAAAGAAGGATGGGCGAATATTTGGCTGTCATGGAATTTGGCGAATATATTTTACTTACATTCGCATGATTTTCAGGAGAATAATTGGTATTGTAATTTAATTCCTTTGCCAACGCATGTCTCCTGCTAATGGCGATCAAGCTGCTCCAGCGCCGACGGTTCCGCTCTCTCGCCACCGTCTAGCGCCTCTGTGTTTCCTTCGAGTTCGCTTCCTACGTTGTTCTGCAACTCCTGGCAACCTTCCATTATTGATTCGGCCGACCGACACCGTCGCCAGAAAAGAGTGGTCAGCAGTGCTGCGTCGCGTTCCCAACAAGAGGGAGAAGGAAAACGCGACAGGGGGCAGGGCTTCTATGGGTAACCGTCAGATTCAGTGCTTGTTTTATTCAATCATTGTTTGCTGGTATGCGTTCCGACAAAGTGATGAACGATTCATGTGTCCTCTGGTTCAACTTGGTATTCAACCGCCATAATGAGGCAGTCACGTAGCCACCTGTACTGTACAGCTAATTGCGTGCAGCGAGATATGGAGCTCGCATCCGTTTCCGGTGTCGAATGGCTAATGAAGTGCGCAGACCTGTAGACAAAACACCAAAGAAATTCCTTGTATCCTGCCCGAATACGTTGCTCCCTGTTTAAAAATGCCCCCTTCGTGTTCAACATCCCAAAACATAGGTTCACCTTTTTATTTTAATTTTTTGTTAAATTTTCGAGCTTCATGCAAACCGCATGGGGAAGTTACCAAACCAGAGTGCTTTGTTGGTGAGCGGTGATGGTGACCCTTTTTTCTGCAGCGAGGATTAGGCGCGGCTAGCCTGATTATAAATATCTGTTTCACTGCAAGCCAACTGTCTGTCAAGGATGTCATGGTTGCGTGAGCCACTTGAAGCCCAAGATCCACGGCAACAGTGCCATCACTCAACATGAGGGCGCGTGTTGCGCTTGATAAATATACCAGCGCGTCTTCGCGTCGTAAAAGAGGGAATAAAGCTTGCCTCAAAACGTCTGCAGGCTTAATGCTAACCGCAGGTCCTGGAGCTGTAAGCTGAGTAACCTAAGACATAACCGATCACCCTCACCCGTTCATCCCAGTGGGTAAATAATTTCACAAAGTGTGCTGTCTGGCGAGCATGCGCCTCCAATACATGAGACGTATTACGTTGCGGGCTGCCGTGCCTGCAAGCATTTCCTTGAAGTTCCAAGTGAAACAGAAGTGGTTGCTCGAAAAAAGCGAAAGAAACAGGAAGGAGCGTGAAGCTTCGGAAGTTGCTGCACGCCCACTGCAGAGCAGTCGCGCCGTTGCTCGGTCGTATCTATTTCGTGCACACAACTCAGCACTTCCCTCGCGAGTGCTGGCGCACCGTTAGGAAACAGGCGGCGCGCCGCCGCAACAAGCTCCGAGCGCTCAGCAGCCGGCTGGAGTTTCGTTCCGAGCCTAAATATTTAATCACGGCCGCCGCTCCCCAAAAAGTTTGAACTCAAGGCGGCCGACATTCCTGGTGCTGGTTACGTACAGAGCGAAAGAAACGTCACGCGAACAGAAATGAGAGACAAACGGGTGAAGGAATCAACGTCATTCGGGGTCAGCATAGGAAAAGCAAGCGTGTCTTCGTTGCTCGCCCCGCAGCTGAGTGGGGCAGCGCAGGTTATAAAATGACAAAACGGGAAAGTCTGCCGCGCTGGGAGCAATGCTGTAGAATTCGAGTATCGCCAATGCACCGCTCGCTCTGCGGGCCGAGAACAACGACAGTTAAATAAGACGGCGACTTGACCGGAACAACGCCCTCAATGCGTCACACGTGAAGGCGGCTTCACCCTCGTGGTTCTCACCGGAACGTGGTCGTGCGAGCGTCGACAGCCCATATGCCAGAGGCTGCCGCGTCCGCCCAGAGCTTGTCACGGCCGATACGACCGGTGCCCACGAAGCGGGAAGCTTGGCGGAATACGACATTTCACATTAGTTTTCATCGTCCCCTTCTCCAGGAGTTCAATATGGTTCCCCCTTCAATGGCCATGTACACTTCCGGCGACTGCTGTTTTTTCTGAAGGTGACATGTGCGCGCTAGACGTCGCAAAAGTGGATTGCCACGTGTAAGGAAAATCATAACCACTGCAGAACAAGTAACCCTGTCCTGTACCAGTTGTCTGGTGCCTCCCCCCCCCCCCCCCTTCACATCCCCCCATTGCTCTGCTTGCCTTCTCTTGGAATCCGTTAGCCTATTTGGGGACAATCGGCTATAGCTTGGCTTCGAATTGCATTTCGAATAGGTTGGCTCACGTCGGCTCCCTGGCCCACTCCGCGTTCTCACACCTTTACAGCAACCATTTCCCAATACTGCACCCCCTCCCCCCACCCCAGTAAAATAATCACAGCCGTTTCTGACACCCTGGCATGCGCGAAAGGGACACCCCGCTTTTCTCTGTGCTTGTGAGGAGGACCATTTTTGGAAATCACGACCTTTGCTCCGTGTTGTTCGTAGCGAACCGCGCTGTTGAGACAAACGAAGGACAAAGAAAAACTACACGCCGACAAGAACCACAACACGTGACTTGCGGGTCTCGATCCCGACATGGCTTTCTCAGCGCAACGCACGGTGAATCCGTTTTCCGGTGTATTCCTATCTAAGCAACTGCTGCTATCATTATACAGCTTAGCGATCAACAGATGCGGCAAAACCAAGTCATGAAACATGGCTCATCTGGACAGTACCACTGGCGCAATGTACCGTGGTAGTTCGGCACGCTCATTAAACATTGAGGGACGCACTCTGAAAAACACCAAGGCCTTAGTGCGCGCTTTTGTTTCCAAGAAGGCGGCTGCTATTGTCAATCCGAGCTTCCTTTCTGTCGGCAAAGTTCGGCGTCTTCCAAGTACCTTCCCGCCAAATAACGAGGGAGAGGTTACCTCCGACTGCACGGCTCAATTTGCAAGGTGCCATGTGGACTCACAAGATTTTCCGTAAGCATAAATTTGATTTTATTGTGACACAAGCGCTGACATTATACCACGTTCCAAAATCTCCCGACTACTTTTTCACCTATTTGCAAGCAGCCGCTCAAAACTGTTCAAACGCAGGCCAGCTCTAAAGCAGTTTGAGAGGTGTCACCGAAACTGAGTAGCCCACGGATGAAAGAAGGTCCGCATGCAAAGTGCCGAGCAACTGCGCTCGAAAAGCAAATGTGTTTCATTGCACACTAATGACCACACCATTTCTTCCTTCCAAAATCATTTTGGCCTTGCATAGCACACACCGCTCTGCCGCCGCAATGCACTGCTTTAGCGCATCAATGGGTTTTTGCACCGTCCCGTGGAGCACTACAGGCTTCGTAGTCGAGTCAGTGATGAATTACAGACCGATCAGCTTACTGTCCGTTGCTTACAAGGTATTTACTAATGTAATCGCTAATCGCCACTAATCGGTAATCGCCACTTGTTTTCCGGCCGCGGCATTCGAAACCGGTTAAAAGAGTCATTGGAAACCTTTGTTTGTCTAACGCGCTTAAGAAGTCGTGCATTCACGCTATGGAGTCGAGTTTTCATCGCCATGTTGACCGCCTTACTCAAGCTGGTTACCTGCTTGTATCTGTGGCGGAGCGATTGAAAAAGAACATGAGAGTGTCGGTGCTGAACTGCAGGTGGCGAGATTAGGGAAGCGAAAGAAAAACGAAGGATTGTGGCCATATGTGCACAACGTATCCCATTGCCTGAAAAAGATAGGTGGCAAAGCAGGCGTTAATGTCGCTCTCACAGCCCCAACTGAACTGAAGAGCCTCTGCCGGCGTGTGAATGCACATCAGCCAAAACAGCAGCAAGGGTGCACAATAAATCACCACAATCGCTTCGTGGAATGCGCGAAACCCGTTTGTGTAGTCTGTACCTTTAAAATGTGGGAAAGAGTATGTTGGGCAGACGGGAAGGTGCACCAACGAGAGACTGAAGGAGCACAAAATTAACGCTGACCAAGCCCGCAGGCACTTAGATATTCATGTAAGGGATTGCCCTTCCAAAACATGTGCCGCGGAATTCAAGCGTTGTCAAGTGTCAACACGGGGAACCGTTGGTCCGCGAGGTTATTGAGGCCGCCGAGACAGGGACCAGCGCACAAGCAAGCCGTCCATGTTATTAACAAAAGAACCTGAGCTGCCGGCCGCGCAGTAATCTAGCGATTAGTGTGCAGGACGACGTGTGTATCATTGTGCAAAATTACGTGAGCGTGACAGGCGTGCTGTCCGTGCGAGTATAACAATCCCTGTCCTTTCCAATTAAACGTTGTCGAAAGTCAGCGCTCGTGTGTCGTGCTGTTAACAAGCTGCTGTTCTGGCACAAGTGGCGTCGGGCCTCCGCCTGGGCCCTTCTGGTGCGTGGCTGGAATGGCGAACGAGCTTCAGAAAGTGCCGGGTCGGGAGAGCTTGCCGGAGTGGCAAAATATGGCTCACAGCGAGAAGCAGCGGGGAGGCCAGAGCGGGTCTGGCGCGAGCCCGCTCCCTGCGCACGATTAAGCGTGTCTGTCGGAGCGGAAATGTAATAACCGTAATTGCGTTAAGGCGCTGTCAGCCCCGGCAGAAGAACTGAACGAACAAACTAGCTTCCTCATCGTGCTTGCTGGTGATGCCACACGAGGCGCTTTCCTGGCAAAGGGAAGCACGCGACAGACACGACAGACCGACGAAACTCGCGCCAAGAAATATTGACCAGAACGACGACGGCGTCTCTGCGCCAGTCTACCGGCTCTTGTGTCCTCGCAGATGCGAATGCGTCTCCAAATCCATGGGCTGCGCATGAGTCCCGGGCTCATTTTTTAAGACGGTCCCGTTTTTGGGCAACCACTGGGCGAGGACCTATGGTGCACATACGGCGATGCGCAGTGTACGCTGACGCCGTTATGCGCCGCAAGCCACAGGTAAATTATTCAGCGCTGGTTTCTCCAAGTCTTGGTTCAGGCACAGAGAAGGAAACCCGTGGCATGGAGGCTCGTGGATCTGTGTGTCCTTGTTTGCACCTACATACCAATACGCCTACACGGGATTAAAAAATGAGTACGCAGTCCCTTTAAAAAAGGCAGCGCGCTAGAGGACAGCCCTGTGTACTCCATTATGCTTATAGTAATTTGTACACGGCTACACGTCCCTATGCGTGCAGAAATAAAAAAAACATGAGACAAAAGTTGTCACTAATCTTATGCACCGCTTAAATCGTCTTTACAACGCAGCAATTCTCAGGGAGCAGCAGGAAGTATTTTGGGCTTCGGAGTAACGCATTGGACGGCTTAATTCTGCTGCACAAGCCCGTACAGAGGTGCCATGTAAACGACCATACTGCGGCGCAGGCTGCTTAAAAGCTGAGCCACAATCGACGCCTCCTGCACTGTTGGTGTGGGTGCAAAATGGTGGGTCATGAGTGGATAGGTGTAGGTCGTGAGAAGTGCGAGCGACCGTGAACTCCATCACAAGGAAGTGATGGTGATTGCGTGAGCCATGCATGCGCTTTTCGTAATATTTCGCTACAATTTCTTCGTTAAAGGAAAAGCTACACGCGCTACTGACAGTGTATACGCGACTATAGAGCGCGGACTGTTCGGAAATGCGAAAAAACTACCCTTGACGATCCTAAATATCTGGTGCCGTAACATTTCTTGGGCTTCAGCCCCCGATATGTGTTTTTTTTTTCAATATTCATCACCAAAGATGCCAGCGGGGATAAGAGGCCCTCGTGTAATATACAATGCCGCAGAAAGGTAGATGCGATGCCTCGTGGGAATAACCACGATTACAGGATTGTTACACTACACAGGCACGCGCGCATCGCGCTCTCTGTCGTGCAGGCGTATTTGATTAAGCAAACTAGTCATGGATCCGGGTGCTGGCCCGTCGCTGCGTGAAACAGTCCGGCTCTCACGGTAACCAACAACTACCGGGAAGTAGCTTCCTGTGCACAAACATGCCGTGTAAATCTAGTGCGAGGTGCCAGGACCGAGACGCGTCCACACAGTTCTGACTCCGACGCCGTGTTTTCTTTCACCTTTCGCGAGTTCAGTTCATCCCAAAGCAGGTCCTCCTTTCAACCCTCTTCCTTCCCGCAGTATTGCATACCTGGCGATTGTGGCTCCCGGCGCGCTCGTTTCTCTGCTGCTTCCGCATTCCTCGGAGCCGCTCCCTGCTTTTTCCGTCAAACACTCCCGTCTCGCTCTTGGCGACTGCGCGCGATCCCCGGCTGAAGGCCGCTGCACGATCGCTTTTGAGCCGTATTCGGATGCGTCGTTTCAACCACGCGCACGGCCATGCGAGGGCGCGAGGCGGATGAGAGTACGACCAAGTTTGCTGCATGCGGCCGACGACTCCGGCGTTCTGATTGGCGCGCTCGGCACTGCCGCCCGTGCGGTAGCACAGGCATGTGCCGTAGCAAAACACGAAGATGCCTTGCCGTACGAATACCCACAATGATGAAAAAACAGCGCAAGGAACGAGACGAAAACACGAAGGAAGAAGACACAGACACAGCGCCCGTGTCTGTGTCTTCTTTCTTCCTTCGTGTTTTCGTCTCGTTCCTTGCGCTGTTTTTTCATCATGGATTACCAACTAGCCCGGCATCTTGCACTTCTGAATACCCACACACTGATATTGTGGCTCACCCGTGACGCTGTGAGATTTTTCATAGCAGGTAAAACCGCGATCGGCTGTGACAGCCATGGATCTAGGCGCAGCCCACCCTGACGTCCGCGAACGTAGTCGCAACAAACTTTGCAACACCGCAGGCGAGGTTCTGAAAGAGCGTCGCGGGAAACGATTAACCTTTGCGCTATCTCTACTTCAAGAAGCGAAAAAAGGAATCACACCACGATAGTGACACAACTCGTTCGATCGCTAGTCGGTTACACTCCGCTGAAGACCGCCCAGATATGCAACCGTTCTAACTACGATCTAAGATTTTTCTGCGTAATATTTAAAGAGTGCCCCCATTGAGATTAACGCTACACCCAAACGTGTAATAACGTTTTAAGAACGTCGACGCGATTCGTATCGCGAATTCTCGGAGCCAAGGACACGGGACTAGAACAAGCTAGGTTATCAGTACATATTCGATCGTTTGTAATTATAACAGGGAAATTCACATAGCTGAGATCAGGTAGGTTAAATCATCAATTATTCAAACTAGCACACTGCAGTCTTTTACATGTATTTTAATTGCCTTTATTTTGTAGCTTTTTCATTAACGCATGCACACTATAGCTGTCATCTATAAACGTTGGTTGTCACTGTCATGTAAACAGGCCTCCTTGCTGTCTCCCCATTTAACTGTTATTTCAAAACACACTTATCTATTCATAGATATAAGAAGTGCGTGTCTGCATTATACATGCATTAAAAGTTCCACATTTTAGCACACAGCTACAATTACGAGACAAAATACACGGAAATATAGTGACATTCCCAGTAATTTTCAATATGTAAAACCAGTTGTAACTGAGCAGTTGTGCATTTTACAGAAGAGTTACCGTGAAACAATGCTGATTTCTTGCGATCACGTTGTTCAGTCCCTTAGAAAAGACAAAATTTAAGCAGCACAGTGTGGTGAAAATTAAAAGGGCCAAGCCATGCATCACTGAACTGAAATGCGTAGCTGTGTTTTTTGCACAGTGACAGCGGGCCACCAGTTTTATTTTTTTCAGCAGTCATTCCTGAGCTCATATTCCAATGAAAATTGCAAAAGCTGGAATGCAGCAGTGCAAACAAGCCTGGAGAGTTGTGCTGAGAATCAGTCAATGGTGACGCATGCAACAAGCTGTGATGTTGTCTGTACAACTCCAAAAAATTGTAAAAGTGCCCAAGTAAATGAAAAAAAAATTGGTGGCGTTATGTTTACACCATGAGTGTAAACATAATGCGATGTGGGAGTTGGTAAACCGGCTTCCATCTCCTGGACGGCTCCTGGTTGAGGCTGGGAAAGAATACTTCATATATTCAGCGAAACAGGATACACTGACCTTGTATAGTGGTTACCTCAAGCAGAATTTGTAGAAATATATTTACACGATGAAAGCTATGTTGTCGCAAAATACAAAGACATAAAAAATAAGCATTTAAGTGTGTGTAGGGTATATATGCATATATCCTCTGATATAGCTTTACAGTAATATCTGAGACATTTTTCTAACCAGAAAAAAATGATTGATCGTAACAGTGAATCTGATTCCCAAAACGGCAGATAACAGTGAGCATGGCCTGCCGAACTTGTCATGTAAAAAATTTTGGAACATGCTAGCTGATGCTTAGTAACAACATCTTGTGCAAAGTAAAGCTTATTTCATTACCAGTTTTGTTTTCAAACTGCCAAATATCCCTTGAGGCACGCCTTGCGTTAAGATGACTTCGTCGTTAACCTAAGCTGCTCGAGGATGTTTGCCTAGGCTATGCCTACTGTTCTGCTTCATACAGGGAGTGCATGTGAATTTAAATCATGCTTGAAGTGCTGCAAGTAATAGGCAGACAAATGTCTTGTTTTTTAGCTTCATTTTTTTTCTCAAAATAATGCACGAAAATGATAATCCTCCTGAGAGCCTTACATGAAACATTTTGTGTAACAAATGTAAGGAAAACAACCACTCTATGAATAAATTAGTGTTGAGTACAGGTTTGTGCCTGCCTTCAAAGTAAGAAAATCACTGCAGCTGTAATCTGACTCCATTCATGACGACAGAACTGTATGTGCAATTTAGCTTCATTATAGAGGAGAAGGAGGCACCCTTTTAGAAGCGCTGTAAATGCTGTCGCCATAGCATACCTGGCTGTCTATTTCAGATGAGGATAAGGATCAAATGACACACGCACACAGAAGTTACATGTCTACACATATGCACCTGGCTTTTTAACCACATCACATGACGGAAATTCGCAATGGTGGAACCAGCGAAAACTGAACTGCTCCCCTACTTCCACAAGACGTAACATGGGCTTAAAAAAGCGGCTCGAAAATTTGGCATCACTTTGGTTTTTTTCTGCCACGCGAAAGTTCTCCGGCCTGTGTGCCCAAATTTCTGGTAGCCAGTAGTAGACTGGTGCTTGCGCCACTAAGCACCAGACGAAGTTCATCACGTGCGCAGTGGGGGTGATTTACTCCATCCCATTGTCCTGAGCAATATATATATATATATATATATATATATATATATATATATATATATATATATATATATATATATATATATATATATTGGGCAAACTGGAGCGTGCCTAAACGAACGTTTAAGGCAGCACCGAACAACTTTGGGCACGGGCACGGGAAGCAATTTAGCCTTGCATGTCAAGGGCTGCCACTGTTCCCCTTGGTTTCACCTGGTCACCATTATCGGTCGGGGGAAATCAAGACGTGAGCGCGAGCTGCTGGAAGCTTTCTTAATCAGGAAAAATAAGCAAATATGCGTGAGCCACCAGTCAATCTTAATAACTGAAAAGGAGTTCCAATTCTCACGGTGAAGTTTCTCTCACCCAGTGAAAGTGTGGGCGTGCGCAGGAATCATGTATAAATGTGGCTGAATTGCTCGCAATAAATTAGTTCTAAGACTAGCGGTGTTGTGTGTGTGCCTCTTTGTTCTTGTCCTGCGTCTGTTTCGCTGATTCCACCATTGCGCATTATTAACCAACTAACCAAAACAATTTACTTTATTGAACACATAATGGAAGTCTCCGCGTTGCTTCGCTTGACACAGGGTAGGATACAAGCACAAAGGAAATACTGACACATATCTGCTCGTAATGGAGATTGGTATGTTTGGCAGTAAAAGCTATTAATGCAGTCCTATGCAAATAGGCCATTCTCGAGCACGCTGACGGTTGTTCTGGAGGGTTGGAATGTTGGTATTGACAGTGGGATGGCCGACCATATAGCAATCAACGAAGACTAGTTAAATGAGACAGTGAAATGAAGGTAATTAATTAATGCTAGAAAAAGGGAAGACCCAAGTACAATAGATTTGGGGTTGCCTCAGATTCCAAAAAAAAAGAAAGGCAAGGCGAGAAAGAGTTAGCATGGGCCAACAGCTGACAGGCGGCTAGGATCACTTAAATCCAGCCGAGAACAGTAGTATGCAAAGCATTATTCTATAACGGATTTTATCGCATGCTTTCGCAAAGAGACAAACGTGCAAGTGGATGTCACGAAGAATGAGAAGTTGGTTATTGCAGGAGTGCTTTTCTAAAAGCGTACCAATTTCGAAAGAACAATTTAATGGGCCACAACAATCTAGCGGTGTGAGAGCACAGTGTTTTTAGATATTAAGAACGCATGCTAGACATAAAAATGGTGCAATGATTTGGTGCTTGTGACATTATGAGAACTAAAAAACTTACCACATTTTGCAGTGTGCAACCATGCTTTGTTAATATCCATTTTGTATTATGACGGTTTTAATTATGGACACTTTTTCTGGGGACAAAATTTTTTCAAAGCATGCGCACCTTGTTAACATGTAAAATTTCTGTCTGCACAATCGAGAGGGCGAAAATGCACAAAGCCCATTGGGACCCGTCCATTATTTGTGTGTAGTATGGACTGCAATGCGAACACGTGAACTGTGGTAACAGATACTATTACAAAGCACAAGGACTGTCAGAAGTGTTCGGCGGCAAATAGAGACTGCACTATATGGTGTTGCCACCTGGAATTGTCATCATACCACTTGTAGCATAGCGTGCAGTTTTTTGTTCAACCTTGAACTGCCAGGCACGCCGACTCTCTCCAACCGCACCCCCTGATTGAAAAATCACTTCTCTTTCTGATGTCAAAATCATTAGCACTGAAAGGCTCGGTGACTCATTTCCTGGTACACTTTGTCCACTGCACAAATTTAATTAATCCGCTGGCTTTCGGATATCGTTTTCGTTATAATCTCATAGATGCCTACTTGCAACACGAAGTTAATGTTTTTTTTTTAACACAGCACGCGGCAAGGAGACGAAAAAAACTACTAGAGTTCAAAGCATGTCGGCCGGGAGGAGAACTTACTTAGCACAGGTGAAAAGCAAGAAATCTGCGAATACAATCCAAGCCGTAACGAAATCGGTTCAAATTAAATGTGGTCTCAGGCTCGACAAGTCGATGGCTGCATCAGTACTGCAGGACTTTTAGAAATGGCTCAAGGTCAGCTTTGAAGAGCCAACCGTAGCGCAATAGCACATATCACATTTTGAAAAATCAAAATAAATATTGTTAACGTGGTTTGGAAATATGCATAAAAATGGCTGTGTCACGACCACACGACAAATGAGAACAGATGTGTGTCTACAGAAACCTATAGCTGAGCATTGTGGAAGGTGCAAACAACCATCTATATTCAAGGAAACCAATTTAGGAATGCAGTAAATGCAAGGAAGGTTAAGGAAATCTAAGAAGCATTTTACATTTGTGACAAGTACATTCTCATAGGCCCACCATCGCCTTCACACAGCAGGCAAATAATGTTCATTGCAGGCAGTAGCAGTAAATGGACGTAGCAGATGCATGTGTGCAACTGCATTGACGACATATGCTCTAAAGCCTTCTAGAATATCTCACACAAGCTGGTGCAGCTTACCTAGGATGCGCTGCTCAACAACTGCTTGACACCAATAAAGCCGAGTAGTCAATGAGCTCGGCCACAGGAGTATAGTGAAAGAAGCAATAAATATGGGATCAGACTCTGAGTCAACGAGTACAGTTTCTATCCCGCTTGCTATGGCTCACTGAACACCTCAAGATCGCTGAACTTTCCGATGGCCATGGCGGCCACAATAATGCACTTAATATTGCAAGCATTCGTCTAAAATGCAACTTCACTCCATGCTGCTCAGCAAAAAATGAATTTTAATCACAGCAGTTTGCCGAAAATGTTTTTTAATCATGATTCACTATTATGGAAAGCTCTTTCTATGTACAGTTCTGGCACGGAACCGAAGTGTACATATTAAAAAGGCACAATCGTATATGGGCTGCTTGCTTTGAGAAGCCTAAGCATCTGATGTGCTCTTTTTTGGGGGGCATCATATCAAATGAGATCCTCATGAAAAAGAGCTGCACTAGACGGCACATATGAGAGATTTGAGCATACTGAAACATTTGAGCATTGTGTGATTTGAGCATTGTGAATAAGTTTGAACAATGGTTTTTGTTCGTACACTTCGGTTCCTGGTCTGGTGATAACATGTCATAACCCAAACTTAACACTACTGCTTTGGCTCAGCCCATGATCACATGCAGGGGAACTTGGATTCATTTTGTCGTGCAAATGTTTATTGCAGATAAGCAATAAAATGACGCTGCAGAAGTGACAGCTGCGAAAACTTTATGTTCCTTCTGTTCTCAACCGGTTACCTAAAGAAATGTTTCCTTTCTGAACGTAAAAGCGCAAAAAACACAAGCACACAGACTAAGGCAGACAACACGAGCGCTTGTGTTGTCTGCCTTAGTCTGTGTGCTTGTGTTTTTTGCGCTTTTACGTTCAGAATGGAAAACAAACTCGCCCAAATGCAGCCATTATTGAAATGTTTCCTGCTAACTCTAAAAAAATAGTGAAAGCTTGCCTTGACAAATTACGTTCTCAGCTCCAGCATACTGTTTTGATGCTAGTTTTACATTTTTCTTCGTTTTCTTTATTTGTTTTCTCTCCGCTTGTGTGCATTTTTGCGCCCGCGCTTTTCGAATTCATTTTAGTTTTCTCACCCCCCCCCCTTTTGTTTTTTGTTTGTGTGCTCGGTGCATAAGTTTTGTGCCGTCTGCTGCCGGGCGCTGCCACTCAAGATTTCTAAGGCTTTGGCAGGCCTGCATTTGTATTGTAATGAGGAAATAAAATTTTATTATTATTATTATTATTATTATTATTATTATTATTATTATTATTATTATGTGCACCGATGTTTTCACACAGATTACACAGTGCCGCCGGGACATTATCGTAATCCTGCCACTCACAGTCGCAAAATGCACTTTATGGAGCACAATGCCGCAGAATGGTGGCGACGCTTCTGCAGTCCCGGCAGAAAACAGCCCAACGGCCGTGCAGCCGAGATCGTTTCGCAAACGCAAAACACAGCTTTAAGAATGGTCAAGTCCCACTCACGGCGATTCTGCAACACAGTATACACAAACCACGATCAATATAGGTGATGGCTACGCCACAGGCACAGCGACTTGCGCTCGTGATCACTGCAACCGCTGCTAGGAATGCGACTAGCAGTAGAGCTCGAAGTTCATTTCGTCATCCCGCAATCACAGCATTTCTCAAGTACAGTACACACGCGTGCACACGAACCATCATCTGCTGTACAACTCGAAGTTAATTTCAGCATTCAGAAAACAAGGCGTGCGTATTGAGCTTTTCAAACGTAATTATACTTGCAGGCGATATCATTGACTGACGCAAAATTACCCGTTCCGACTGCAATCACTTTCACTGCACTGACACTTGCCAGTGAGCTGTGAAGCTTGCTATTTGCACAGGAAATTCACCCTGGGGAGCTGCTTCTCTCTGCTCTTCGTGAAGATCCTCGCTGGAATAAAGAACTCTTGTAACTATCACAAACGGTTCCAAATAAACACTTCGCGACACCGACACTGCTACGTCTTGCGTAGACTTTAGCGTAGGTTTGAAGGCCGCTCGGTCAGCTCGGTGTAGACGGCGACAAAACAACTTGGGGGAAACTGCCGCTTGCCGCTGTTGCACACTGCGAAGCTCGAAGCCGCTGTGAACACTCGTAATAGTCACACGCGGCCAATATTGTGTGTTTCTCGGCACAGCTACCACCTACTACGCCTTGCTTCTCACTCCGCTTCGCGGGCGACCATCTTGCTGTGGAGGTGTGGCCTGGCACCGCTGTGCAGCTACGTCACGGGACAGCAGCCAATAGCGTGGGGCGACCATCCGCTCGTGCGTCCTAAATTTGGAATTGACCAACTCAGTGCGCCCGGGCGGATGCGTTCAAGCGCCCCATTGTTCGGCACGTGCGCATGGTCGCAAGGACGTGTGCGCATGCGGCTGAAGAACGATCGTACAGCGGCCCTAAGTTGCAGAATGCGACAAATGTTGCCCAGCGCGTACGGAATAACAGTACTGTTCTTGAGTCATCTACTTCGGCTGGTGTTTCGTATTCCTCACTGTCGCCATGAGAGGCTAGATACAGAAAAACAAAAATCGACGAACAACCAAATTCAGCGCAGCGCCGGCTTCGGCGAGTGCTGGAAGATTAGCAGAGTAACCGCTGTAAACGGCGCGGCTTGGAATTAATCCTTTCCGGCGCGAAATCTTGTGACGACTGCGAGTTATCCGAAATGAAATTCGCAGTCACCCAGAACTCAATGTGAGGCGTTTGTATCGGCAAGCTCTGTAAGCAGGAACTGAACGTGCGAGGCGACAAATAGACAAGGGTATAAATAAGTTCTGCTCCCCCTCCCCCTTCCCCGGAACGTCTGCGCTAGTCATTTCGCAGTTTCTTATAAAAACAAAATTTAACAAAAAACCACCCTATCAAAACATGGAAGGAGTACCTTACTAGGAATACATGTAACTCCGCGATTTCCGTTATGAATTTCGTTATAAAAATTGTTTTATTCCGTAGAAATTACGAGCTCGAACGTTCGAGACTAATTTTTTCTTCCTATATACTGTAAACCTGCTAATATATAAGTGAGTGTATAACTTGTTTCGTGCGTGCGTGTGGGGTTTAGTACCACTTTCTATTATATTTCTCTACTTGCATATCAGTGCTATAGCCCGGTCAGCCGAGCAACTTGGCACGACATTGTATGGAAACAGCGCGAGGCACAGCGGACAAGAAAGACGAGACCTTCGCTGACTATCAACCGAATTTATTCGAGAAAACACACAATTTATGCAGAGCGGCGCCGACACTGACATTATTCATATTCGTCAAGATATGAGATTTCAGCGTATGGATGGGGTGCTGACGCATGTGTCGCATTTCTTATGGATGAGCTATGCTTCCTTTAATTCCCACGTCAATTTATGTTCGTGCTTGTAAAGGACCGAAGCTTCGTTGAACAGTGGGGTGCAAGGGGGCTTGTGGCGACGATTTTGATGGTGCAGTGCCAAGTTTGAGGACGGATCTTTACCCCAGGAATTATGTTCATGTAGCCGTATTTTCAGGCGACCACCTCTTTGGCCAATATAGTTTTCCCCCACGAGAAACGTACATTATAAACGACACCTTCTGTACGTAGAAGGAAAGGTATACCTTATGCTAAACCTGGCATCCACTGCTGCTTGCGCTTGTTGAATCCTGATCTTATAATTTTCTGTCGATCTTTGCACAGATGCCAGCCAGTTTTATGGGCGCAGAGAACGCCACTTCCACGCCTTACCTGTGTCCAACATCTTTTAGGCGGGTTTTCTCGAATAAAAATCAGTTGATAGCGCTCGTCCCGTCTCCTTTCTTGTCCACACAAGTGCTATACATGTTTAGTTTTGTTCTGGGACGAAAAAGGAAGCGCGTGCATAACTCCCACCTTTTTTTTTTTTTGCATGTGTGTAGCATCTGTGATGAAAATTGCTTGACCGGTGCTATACGTATAGCCAATTTGCCAAGTGGAGAATAAAATATGCCATGGGAGGCGAATAGACCAAAAGACCTTGTCAAGCTAATATGCTAGTCGGCTTCTGTTCCTGCGCCCCTAGTAAGTTTTCTCCTTCCACCTTGTAGGAGAAGATTCAATGAAATGACTCAACAGGTTGAAATCTTTGGTGGCTCCTGAACTAAAATTACGGAGGGTACATAAGACTACTGACGTGATTTGAAGGCGAAAACATCATTTTTACTCAGTTATTTTGTCACAGTACCTGCAGCGCCCTTGGGCATTACAGCGAACAAAGAGGCAAGAAAAATAACACGTGTAACGCAACATCTCGTGCCCATCGTAAACACCATCAGTACATCGTGAATATAGTTCACGGGAACGCTTTAAAACAGACGCACACGCGCGAACACAGCACGCACAAATATTAGTATTCTACTTCAAAAGGGATGCAGAGTTTGAAAATACCTTGTTTGAGTGTATTGACACGATATGGAATGGAAGCTTGTTCCATTCAACTATAGTTCTGGGAAAAAATGACATTTTCAAAGCTTCAGGTCACAAGTGTATTTCTTCTCCTTTACCTACTCGTTGGCACACAGTCATGAGGCGCACCTCTTTTGGCCAAGAGGGTTTTGTGGCCCACGGGTCGCGTGCTCGCCTCGCAATCTTGATTCCGCACACCACGGGAATAAATTTTTTCTCTGCTGATGACGTCATTGGGGGGTTTTGTGGGCCACTTTTCGTAGATGCAGTCAACGACGCCGGGTTTCGTTGCTAATGGGCCTGCAGCACCGCCACTAGGGACCATGCTGTTACCGTCTACCTAATTCGGTGAGATCACTTCCAACAGAACCAGTTGGCGACCTCACAACTTTGTTAATTTTGGCAACGCCACAGAGAGTTTCGCAACGGTGGCTTGGATGTGCATGCGTCGCATTCGCCCTTCCTGTGTAAAAGGATGAATTGTTCTCCAGCCTTCGGTGTAGTGTTTAAAAGGAGGCCCCAGGATTCAAAGGTGGCCCCCACAAGCGCACCACGCTTTTTCAGCTGGCCGACAGGGGTTTGGCCATCTTTCGAAATTTACGTTGCAGTGACTGCCTTCCTAAACGCACTCAGTTTCATGCGTAGTGCAGTCAGCAGCGTTCGAAATGAGGGAAAATAAATGGCTAGGAAGAGCATCAGCGGAACAAGGTTGTCATTTGAAGAGAGCGTAGCTGCGACTGCGTATGCTTGTCTGCAGCACCTGCTGACTCCCCTCTAAAGACACGAGGTCCGTCGGCCGCGCGAAAACCCCGTGATGTGTTTTGATGCACATGGAGGGGAAAGAAGCTGTGAGGTCACGGGATGCACGTGGAGGAACAACTTTCTTTCATTACTATTGCAATTTTGCTATGGCGTTTCTGGCAGCGCCGACGTTAAATGAGGAATACATTTTAGGTACCACATTTAGAGACTAGGACAATCACATGCAGTCGCTGGGATCCGAAATCTACATTTCGCGTAGCCGATCGGCGGCAGTTGTCCAACCGCCTACTTTCGAAAGTACCATCAGCACGCGACCAGAAAACCAGAGCAGACTACACAAGAACACCAACGTATTAGCTCTTGGAGAGTAAATACAAAGTGAATAAACACTTCTGAACAAGAGTCTTCGCGCCTTACAAATTAATATAACCTCAGATGCTGAGCTTCCCCTTTGCAGTTGTTGACCGTTCGCGTTTCATTTCTTGCTGACAGTGCGCATTTTTTTTTTTTGCGCGTAAGCTAACCTTTCTTCCACACAGCGGCGGACCAAAGCACACGACAACCCTTTTATGCATTTTTTTTGCCTCAAGAAAAACAACAAGAAAGCAAGGGGGAAAATTATGCAATAAACAAGCATGTCGCCCATACCATCCAAAACATAGGTCACTTATCCTATTAGAGTTAAAGCATTTCTAGCTGCCCTCCCCACGTTTCAGCGGTGTGCGATTGTGTGAAGCTTCTGAGCAGCAAGTGGACACCTTAATCGCGCTCTCAGGTACGTGGCGATGATTTACACCCGCAGAAAACCGTGCTTTCGCACAATATTTCGTTCTTAGCAATGCTAAAATGCCAGCCTTTTTTTTTCTCATTCGACCGACGTAACTGACCCCACAAGGATGGCGTCCTGTTTCTGCAATCAGAGCGCCTATTCAAACCACGGTTCAATTTAAGTGACGGCGTAAAATGCACCGTTGTGAGCAATCCGGGCCACTTTTGAATAAGTAGCGCCATTCGTCATGTTTCAAAAGGACAGTTTTCTCGCCTGTCGCATGGCTGAGTGTTTTCAAGCTTCGAACAAAAGCTGTCGGCACGGAGTGATCGCGCAAGCACGGCGCTCAAGGTTGCCTCGTCTTCTCGCACTGCTCCACAGCGGCGGTGTTACACCACCTGACTCTGTAGTGACGGGTGTGTGCGAAAAGGTGATGCGAGTTCCCATCTGCGCCATTGCCGAGGCGATTCGCCTTTCTGGACGATCCCGTGCTACCAGCAGTGTAGCGGACATCTGCACGGGGTCCACACTGCCCTGCGAAGGATAGCTTAAAGCGCTGCGCGCGAGCTATTGACTTTTTTTTTTTTTTGCTGAACGGAAAATTTAGCATGAAAGAGTCCTGGAACTGAGTACTCGTTTGAGTACTCATACTGTATATTTTTCATTCAGCTTTTTCTCGACTGGATATATTTAATACTTTTGACTTCCTTTGTGCAAGGCTATCAAATTTTGCCGGTCAAAGATTTTTTCTTCTGTAAGCAACGTATAGCCTGTTTTTATCTGTGTTTCACTGAACAGAGAATTCTTTTAGCTACACTATGATTTGCTGCAATAAAGAGAACTTTTTAAAATTAATGCATGAAAAAAAAAGATTCATGCACACCATAATAAAATTGCCTTTTCTCCCGCGGCAAGGAAAAAGTCGAATGTACGAGGCTCCCGCTGCGTCTATATAGGCTGAGTGACCTAAACGTTATCTGCACCTCTCGAATAGATGAACAATCCAGAACACAATTCAAGAATCTGAAAACAGCAGAGGGACATCCTTGTGTTATAATTTTCATTCTTTACATCACTACCGCTTCATTAAATGTAAGCGTCTGGATATTAATGCGCAAACCGCGCAGCTAGATTCAGCGATCAACTTCCCGCCTCTTCAGCCGTAGCAAACTCACAACGAACGCGCAGACGACTACTCAGTCCCACTGCGGCGTGTGCTTCTCCGGTTGGCCGGCGGCGCATTGGCCATTCCGGTGCTCCGATTTATGCGCATACGACAGACAGGGATGGAGCAGGTGCAGGCATGTGCTCGATTCCTTCGGCACGCTACGCAGCTCTTGAATAGCCAAGTTAAAAGAACGGCGAGTGCCTTCAAATCAACAGGAGTGGCAGCATCCACTCGTCTTCGCCATTTCTCCGCTGTCGTCCTTGTGCCTGTGCTCTTTTCCACCCTCATCATGACCTACCAGAGCCCAAATTACTCTCTTCTGGACAAGGACCCTGTGCGTCACGGTGCCCCTCCCCCCCCCCCCCCCCCCCCTTTGCAGCAGCTCAGCTTCGTGAAATTTCGATTCAAGGTTGAGGAGTGCATTTATCCAGAGGGTGAAGGAGGTGATGCACTATCAATGTCATTTCACTCAAGCGACAAACACATTTAAAACAATTTCGACACATGCCAACGGGGCCCCGATTTTTTCAGCTTTGCAGCGCTTCGAAGAGCCACGCAGAATGCCTAACTACTCAAGTCACGACGAATATGACAGGTTATTTTGTATACCGACCTGACCCAGCCCCGGACGGACGGACGGACGGACGGACGGACGGACGGACGGACGGACGGACGGATGGATGAATGGATGGGACTTAAGCGACATCAAGTGATAAGAGGGGGTGCTATTTTACTTATTGAGTAAACTTCTTGGGGTCTTCCTCCTGTGGTCGTCTTTTGTAGCGTAAGCAACACTGGCCGAGGTTGAGCAATTTCGCATGGCTCCTGGAGAGCCGTGTTGCGCATGCGCGAGGAGTAGTGACGTCTCACGGCGCACACCTGGCGCGCCGGAGCCGCCGCCGCGCGAGCCTCGCCGGCCAGCGTATCCTCTGGAAACCGCGTCACGTGACCAACCACGTGACTGGTCACGTGACCGACCGCGTGACGAACCACGTGACCGTCCACGCTACCACTCCGCCACGACGGCTCTAGGTTTAACCGTGAATAAAGGCGCATGTAGTGAATGCGCGCATTTCATATATTGACTCTTCCGAACCAGATGTCGCCGCGCTTACGCTACGTATATCCTGGCCTAACCGAGCTAGGGCATTATCAGTATTTTTCGCCTCCTGTGGTCGTCTTTTTTGCGCTACCTTTTTATTCAAGTATGTGTCACCAACTAGCCCAGCAACAATTTTCATTGAACCATATTTTACATCGTGTTCCGGAACCTGCTTTGCCACGGAAGTAACGCTGTGTGTGAGGTGCGCGAAGGTGACGAACCTAATAATCGCTCCTCAGTCGGGAAAATGTAGCATCACAAGGGTATGCGTGATGCGTTGCAGACGTTTCAAGGAGCGAGCGATGTGAGCTTCTGGTACCCTTTGGCTTTTATCGGTTGAGTTAACTGTGAGCGTCTTAAAAAGAGATCTGACTTGTAAAGTGAAACAAAATAGTGACGAGTTATTCCTTGCCAGTCCTCATCTGATGGTGTCTGGCATAATGGAGCCGAAAAAAAAAGGAATTTAGGGACAAACGCCGTGTCTGGATATTGGAGAACAAAGGGGTCTGAAAAATGCAGGGCGCTTTTTTCGCACAGCTTTCGCCTTTCTCGCCAACTTGCGACGGCCACGTTCACAACGAGGGCCGTCTCATGCTTTTATGTGCCGTAGATGATATGCTCCAATGCTTATTCTACTCCTCCTCGTTCACCGTTCCTCAAAACGATTCTCTCACCACATTCGCTCCCTCTCTGGCGTCTCTCGTGAGGATAGCAAATGAGTGGCTGCTTCGGGCTCCTTTAACGCTGCCCAGCAGTGCCGGTCGTAATTCATCGAGGTTATCTATTTTACTTGGGAACCCAGAGAGGGGTTATGGACGAGTGCATCGATGCGCCGCCGACGGCCGAGCGAACAAAGCAAGACAAAAGCCAGATGATGTTGACAAGATCGCCACAAAGCTTCGACACGAGCGCGCGAAAGAACCGTCCTTGGGCGCCGCATCCTGGATTCTCCGAGAGCGCAGCAAGAGAAAAAAAACAACTAAATAATAAGCGGTGGGTGAGGCCACATAGATTAGAAGCTTTATTTCTCAAATAAAAACGAACGTGTTCCGAATAAAGTTTGGAAGGCAGGGAAAAAGAAATTCCTTGAAATCAATTACTTCGGCGCCAACGCTCTGCGCCAAAATGGCCTCACGTATAGTATTTCGCTCTGCGCCCCTGCGACCACCCGTAGAGAAGCAAGTAATTTCCGATATATCAACCAGGAAACATTTGAGGGGAAGAGCAAATTCTAACAAAGAAAAACCGAGGAGCACCCTTAACGACTCCCGAGTTCCCCCTCTGTCGCGGTGAAAAAAATGCAGTAATAGAATATTATTGCTGCCTTCTTGGATTTTTTGTTCTGTTCTCCCGGGCTTCTTTTGCCCTGGCACGCTTTTCGCCAGCGCTCGTATTTCGTTTACAAAAGCGAAGGAAAGCCCTGTCCCGCTCTATCGGCTGCACACATGCCACTCTATTCCTTGGACCAGAAACGGCACTGGTCCCTATCGTCGCTTGCCTCGTGCTGCCCGGAGCGGCCTCATCAAAAGCTGAAAAAATGAGAGTGACCAAAGCTGATGCAACCAAACTTAGGCGGCTGACCACGTGACATGGTACTGTTAATTTTGAAAGAATACACACGCGAACAACAAAGGCATTGCCTCGAAGCAAAATTCTGAGCTCTCATTCATATATTTTTATGCTCAGAGTAAAACGTTTAATTGCGGGGCGCCACTTGCGTTAGTTGTGCGCTTTCCTCGTTGGTGGTTATCCCTTTGAAATGAACGTCAGCCAACCCTAGTTCAGCGGATACGGTACAACCTGATTCAGAAGTACAGCGCCCACCGCGTTTCCGCATTGTCCAACTTCCTTCCAAGAAGAACTCTCGTCCTATTAGCCTGGAAGGTCCCCGGCGATGAATCGATTTGTTTTTACCCGAAGTTGGCCTCAGTGTCCCTCGGAGCCCCACTACACATTTCGTTAAGACCCATCCTCTGTAAAAAAAAAAAAAAGAAACGTTTCAGCCTTAATTCATGGCTGATGTTCACGACACGAGGTATAAGCAATCGTTTTTTTCATCGGTAAAATCGACTTCAGCTAAACAAGCCAGCATGCCGAAAAAGGGAAAAACAACTCAGGAATATGGATTTGACCCTAATTATTAATAATAGAGATTTATTCATCACAACGATGAAAAGGGCCGAGGAAAAAAGCCAGCAAGGCTTGACGAGCCCTCGGCCCCTACATATACAAAGGCATCAGCGGAACAAAGAATACATATTGTGCAACAGTATCACAATAACAAAATTAGTACTACAAACTTTTGACGCAAACACTGAATAAAAAGGAAAAATGAAAAGATTATAAAAGCAGACTAATTTTTGAAACACAGGAAATGTTTACAAAGGTCACGGATCGGCGTACTAATTATGTCAATATTTTTATGATGTAACGTGTTTAGGTGTTTAGGCAACTGGAAGGCAATCATTTGTAATCCGTAGTTTGTTCTTGGAGTTTTAGTCTGCCACGGGGAGTGTTGTCTAGTGTTATACAGCTTCTCGCTCGGCGTTAGGGAGGCCAGTCTCCCCAAATAATCAGTATGACGAAGTAGCTCCTTCTTATATCTCGAAAGCAGTTGAAAACTATAGATGTCAAAAATTTTCATAATACATGCATCTTCAAAGTACTGGTTTGTATGCTGGTTGAAACTAAGCTGGAATATGCACCTTATCGCTTTCTTTTGAAGTAGATAAATTTTGTCTAGATTATTCAGAGTGGTCATGCCCCAGACAAGGTGACAATAATTTAAATGGGACAAAAACAACGATTTGTATATGAGCTCCTTAATCCTCGAAGGAAGCATTGTTTTCAGGCGATATAGGTGTCCTACGACTCGAGCGAGTTTAGGCAAGATAGTATCTACATGATGGTCCCATGACATTGTTTCGTGAAAGACGACTCCAAGTGTTTTAAATTTTTCTACTATCTCAATCTCCTCTGAATTAAGTAGTAGCTTTTTATTTGTATGCAGAAGTTTATTCCTTGGTCGGAAGATAACAGCCTTGCTTTTATTCACATTTATTTTTAACCCATTTAGTTCTGTCCAGGTGTTTAGTTGGCATAAAATATTGTTTCCTTTGTCTATCAGGGAATCGCAGTCATTCGTTGAGAGGAAAATACTTGTGTCGTCTGCATAAATAAAAAAACGATGCTTGGTCGGTGATGTTTACTATGTCGTTAATAAATAAGTTGAAGAGCAAAGGCCCCAATATGCTACCCTGCGGCACTCCACATTTTATATTCTTTAAAGAAGACTCAATACCATTAATGGTTGTATATTGTGCACGATTAGAAAGATAAGAGTTTAAAAGTTGCAGAGGAAGACCTCTAATTCCATACATTTCAAGCTTTCTAATCAGCAGTTCGTGATTTAGAGAATCAAATGCTTTTTTGAAATCTACGAAGGTAGCTAGCACGATATGTTTCTTTTCAAAACTGTTTAGGATATATTCTTGCATTAATTAATTAACAGAGCTTGCATTAATTGAATTTGCTGGTCGAGTTAGACAGTATATTCATAATGGGTAATTTACTGGTGCTGTATTTACAGATTTTACTAAAGCGCTCAGCACAGTTAACCACACTATTCTTTATTCCAAACTAGAATAGCTGGTCCTTACGGACCTGCTCTAGCTCTTTTATGCAGCTATCTTACTAACCGAATCAGAGTTGTCCAATTGCAAGACGGGCTGCATCATTCGTTAGCTTTTAATTTAACAGTGTCACAAGGTTCTATTCTAGAACCGCTCTCTTTCTTATTGGCATAAATAGTTTACCTTCGTGCCTTATTAGCACTAGTTGCATTCTTTACGCAGACGATATGAAAGTAATTACGCGGGACGGTAGCACAACCGACCTAACCGTAAAAATCAATATGGACTTAAATAATGTCGTTGCATGGAGTCAAAGTAACATGTTGCAGATTAACCCGACAAAACCTAGGTTCGAGATTTTTCCCTCACCAAAAATAAGTCATGGATTCTTGGACATCAATTTTATATGCGAAGCAACTGTGGAATATTGAAAGATAGTTATGAAAATAGTAAGGGTAATGATCCATTCATGCGGGGCGTAGCAAAAACTTTCTTTTTGTGTTTCTCCATCGCTGGTATAGAGACTGTCATACAAAACCAATAGTGAAAGTTTCTGACGATAGCAAAGACATTAATAGCAAAAAAATGTAAACCTGCCGACGGAAGATCGGACACATTGATTGTTCAAGTGAAATATTACCACATGAAAAAATTTGGTACAAAAACTATTTCCGGTTGAAGAACGCGCTTGTCGAGAATTTTGGGTATACCAAGTTATCACTACTTCGCATACTGACCTAGGTCACATTATTCCTAATCCCGAACCTCCTACATTTCTCGGCGTTCTTGTCCTACGTCGTTCTTCTGCTGTGTGTGTTTTTTCGGCGCTACTGTTTTCCTTTCTTCTTAACTCCTACGCAAAAATTCATCTGCTTACCACATCCATTAGCAGAAAAATTTCCTTTGGGAGAAGGGTCGTCCGACGGGGCGCAATCTTCTGGCAGAACGGCCTGCGATCAGCAGAGTTCCGAAGAGCACGCACGAGCGTCGGAGTGCTCAGCCAGTCTTCCTTGAGCGCCATCCGAAAGAGGTCTCGGAGCCGAAAGTCGCTCTGACCCCCAGGCGAAAAGGCGCCATACCGGTGAACTATGCGGATGTGATGATGACCGGGTCGCAGTTAGGCGGTCGGTGTGGACAATTTGACGGCCTCAGCGACGGTGATCAGTGGACGGCGTAAGAGGTTCGACGAGGTAATTTACCGGAGACGTTCGCTTGATAATGTGGTCGGGGCGCTGGCTCTTGCTGAGAAGTTTGAAGGAAAGGCCGGGGCTGGAGGAAGGCACCCATAGCCAGACCAAATAATCGGGAAGATAAACTGGAAGAAGTGCAGAGTGATCGCGCCTGCTTTTCTGCTGCTTCTGGGCGTGAGATGTGACGGTCCGAGCAAGCTGGCGGCATTATTCAGCATAAGTTAAGGCTTGTGAAATAGTAATAGATTAGGAAGGATCAGGTCGGTATAGCAGAATTGTGTCCATTGTGCAATCAAGCTCACGGCCGTACAGGAGAAGGTATGGAGAGAATCCGGAGGTCACTTCAATAGCAGAGTTGCAAGCGCAGGTGAAAAATGGTAGAACGCGGTCCCAATGGCAGTGATTGAAAGCAACATACATGGGCATCATTTCGCCCAAGGCGCGGTTAAAGCGCTCTACCATGCCATTTGCATGCGGATGGTGCGGTGAACGATGTTGCATTCCTCAAGTACAGCCTCTACAACGTCGGAGGGCACCACGGCGAAGAATGATATGGTGGAGGATGAAGGAGGCAGCTGGTAAAAGTGACGTTTCGGCCTAGCACGTATAAGATGATCGACGACAAAGATGACACAGCAATTGTCGGTAGATGCGCTTGGAATGGCCGGGCAGGTCAGCGGCTGCCGAGGATGGGTTTTCGGCTCCGACTTTCGGGGCAAGACTGCCCGTACTTACGGACATAACGGCACATACCACGCCAGCAGTACACAAGGGCAGTTTAAGGTCTTCAGCAAGCCGGCGTGGCCACACTGGGCATCATTGTGGAAGTGGCAGAGAATTGCGAAGCGCATATGCGTCGCAGTGACAAGCAGGCAGTATCCCAGAGGTAATTCCGACGGTATAAAGACGGCATACATTAAACTCACGTATTTTGGCAGGCTTCTCGGAGGTTATCTTACTGACGCCAAGATTGCATAACCCAGGCACGCGGAAGTAACGCCGCGTTATTGTTGTATTCTGCAGGATGCTGATGCCCCTTTAAATTATCCACACGCGCCACTGTGTGCCATTTTCTTCGCAGTCGATGCTGGCTGTGAGGAGCATAATAGAGATCAAGAAAATGAAAAAAAAAATTAACCCATGTATGCCTAACGCCCTACATGTAGCTCTCGAGGGTTATTAAGTAAACGCCTGCGCCCGCTAGCGTTGGTTCAAGAAGGCCTATACTATTCCTGACGCCGATTTATGGATCGCTCTCAAACTGCTCTCAACCCAAACCATTCTCAAAAGCCCTGTCAATGCCTCGCTCCTATTGGTCGGCCATGACCGGCGGCCACAGACTTTTTTGCGTCACCACCTGACGATGTGAACGCGGAAGAAGTGTTCACCTTGCGCACCTAATTATGCGGGCTGACGAGAGAATTTTCTGAGAGCAAAACAACCAAATGGCGGCTGTTTACTTCGCCGAACACGGGGTGGCCGCGGGAGCAAGGACGTAGGAGGGTGCACGAAGACGGTTTTGGCGTGCGGGACGAGTTGTTTCGACGCTTTAACCGAGGATGGAGACTGCACAGTAGTTGTGCGACCAACTCGCCGATGAACTGAGAGGTGCGCGGGTGAGTGCGCTGTCGGTGGAGCGGCAGGTGCTGTGCGCGCTGCGCTTCTTCGCCACCGGCGGATTTCAAGGCGCCTTAAGAAATGAAGCAAACGTCCTCTTCCGGCAGGTGGCGGAGACCACTGTCAACGTTGGGTCCCAGAAGGGGGTGTGTTCGCTTCACGGCGAGACCCGAAGAGAATGCGGCGGCGAAGGAGGGCTTCCTTCGCCTAAACTTTCGCCGCGGCAGTATACCCGGCGGCGTCGGGTGTGTCGATGTCACGCTCATCGCCATCAAGGCGCCGCGGGGCTATGCTGCGATCAAACTTCATGGGATTCTACGCTGCTAACATCATGACAGTGAGTATACCTCGGCCTCTGCTGTTGACCGCATGAGTTCGGCTACAAGTGCGGACCTCGGTAACGAAAGTGGCACGAGTGAGGTCGTGCTGTGCATGTGTTTCTCAGATCTGTGGTGCGACCATGCGCATTCTGGATTCGAGCTGACCCGCATCCTTCCACGAGGCGTTCGTCTTGCGGCAATCCGAGGTGGAGGAAGGCCTGCTGGACGACAAAGAGTTTTTTTCAGGGCAGACCGCAAAAAAAAAAAGCCCTCTCAACTGTCGGGCGACCTAAATTACATATATTGAGCTACAGAACTATACATTTGTCCGCATTTGCTCAAGCTACAAGAGTGAGTTTCGCTAGTTACACCAATGCAGAAACGTTATAATACGATACAGTGTATTGTCACCCTTTTGATATTTATAATTGGAGCAGAAACACGGCACACATATAACATTGTTGAAATACATGCTATTTCTTGTCTAAGAAACCAAGGCAAAACACACCTGACAGCGCTTGTGGTGTGTAGGCAGTCAAAGCGCATCATTTACATCAGTACCATAGTAAAAGCCTGAGCTTACACCAGTGTCCACTTACGCATTTCAATCATGCGTTGTCTGTATGCTCAGTAATGTCATGTTCAGCATGAGTCTTCCATTTTATAGCAGAGCTTCCTGTAAGGCTGTTGAGATCACCGAGAGAGGATACGCTTAAATGCGTCATTCTTTGTCATTCAGGAGACAATGTCTACCCAATGGAGCCGTGGTTGCTTGCGCCAGTGGCAACACACCACATGCTTTCACGCAATTTGTGGTTGAGCGCTGCATCCGTGCACCGAAGAGCCGCTTCCAGCGCTTGAAAAGGCACAGGACCCACCACTACCAGTGGGAGTAGACAGTGTGCATCATCACTGCGCGTGCCGCACTTTACAAACACAGTTTGGATGCGCCCTGTCAGCAGAGGGTGGAGGCGACACTGCCACAGATAACCACGGGCCACCTCTGCATGCTGGCTACCCAGCAGAGACAGCATCCCTCCTCTCCCCCTTCCAGGGGAGAGCAATGCGCTACTCTATTTTTAGCCTCTTTAGGACGACCGAGGAAGCAGCACTAGGGATGATTGCGGCACCAACTCTAGCGTCCAGAAAGACTCACTATTGATATGCTTGGGTATCGGGACCGAGGTCTTTACCGCATGACGATGAACTCTGCAGACGACGGAGGGATGCCTTCAGGAGGGTTGGTAAACTTGAAGGTTTATTTACATTTTTACCACAGAAGCAGGGAGACCAAAAGTCAGAGATGAAGTGCCGTGAAACCCGCCAAATTGCGGCTTAAATACAGTGGATATTCCCTAGGCACCTAGCCAGGGAATCCGGTGGTTGGTCAAGCGTCTAATGGGCAGACACACTCTTCATAGTCTCCGCCCTAACCCCGTGACCGCTCCGCCCTCACAAACACGTGCACAGGCGGTAAGGAATCCTGGCGCCTTGAGGTCCTGGAATGCCGTTTCCGACGAGTTGACCAGGTGCATAAGGTCGTTGGCTTTGTAGGCGGTGATCCCCTCCGTGGAAAGATGCGTCCTGACGGTCCCGGTTAATTCCCGAGGGTAAGATGAATCAGCCGTGTCCGCCCCCGCTTTGTCTGGCCGCGCAGGTGCAAGCGAGCGAGGAGGGTCCGGCGCCTTTGTTCGGGTCTTTCTGCCGGTCCACGTGAGGGCGCAGTTCGGGAGAAACGCCGCATTCCATACTCCGGACGAAGGGATTAGAGGCCTTTCGTCGCAGCTCGTCGTCGCCAGGAGCCGTTCCTAATCCTCTTCTCAAGACGGCAGCACCTTTGGTCAAACATAGTTCGATGGCGCCTGCCGGGCTCGTCTGTTCCCGCTGTCGGGGCCTCCGATCAGAACACTTTGCTTTAGTGGAGAGTAATGCACAGCCCCTGTCTCTATTGCCACTGTCACTGCCTTGTGTCGGTGCCCAGCGCACATCAGCAAGTCTGTGAGCAACTGTCTGATATGGTTGTTCCCTTCCTTGGCCACAGCCAGCCACGCGGTCTGAATGGATTGCCAAGTACAAGCCTTTGTAACTTCGTTTTTGCTGTCTGCGGCTCGAAGATTGCAGTGACAAACAAGTTCCCTCACCCGCTGCCACTTTTTGGACAGTGCGTTTACCAGTATACCTCTCAGTCCCTCTGCTGCGTGTTGCACAGTATCTTTCTGCCTAGACGAAGACAAGTCCTCTTGTCGAAACAGTGGCAAGCACCTTGAGGTTGTCCCTCCCTTGTTCCCTTTGTTATCATCAAGAGCCTTCTGACTAACCTCTCTCTACAAAGGAGGCAGTGGATATACAAGATTGCTCACCTTCATGTACAATGAACACGTGGCATTTTCAAGTGCAATTAAGAAAAAAACTGAGTTCAAGGTGCCTGTTTTCTTTCATGCAGAGGCTACGTACCTTTACAACAAATACTGCATGGTACAGTGTACGTAATGCATTTTCAGGACTAGAAAAACAATTTGACATGTATAAAATGCGTAAATACCTGATCTAAGCTTTCAGCTCGATGGTATGTAACTAGGGGTTTTGCTCGGTGCTAAAAGCTTTAACTACAGTAAGGAGAACGCTGTAAGTCAGTGCATAATAAATATTGTAAGCTGCAGTGGCCACAATGTATGCTGAATGATTCGAAAATTCTCACTTATAGACAAAGATGTGTCAAGCTCACAGATACATCATCTAGAAGAGGGTGTTTGATTACAGGTTATTTATAAAATAAAACATGCAACACCGTTACTGGGCATGCTCTACAGCTCTAAGAATATACAGGCAGCCCCATTATGGGAAAGTTTGAGGACTCAATGAATGCCCCATAACTGACACCTAGCTTGGTTTGCGATAACAAAAGGCTATGAAGCCTTGTCCATGATGACACAAGCCTGTGACACTGCCAAATGGCCCCACAAGCTCCTTATGCTATCGCATAATATGTGTGACAAGTACACCTTTAACTGTTTTCAAGCTGCTTTTTCTATCGGTATTTAGATCCCAATCATTTTCAACTTTAATGCTTGGTCTTTAATACAAGCTGGTTGTTCTCTTTCCTATTGGAGGGGTCTGTATACAGCGTTCCTCAGCAAAGATGAACCGAGATTTTCAGAGACACCTAACTCTTCTTCCGAGCTGAAACGAAGTGCATGTTGTTGGAAGCTGTGAGAAATATGTAAAGCCTTTCAAACACTGCCTTCACCGAACCCAGCGATATCAAGACGATCACTCCGCCTGCTCTGCGAAATGCAATAACATATTGCAGATGACTGCCCCGTCCTACCTCTATCGCCTCCGCACTACATCACTGCCCTGGATCACACGCAAACTTGAATTTTGCCTCTACACATTCATTTCATTTCATTTATTGAACCCTCAGGGCCAAAGGCATTAAAGAGGGGAGTGGTTACAAAAAAATACATACATAGATACAATGCATATTACAGAACAAGTATTATCATTCTCCTGTTATACAATGTAAGCTAGTGCAGAACGAAAATGCTGGTTATCAATTATGTCGACGATATCTGCGGGAAGGCGGTTCCATTCACGTGATGTACGAGGCAAGAAAGGCTGAAATATATATAACTGTATATATATATATATATATATATATATATATATATATATATATATATATATATATATATATATATAATATATATATATATATATATATAATTGTTTTTTGGGGAAAGGAAATGGCGCAGTATCTGTCTCATATATCGTTGGACACCTGAACCGCGCCGTAAGTGACGGGATAAAGGAGGGAGTGAAAGAAGAAAGGAAGAAGAGGTGCCGTAGTGGAGGACTCCGGAATAATTTCGACCACCTGGGGATCTTTAACGTGCACTGACATCGCACAGCACACGGGCGCCTTAGCGTTTTTCCTCCATAAAAACGCAGCCGCCGCGGTCGGGTTCGAACCCGGGAACTCCGGATCAGTAGTCGAGCGCCCTAACCACTGAGCCACCGCGGCGGGTAAAGGCTGAAATGCCGTTTTAGTTTTGTGGAAAATTCAGGTTCTGTGTACCAGCTAACGCTCAACTTGCTCAACTTTCTGCCCTGTTGCAATTAGCCTTTACACAAGCCATACAAGCAACCTACTTCTTCCCTGGTTGACCGCTGATCAGTTTGAAGAAGCAAATGGCCCTGGTGGAACAAGTTCGTTCCCTCCTCAGTGACAACAACAAAGTTAAGAAAAGTGCTGCCATTCTCTCTTAGCAAACTAAACGGTGCATAAACAGCACAATTTCTGCATCTCGCACAGGCAAAAAAAAAAAAAACGGCCGTGGCCTAGCTTGGTTAAGCCTGGTGATTGCGAAGCAATAGTGTGTTATTCTCGGATCAGCTGGTAGTATGGCTGGTGGTAGTCTTGGGTTATGCTAGTGTTACGGCTTACAGTGAATCATCTAAGAGGAAGTCGAATCCGTGTATGCCGACAAACATTTCCCTCACCAGCGTGCCCATTACAAAATCTTCCAGTATCGATTGGCCGACGGTGCGGTAACACTCCATTTTCTCCGCGTCGTAAGATATGCCCACTCGGTGTTTGCAGTAGCGTTCGTTAAAGTACGGTAGCGTTACGCCGTAATAAATGTTGGGGTTATTGTCCCCGTCCAAAATGCGATACAGTTTGTTGTACGTCTCCTCGTCGTCTTCACGATGCATTAGCGATAGCTTGTATGTTTCGGCCACGTTGTAGATGGCCAAGTTGTCTGCATAACACCCCCATCGTTCGTCGGTCATCTTAAGTTTGCCCCACTTGTGCATCTGCGTGTCCGGCGTGTCGCTGGTTGCCCCGGGGTCCGGCGGTAGACCCATCTTGCGTCTTACAATGTCGTTCTTGTAGCACGGTACGCGCTCGTACGCGTCGCCTATAGAGACCTCGTCCAGGTAGCAAAACGCGTTTTTATTGTTTTTGTTGAACATGGTTCGAGTAGACCGCTTTATGGGGTTGGGCGGCGTCTTTGACGGAGCGCCGAGACGACGGTATGGCTCGAACGGCGTGCACGACGTGGCTTCACACCCACTTTTCGTGAACACGAATCGACCGTTGCTACACGTCAAACCGTCCGGGCACGGGTAATCCACTGCAAGGGGTTCCCACGTTACGGCGTCGTCGCCGAAAAACTTAGTCGTCGATTCCCTTGGCGCGCCAATGTTCGAGCACTCTGACCGTAGCGCCCCTGGTGAGAGGAGCGGGAGTTATGCCGCCGTTGGTGGCTACCGCCTCGCCTCGCGACGGCGTGAGATGGGGCCCCGTTTTTACACAGCTGGTGTGACGTCACTCTAGGTCACGTGGTGTGACGTCACGCAGCGAGGTCACGCTAAAGGTCAATGGTGCCTACCACCGCCTCGCCACGGAACGGGCTGAAGTGCGACCTAAAGTAGTATTGCTTCGCAATAAAAACAACCGAATCAAATGAACACCAACCAAACGGAACAGCAACAACACCAACGATCTGAGCGGCATCAGTTGGTTACGAGGTAGAAGAGTGATTGTTGCCACAGTAGCCGGGCGCGTGTCGGCTTTCACTTCCCGCACAGAGATTGCAACCTCCCAGCAGATGCACCTGTGTGTTACCGTCAGTCGGCAGTTGCTGCAGTCTGATGATTCCTGGTCGTCTGGTATTTTCTAAATAAAAATAAACAGAACCGCACTTCACCCTTAGGGACCACTTGTCATCGATGATAGGCGCCGACCTAGAACCCAGGCTAAACTTGTCTTTGTCGATTTTCGAGTAGAGCGCTCCTTGTAAGTTGATCTCAGCAGACCCGTAGCATTCACTGCCTTAAAACAGATTTTTCCACGCACTTAAGACATCCGCGTTGTACCCCGATTCTAGACGACGTGTAAAAAGCAGGGCAATCGTGGAATCAGCTGTGTTTTTTTTCCGGCTGCCATGCTCACTATGGATGGATATGTGGGTGGATGGATAGGGCTGAATCTAGATAAATTTTAAGTCTGGCGGCAGCTCACGCCACCTAGCCGACGCTTTTCCGCCGTTAGCGTACCCTTGCGGCAGAAAAAGAGACTGACGAGCAAACTTAATTGCAAAACTGCGGACACTTCTTGTTTTGCTTGGTGTTGTTGAGTTTGAAATGCAGTTTCTAGGCAAAATAAAACATTGTTCATTTTATTTACTGCGTCTTCACAGCAAAGCGTTACCCCACGGTCCCTTGTTGAGCAAATGAATGCTTCCGGGGCGGAGCCCTGCTACTAGCCACCGCAACCTAGCTGCTAATTGGTTGATTACGCTGTCGGCGTCTCGCGGTGTTGTCAATTTGACGCGACGCTCTCAAACTTGAGAGCGATCCGCAATTCGGCCCCTGTGCAAGAGTTGTGTGCGTTCAGAAAGATCCGCTAGTCTTGGATACCATTTTTGAAATTCGACCCCATCGAGATTGTAAGAAAAACAAATAATTTTTGGACATTGTCATAACGAAGCCACCGCGCGTGATGAGAAATGTAATTTTGAAGTCGATGTCAAGTGTCAGAAGCTTTACCACACGTAACAGGTAGCGAATTAGTTTAGTATCCTACATCGTAGGACTGCTCAAAAGTGGGTGTTCAGAGAAAAATTTCCACCAATAAAGAGATCATGCTGAATTGTGAACTGAAATAAAGATTTTGTGCCAAAAATTTCAAATTGTTTAAAATTTTTAAAGTTTCGACACACATGTGTTAAACAAGATTTCGGACGTTTAGGAGCGCTATGGCTCTTGATGGTATGCTGTTGATGTCCGTGGAGTAAACCGACTTTAGGTGATGGTTTTTTAGCATTCTTGCTGTTTTGATCTCCGGGCGACGGTCTTTATTTTTAACACTTGACGATGGTCCGAACGACCTGTTTCATATTGTCGAAACTCAGAAGGCCTCAGAAACATTTTACGATGTTTGTGATGGTTTCAGTTAACCTAACTGCACTGATGTCTTTACGGCGGAGTTGTTTACTGGAATGTTCTGCTAGGGCACTTAATTTAATGCGACGTGGTGCATACAGACATCAGATGACGTCAGCAGACCACCTGCAGCGCTGCCGAGAGCTTACAGTGAAAGAACCTCTCACGCTGTCGTTAAAGCAAACCCGCCAACTGCCACCGTTTAGTGCAGCTCAAAGTAGAGTAGTACTCTTTTCCCTCCCCTCTACAATCTATAGTCAAGTAAACACCACCGGGTTCCGCTTTTGAGGATGCAGTAGAGTGTGACAATCTAGGTTCGAGCAGGTGTTGGTCACTTTGTAGGCGCTTTAAAAGTCTTCAAAAGGAGACCTGTACTTTGGGGTTACGACGATTTTTTTTCTAATCTGTATTCCTCACAGAAACACCGACAAACAATGCCTGTCGTCACCGACGTTTTATTGTGATTCATTTAGCTTATATTGCGTTCTCCCCGCTGTGTGGTTCTTAGCTTCGGGCTAAACGCAGCACAGTTACATTTTCTGGCTTGCCAGGGTTAATCACATGAATAATGATTTGACGTACAGAAACATGTAGGCACTGCTTTTCCACGTGGAATACTGGTGGAACACTGTGTTCGCCAACACTCATTTCAGCGAGTCCCTTCCCATATGAATTTGTTTTAAATCACTTGCCAACCAGTACTGAATCACTAGTGCCCAGAACGCTGCAACCACGATGAGAGAACGGTGAGCTGAGAGATTATGGCCGCCCGCAGAGCAAGTTTTTTCATGGGCCTACTTAATAATAATAATAATAATAATAATAATAATAATAATAATAATAATAATAATAATAATAATAATAATAATAATAATAATAATAATAATCAATCTTTATTTTCCGTGCCCAGGAACAACCCAAAGATCTTGGTGCTTGGTACACCATACACACACAAAGATGTAAATTCCTTTCCCCACAAAGGAAGACAATCAAGTGAGGTAATGCAGCAGCCAAGGCGATGGAAATAAAGATATCAACTAGGCCTCTGCATTAGACAAAGGCGCGACAGCGAACGTTAAAAATAAAAAGCGAGAACAAGAAAACAGCGAGAACAGAATAATAATAATAATAATAATAATAATAATAATAATAATAATAATAATAATAATAATAATAATAATAATAATAAAGTCATTATGCCCATTCTAATAGAAGAGAAAGGGACCCCAGACGAAAAGCTGCAAAGTAGAAGCTTGAGAGTATCTGAGGCCCCACGCATACGCATGGCGTACAGCCTGTGGTCAGGTACGCGACATAAGTATAGTACCTACGGTTATAGTTGCAGGTTATACTCGCAAGTTATAGTCTTAAGAATATAGCCAGAGCAGCGTTCAACGTATTTTTCTGCTCTCTGTAGCTGGGACCCGGTTCCATTTATTTAATTCATTATCACAAGCCTGACTACACTCACTGAAGGCCAAAGGCCTCTCCCATGCCTCTCCAATTAACCCTGTCGTTTGCCAGCTCCGTCCACCCTACACCTGCAAACTTCTTAAACTCATCCGCCCACCTAACCAACTGCCGCCCCCTGCTATGCTTACCTTCTCTTGGGATCCACTCCGTTACCCTTAAGGACCAGCGGTTATCTTGCCTTCGCATTACATGCCCTGCGCAAGCCCATTTCTTCCTCTTGATTTCTACTAGGTTGCCATTAACCCGCTTTTCCCTCACCCACTCTGCCCGCTTCCAGTCTCTTGACGTTACACCTATTAAGGCGAAAGCCTTTAATGGCTATTGCTCGCGGCCACGATCGTGTCCGTCCGTCCGTGACGCTTCGTTTAGTGGAAACTAATAAATATATGGGGAAATTATGGTGGCTCCAGATAGAGAAGTCAAAAATGACCCTAGAAACCAAGTTTGATGACTGTAGAGTAATTAGTTAATTATAGCCAAAAATGTCAAAATTGCGTCGATATAGCCGCGGGTACGGTGGGACGTCACCTCCCCCGGAAGTCGTCGCAGCGTAGTGAAATACCTCGGGAACGAATAAAGATAGGAGGAAAAGAATGGTTGCATCTGATAGAGGAGGAAGAATGAGCCTAGAAGCCAAGTTTGATGATTAGAGTAATCAGTAAATTAATTATACTCAAAATGTAAAACAATTGCGTCGAAAAAACGGTTTGACGTCACATCCACCGGAAGTCGTGACAGCATAGTGTAAAACCCAGAATGGATGGGAAAAAAGCCGGTTTAGTTATTAGTAATTAATTAATGGTAATAATTAGTAATCAATTAGTGACAGTAGTAAAAAATTAAAAGTGACGTCACAACCTCTGCGTTGTACTTCTGCGCCATTGGTAGTCACTGCGCATGCGCGAGGTGGCGCCACCTGCGCGCGCACAGCCGCTCCCGCGTCAGACGCCTCGCAGCTGTCGACCGAGTCGGTGCCGTGCAACCTCCCTCCTACCGTTCGGTTCAACATGGAGTTCCAGGATACCGGCCGCAAGCGTGCTGCTAAAAAAACGGAAGCGTGCTTCTCCAGCTACGCAGCGACAAAAAACCAACCAGCGGAGCCAACTACAAGTCCATTATGATAATTCACAGAGGCAGCAACAGTAGCAGCCAAAGTCGCGCGGAAGCTTTCGCCTCACGCAGTTTAGATCGTCTATGTGCCCCCGCCCCCCGAATTTTCATTTTCTTTCCATGGCTCACTACGTTGTCCTTAACTTAAGCTGAACCCGTTTCGTTAGCCTCCACATTTCTGCCCCGTAGGTGGGTATCGGTAAGATACAGCTGTTGTAGACTTTATTCTTGAGGGACTTTGGTAAACTGCCATTTCTGATCTGAGAGAACCTGCCATATGCGCTCCGTCCCATTCTTATCCTTCTAGTTATTTCCCTCTCATGATCTGCATCAGCTATACAATACAATACAATACAATATTTTCATTCCAAACAACGTACACAACGTACGTGTTCGAGGTGAAAGGAGAAAAGGCCGCGTAACAGCGGCTTGACGACGCTCACCGTTACCTATGATGTGTCGGCAGCGCGGTGCTCAGCAATGTCACGAAGTATTAGGGACCATAATAATAGCAAGAAAAGAACATGGATTAAGGAAACGCGAGCGCAGTTTAACATTTTCCGCAATCAAAAATCAGCTGTGACCTGGACTTTTTTCTTGCATTTGTGAATGACTGTCAATACAGAAAACACAAAAACAACTTCAGAGGCTAACACAAAAATCAAGAAACACTACAGAAGCAACTCGAGCAATCTGTTTGAAGATGCGGCCGAACTGTTATGTTTGGTGAAACCAAACTGGTTCAAAGCAGAGGGTAATGCATGCCTTAGGGCTTGAAAACCATAATTCGTGCGTGGTCGTTGTATGTACCAATATTCATGACGGTGTGTTGGGTGAGGTGCTGGGTTTTCTCTGAGGTTAGATATGCAGGCAAGTAAAATAACGTTCTGAAGATTTTGAGTCTTATAAACTGTAAATAATTGATATTCATATAACCTACGAACTGTTAATTATAATACTGTATCGAGAAAAAAGCTGTGCTGAGGAAGATAAATATGAAAACTTGGCTATCGCTCTTATGCATTTTTCTGTAGCGCTAATAATTTGTTTAAATTACTCAGAGTGGTATTTCTCCATATTAGGTGGCAGTAAATATTGGGTTGAAACAGCGCATGATAGATCGAAAGCTTAGTTTTAGTCGGCAACATTCGCTTAAATCTCCGCAAAATGCCTACCACACCTGACCTAAATACCTGCCACACCTGCACTACCTGCCCTAAGTAGACGTACGCCTTTACCACTTCCAGCGCCTCGCTACCATTTGTGAACTGCTGTTCACTGACTACACTGTTGGACATTAACTTTGGTTTTCTGCATGTTAATTTTTAGACCCACCGTTCTGCTCTGCCTGTCTAAAACATTGATAATACTTTTCAATTCATCTCCTGGGTGACTCAGCAAGGCGATCTCATCAGCGAATCGCAGATTATTTAGGTATTCTGCATTAACTCTTATACCCAACTGTTCCCAGTTCAGGCGTCGGAATACCTCTTGTAAAAAGGCTGTGATTAGCATTGGTGAGATCGTGCCTCCTTGCCTGACACCCTTCCTTATTGGAATTTTATTGCTGACTTTTTAGAGGACTATGGGAGGAGTGCAGTTGCTATATATATCTTCCAGTATTTTGACATTTATTTAAGTTCTACTTTAAAAAGAAAGGGTATCTACTTGAGCGAAGAAGACGGGACACAACAATGAAACACACACGACATGTTCATTTTTGTGTCCCGTATTCTTCGCGCAAATACGTGCCCTTGTAAAGATGAACGAACTCGCCCAAACAAGAGTATTACTTGTACTTTAAAAAGTTTCACATAAGTTCCATTTAGTAACTACAGCCAGTGTTCCTCTCAACAGTACTTTTCTCGCGCGTCCAAACTCATAAAGTCCACAACGGGCAACTGAAGAGGGAGTAAACAGAAAGCGGCTTCTGCAGAAAACTCTTTTTCGCACTCCAAACAATTGTATTGCTTGACTACGCCTTTGCTCTATGTAATGCGCATCATTGTACACCAGATGAATTAGATTGCTGGTTGTGGTTTTTATCGTTAGCGAAGATGTAATACAGTCTATAAAGTAAGCTTCTTACGACACTGTGAACGCTAAACCTCGACCGTAGGCGCTCATAACTTGTTAATCAAGTACTGTCCTCAAGGTGCGGTGTTGGGGCTCCTCTCGTTACGTTAACACTCCCACCGAAACTTTATATAAAGCCGTCTCATTCTCAAGGTGAAATTGACGATGATATTAACCACATCAAATCCGACCTGAAAAGAATAGCTCACAGATATAACGATTGCTTAATAGAACGCATCTTAAAGAGGTGAAGAACCATGCGTCGGTGCGAAACTGCATATATAACTTCTAAATAACGTTCCCCTAAACTGAGGAGGTAAATTTGCACACTGGTTCAGTACGTCTTGCTGAATACAGCGCAAAAAAAAAAAAACGACAGTAAGGACGAATGGTCCTAGCTTGTTTAATCTATGTTTTCCTATTTTTCTTTTTGCGCTGCATGCGCAGAATTTTTAAATGCTTGTGCATTAAGCGCACAAGAAAGGGCGTCGCGAACGACCGTGCGTAACCGGCTCTTTTGCGCCTTTTTTTAGGCATCGTACCAAGCAGCCGATTGGCTTGCCTTACGCTGTGGGCAAACGCAGCGTCGCTATTGGCAGGAGCGCGAACCTCCTCTCTTGCCCCTGCGAGGTTCACAACCTCGCCCAAGCCGCGCCGCCCTCCTGAACGAGCGCTTTGTTCCCTCTTCGCAGGCTTTTTCATTGCAGCGATAGTTAGCTAAGTTTATCTAGACCTGTAGAGCGTTTCTAGGTGTTCTACGTTGCGTACATTTGTAAACACCGAGGAACTGGAAAGGCATATATCTTTAGACTACGACGCGCCATGCGTGCGGGATAAGAAAGTGCCGTACGCCCAACCGAAAGTCGCGTGGACATTTGCGTCAGCTAGCGTCGCTTGTCCCATTTCGGGCTGATACGTAAAATCCCTCGGCGGAAGCACCACGTGCAATCAGAGGCTTCCAGTATACCGGAGATGTATTGCGTAGCAGACTTACCCGTTTACCAAGCGCCCCGTGCGCACACGCTGTGGCACGGGTGGGGCCACTGCGCGTGCGCAGCCGCTGTCCAGTGAACCATACACGTCCACGCTAGTAAGTCTCCGCTGCGCTAAAAGCCTCTAACAAATGCGGTCTGCCGTAAGTATCTGCGTCAATGCATTTATGATGCTTCTGCAGGAAACACAGGACCTTTAATGCATTCAAGATACTGATGTATCCTAATTACAAGTACTTCTTTAGTCATGCTTCCTATTCAATCACTCCAGAATCACCAGCTCAGATCACACTTGCCCCGACAGTCGCCTGGTTCACGGATAAACGCAGACTGGAATCGCTCACGAATTCTGTGGGAGTCTGTGCCACGGTGGTGTGGCACAAGCTGTCGGTCCAGTGGAGGAGCTCTTCCCTTCCGCACTTGCTGCCCTGCGCAAGAACGCTTGCAGGATCTGATGAACTCTACTGAAAGTACCTTCGAGAAGTTCACGCGAAGGACTTCGAGACTGTGACTCAATTAGTCGTCGGTTGTCGGTAACTATATGGAAAACACTCTATTATAAATGACTGCCAGTGCGGGTTCACCAAAAATAGATCAACAGAACAGGCATTACTTGATCAAAAGGAGTATATATTAAGCAATATTGAATCCCAGAAGCCGACATTAGGAATCTTTGTAGACTTTAGTAAGGCTTTTGATACGCTTAATCATAATACTCTCTTTGTAAAGCTTGAACATTACGGTATACGCGGTCATGCCCTTAATCTTTTCAAATCATATATTTGCTCGCGATCACAATGTTTCCATCAATAATTGCCATTCTGAAGTTCTACAAATTTCAAACGGTGTGCCCCAGGGCAGTCTTCTAGGTCCTATACTTTTTATTATATATATAAACGACCTAATGAACGTAAGCAAAATATAAAATATATGATTTATGCTGACGACACCAGTTTATTCTGCTCCTCCTCAGATGTGAAACAACTGACAGACTCCGCGAACACAGCACTGGAAAACTTGAGGCAATGGCCTTCATTGAATTGATTAGTAAACCGAGAGAAAACAAAGGCAATAATATTTCATACCAAGGGCAAGGTAGTTGCGAATCCTCCACCAATCATGTTCAGCGGCACAGAACTACAATACGTCGAGGCATTCACCTCCCTTGGCATAGATTTTACTGCCACAATGTCATGGAATACCCACATTAGCAAGATATGCATTACCCTGTCTAAATTCATGGGTATCATCGCTCGTAATAAACATATTTTGCCCGTGAAAACGAAGCTAAACCTTTATTACGCTTTTTTAATCTCATATATAGGTTATTGTTACTTGGTATGGGGAAATACTACAGTGTAAAATATACAAAAACTTGTTACACTACAGATCATTACAAATCATTGCTACGGATCATTACAAATGCTTCCTTTGACGCCCCGACTCGCTCCATAAGACAAAAGTATAAAATTATTCCGGTTTATAAGCTATTTGATTACAGGATTTCCTGCTCTTATAAAAAATCACGGCACAAAATGACCCTTTTTTGAGCCGCATTGTTCCTCTTGTACCATACGCCACACCCTATGCAACTAGAGACCATGGAAAGTGTCAATACCCAGATGCAGAAAAAACTACGGTTGTGCGATGTTAAAATATATTCTTCCGAAATGTTTGAACACCCCCCTCTATAGTAATTTAACAAAAATGACTTCTGCACTTAGGGAACTGTTCACTGAATAGGTTGTATTTTGTTACTGTGTTGGAATGTTTTTACCTGTCATTTCTCTTTTTTTCCCTGCTTTCTCTAACAATGTATAATGATTCTCCTGTGTAACTGTCTCTGCTGATGCTGCCGACTTCTACGGGTGACGAAGCTTGTCAAGCGGTCATTGCGAACTGCTTTTTTTTTCGTCACTCACGGTTTTTGTACGACAAAAGCTGAAATAAACTTGACTTGACCCCTGAAATCCCCGAGAGGCCAGCTGAATTAGTTTGCTTATCAAGTTTTCCGACCCGGCTTATAGTTTTCTGATAGAAACAAGGCTTTCCGACTTGCGCGTCGTGCAGCAGTGCAAACCCATTACCATAGGCCTTCAAAAAGTGCTCACCAAATATGACAGTCTGGTAATGACGTTTCAACGACAGTCTCAGACTCTGCGTCATATATGCAGAAAATGACAAGCGAACTAAACGATACTAAACGTTCTTCACCGTAAGGTCTCTTCCTTTTCTGCAGACCTCACTAGGTTCTTTGAGTTGCTTTTTCTCCGCACCAGAGGTGCCCACCGCCCGAGACGGTTGCTTTGTTGGATGACCGCAGACTTTTCCGCACCTGGGGTGCTCCATCGTAGACGGTATTGCGACGACTCAGAATGCAGGCGTTAAGGGGAGTATGAATTGACTGTATTATACGAAATGATTACATTGCAAGCACTTTGATATACATAAGACAAATTGAAAACGGTAAAAAGGTTAAAGAGCAAAAAGGTGGAACTGGCTAACACTAGGGGAGGCCCCTACTAGGCATAGCCAAAGATGCATTACATCTGACCTTAGCCCAGAACCTTTTCCAGGGCTCCGGGCCCTGGTTTTAAAGACCTAAATACCCAGCCCATCCCTTGCATCACCCAATCACAACAAACTAACTCATGATTGGTTTACAAACAGCATGGCACGCCTTCCAGTTTCGGCAAGGTTCAAAACCCTCTCCCTAAAATACACAGCAGGAAAAGAGCATCAAAATCGCTATAAGAAAATAGATTTCGGGAATGGACCCTCGAAACGAGTGGCCCACCAGGTTTACGTGGCACGCCCCATACTTCCACAGTATGATTCGAACTCTCTCCCTCAGAAGAAAAAAAAAGCACAAGCAACCACGCATGGCACCCGCACGTGCAAGCGGTTTCCTTTGGCTCTCGGTTTCCCTTGACTGAAGCTGTTCCGCAATTAGCTCTGTCATCGGACTACAGCGGGGCGCTTCCGCGGTGCAGCCCGTCTGCTCGTTTTTATTTACGACCCTCCTTGACGAGCTTACCCCTTTTCACGAGATGCTTGTCGCAAGGTCGCATCGCGTTTGGCGCCGTTCTGATGAGGGGACCGAACAATGCGAGGGTCAAAGCGCTTGACCGTCGCTGTCAGGGGCTCTTGACCCAAAGGGCGCTCCTTTTCAGTGCGGCGCCCCGCCGCCGCCCGCCACCGAAGGGGAGGGGGAGAGTTTCAAAGAGGAGGCTGCCTCAGGGAGACGACGAGCGGGCGACCGGTTCTAATGACACCGCGAGTCGTACGATCCCTTTACAACCATCCTGTCCTTATTTTGTCGCGGTGCACACAAGAGATATCTGCAATTTTTTGAACGGTGTTTTGATGGTCTGTGAAGGTGCCATCTTTCAGTGCTGTGCGAGAGTTCGTCATTCGTGTATCCAGCAATGCTTAAAGGCTCTAGGGAGGTACGCCGCGAATTTCGCGTTGTTACACGTATCTCGAATTGCCAGTTCGGCAGCTTGCCTCTGTGGCTCTCACACGCTGGTAGTATTTTTTTAAAGCGCTAGCTGATGTTCTTGCATACTGGAGAGCAGTGAAACGGTTCGTGGGCAGCACAGCTAATAGTGAAAAGCTCGAGAAGGTGCGGGCAGTACTCGCTAACCCTCAAGCCAGGATTACTTTTTGCAAAATGTAATTACGTGGCTGGGAGCTTCCAGCCAATAATCACGGCAATAAAATCCCTCCAGTCTGAGGAGGTGCTTGTCTGCCACGTATACTCAATGCCCTCTTGAACGACAAGCGTTTGGTGCGAAGACCTCTTATGGTGAATTCCAATCGCAGGCCCAGAGCGGTCTGCACGCTCTGTGACAGAGCGCCTGAATCCGGCGCAGAGCGCGCGACCTGAAATTGCGATTGGAGTACACTTGCTCTGGCCAGAGCATGTAGGGCGCCGCTATCGCCGCTGAATAAGAACGTCACTCAAACTTCCGGTCGGATCCGCCGAATTCGGCGGAGGAGTCCCGACTGCTCCACGGAGCAATCTCGGCTCGGCAACCGCTCCCTGTCTACGATTGGAAGACGCGATCCGTGCCTCAGATCTGCGCTTGGAATACAGTTGCTCCGAAAAGAGCAGGAAACGTTGCTCCAGAAGTGCTCCAACTCTGCGATTGGAAGTCACCATTAGACAAGACGAGCTCTGACATCCGAGAACAACGTGTGCTCAGCTTGCGCGAGCATTCGCTTCAGATTCACACAAAGTGGGAAGCCGCTGTAGAGAGAAACGGCGAGTTTTCGTTTTTCGAAGAATGACTTCTGGCATCAAATTCAGGTTGTGCACCCGGTCGGGAAGCAGGAACTAACGAGAAAAACGCCTGAAGTGCAGCCTTTTGATAGAGGAGATCTGAGAGTAATCGCTGTATAAATTTACATCTGCTGGACTCTGCCTTGGCAGCAACAAATGGCCGGTCTTGTCAAAAGCTTCCCTTGACTTTCTTGCCATCCTCGTATTAAGTGCGAACGTGGCCTGTCCTGTTGAGTTGGTCCTCGCCTTTTCACGCTGCTCCTTCTATCCATGGAACAAGACTAACAAGCCCAAATCACAACTCTAGTGCAAACGTGGAACGTGCGCTTGCTGATCCGCAAGGAGCGTGCTCCGATGGCTGACAAATGTCTCACAATGTATACGTGCATTCTCTCAATAAGCATTAAGTTCATGCCCCCGAAAGCACCGCGGTCCAGCTTTTATTTTCATTCGTTGGTGCATTAATTCATTGTCTACACCGTTTGGTATGTGTTCCATAAAGTTGTGCAAAGTCAGGTACGTAATATTTTCTCCAGTAATTATAGAGCCGCTAATAAACACCGAATCAAAGGGGAAAATAAAAACGCATAAAAAATCGAATTTTAAGGAAAATGAACACCGAAAACAGGAACCCTACTCATAATACCAACGTTGCGAAGGCGGATCCGCAGGGAAGCACAGATTCGACTACAATGCTGGGAATGTCAGTTAGGGCCAGCCATGAAGCTTCGAAACAGTGGCAGGGGGACGAGAATCGTGGTACTCCATGCCTAACACCGCCGACAGAAAGAGCAGAGGGTGGGCGGCGCAGCCAATCCGCAGTGCGCTAAAATAGGTCCCGGCAGGGGAGAGCAAGTTCGAAATCAAACAACGCGGCGTAGGGGGGCTACCTTTGAGCAATACACAAAATCAGGGGGCACAGGGCGTCGTTCGAGAGCAGAGAAGATAGCATTTGAAGAGGGATTGAGAGAACTAGGGGCAAAGCAGTGGCGGGCTAGGAAAGTTTTCAGATACCTGTACACAAGGAATGTTGACACGAAATGGAGAAAGCGAACTAGAAAATTGACGTGCAAATGTCTGCACAGCAGTAGGGGGGGGGGGGGGGGGGGACAAATCGGCAATTAGCGGTTAAGAAAAGGGTTAAAGAAAGAGAGAGCTCTGTGGAAAACAGGGATGCTGACCAAATCGGCACTTGGAACATACAGGATCTTTAAATAGTAAATTGCCAAAGAAAATATCTACGGTAATTGTAGGGGAAGCTGTTCGTTCTTTGAGGCCAAGACGGGAGTTTTGCGGACTAAGACATATAGAATCAGGTACCACGAGATAGACATGTTGTGCGGTGCTTGTGGAATAGAGGAGGAAACGGCTGAACACTTGATACTTTTCTGTAAAGGGCTTCACCCTACAGTGGAAAGCAGCGGGGCTGATTTATCCAAGGCATTGGGGTTTAAGGACAGTGAAGGGAAAGTAGATCTTAAGCGGGTAGAAGTTACCAAGCGAAGGTTATACGATTGGTGGCTAAAAGCAAGACAGCAGTGAAATTTCACGAGTCAAGGCTAGGTGGCTCGAGCTACCGTCCGATTTAAAGGGCCCGTCCATCCAGAGGAGAAAAGCAAGCGGCTAGTCGACGGCTGTAGGCGGGCAGTCTCTTTTGGAGAGGTCGCGTCGAGGAAAACTAGCCCGTGAATTTCCACGCCGGTTGCGTTCGCACAGTGTGGTAGCGGTCGGCCGGCTGGAGTTTTCCATGCATTCTCTACAGGCCAGTAAAAGTGCGGTACCTCAGTAAGCCGTGAAGCGTGCCGGGAACGCGATCGAACCGAAGGCCGAGTATGCGCATGAGGGTTGAGACGCAAAACCAGGCAGTCGCCTCGGAAACGCCGGAACGGGGCTGCCACTGCAACCTTTCAGCCTATAATTCCAAAAAGCTTTCGCTGATTCGTGGCCTAACCAGGAAGCTTAGCTCTAATAATGATTACTAATCATTACACCGCGAAACTTGTATGCATATGACCTAACCTCTGCTTACCGTCTTCGTAACCTGGTCGAGAGGTTTCTCGTTTGACCCATCTTCATAGAAGCACGTCACTACACAACCACGCGGAATGAGTTTTTCTCTCGACCGCAATATGCATGTCAAGAGATAAATCACCATCAGAAAGTGGGAAATGAATTACGTCGCACAGGGGTCTCGCCATCAGCCATTTCCTCGCACTTCCACTGAGTAGAAGCGTGACCTTAACCGCCGAACCTGTACTATTAAAAATTACCTCTTCTTAGCGAAACATCAGCTAAAACTGTGCGATGACAAGGTGATGTGGCATTTAATAAAGTGCTCCATATGTCTTTTCTATTCTCGCCATGTGGCCATTTTCCTGCGTAATTTCTCTGCACCTGAGTACTTAACGAACAAAGTAATTAAAAATTAGGGACAACTGCAAGCTGTTCGAAGTGTGTACATTGAAGGGCCGCTTCCGACACTGCAACAAGCCAGTCAAGTTGTCAGAAAAAAAAATATCGGTGCTTTTATGCAACGACCGCAGTATTTCCGCTTTCTTTAATGGACGCCATAGGATTAAAGACACTGCCCGCCACGGCAGTAAAGAAAGCGAGTCGGCTCGCCAGGAATACGGGAGTTTCAATCATAACAACGCACCGTTAAAACTACTGCCATGAAATGTATCACACTTAGAACACGCGGCGATATGTCTCCACTGTTGTGGGCTGTGAGCAAAAGGCGGATCGGACAACGTCCGCTGCACAATCAGCAGTTCATTTAGTGGCGGCACAATTTTATCACAAAGCGATGAACCGTTCGTCTAAACTACCTCGCTTCGGCGTATACGCCGCTGGGACATTACTAAGCCTGAATTTTACATGGCTGAAAAATGAAACAGCTACAAGAAATGACACTGTATTAAGAGTTGAACCTGTGGCAGTATGAAACGAGCCCGACTAATCGGTACGAAAGAGAAAAGCACCCCGTTTAAGGCACTACACAGCCATCCAGATGCTGACTCCGTGGGCTTCACGCGGGCGCCTAGGAACAAAGCCCGCGCCTGGATTCGGCGCCAATGCCCGGCGCGTACACTGCGAGCGCGCGGCGTGAGTGAAATATGCTCCGGAATAAGCAGAGAGTGGGAGAGGGTTGAATTGGTGCGCGATAGGCAATAATTGCACGCAACGGCGAGCCAGCGGCGGAGAGCGTGCGGGTGTTGCGCTTCGGTGAAGACCAGTCAGTGCCGGAAAGGGCCGGCGTGTGTAGGGCAGGAAAAAAGTCGCAAGTCGAAAGGGGCTCCGGCGGAACGGTGCAGTCCGTGCTGGGCAGTGCTTCCTGCAAGGGACGCGGAACTGCTTCCCCGGCAGCGACACCGGGCAGCGTGGCTGCTTTTCAAGGCGAGAACTCCCGTTCTACAGAGAATCCGGACTGTGGCTGCGTCACACGAGAAGCTTGAGAAAAGTGAGTAAAACATGAGAAAACAGGTGATTTCGACGTCGCAGCATGGCTCAAACGTCATGACTGCATGTATAAAGGGAATGAACCGAGCTGAAAAGAAAACTGGGCTACTCAGCTGAGAATCGGACCCCTAAGTCGTAGGTTGCGAGTCAGGCAAGCCACCGTTGGCCACGCAGGTGTGACATTCCGTGTGTGCTACGAGGATCCACGTTCGACGGCGCGGCGTAGACGGAGACCCGTGACAGCGGCATCATCAATTACCCAGCCATGCTCTTTGAGTGACGACCAGAACAACCGGACCCGCCGCCGCCCCGGGGAAACAGGCTTTATCCTCCCCAATTTCCGGGCACATTCCAGGACAAGGGAGCTGTCAGCGGGCCAGAGCGCGCCGTACCACAGCCGACGCTATGCGCTACCGCGAAGACAACATTCTTTCCCTCCCCCCCCTTTGTCGTGGGCTATCGCCGGGAAGGCACCCACAGCTTCCCAGAAGGGCCGTGACGGACACCTGTCATGGCGGACAGGCAGTACTCGCCAAGAATGTGGAAAGACAGGCGCTAGTGAATTAGCTCCGAAGAGAGAGCCTGTGTATACTCTCACTTGAGAGAGAGTGGTGGCGTTTTTGTTGTTTATTTAGTTTGTATTGTTAACAGACTCTGGGTTCGAGGCTAAGCCCAACCCAAGGGGTGGTCCCCATCTCGCATGTTATTTTGGATTGGAGAATTGATGCTTTGGGCGGGCCACTGGAAATGACCGCCCTTAGTCCTTTGTTAATCAAGTGCTTAAAAGCACATGTAAACGGATGCAGTCCAGTCTGAGCTGGGGCTCCATGCTTAGCATGTAATGTGATGCTACTTAGGCACTAACCTGCCCGGTCGATGAGTAAAGTAGTGCAAAGTTTGTTCTGTTGTAAAATTATGCTCTGCTGTCATCATCTACAAGCTCGCCTCCTGTTCATCTTCCAAGCCGAACGACACTAGAGGAAGGGTTTGTGAACCATCCTCGAAGGAACGGACGACTATTGAAATTCTACTGCATACACGCTCAGGACGACATCGTTAGCGAAGAGGGCCTTCAGCGCCGAAGCCCGACGGCGTGCAGCTTCTGCCAGCAACCGCTCGAGCCCAACTCCGGAGCCACTCCATCGCCCCCATGAAGTCGTGGGCACGTAAGCTCGGACGCCCCAGCCTCTGATGTATAACCTTAATCATGTGTAATTATTGAATATACCTGTTTGTTTAAACTGAGCCATACGGTGTCTCTTTGCCTCTCCGTCCCGTGTGGACCTGCGCATTATGGGGGTCATCACACAGGTAAATTCGTACAGCTTGGCTAAACCGGGGCTTTATATGCACTGTTGTGATCGCGCTTACTTCCTGCTGTGGAATTCGGCGAAGAGACGTGACTGCAGGACTGCCAGAGGGAACGACGACAATAGCGTCCCCACGTGTTCGAACAGGAATGCCGGAAGCAGCGACCATAGCGTCCCCATAGCAACGATAGTGCTCAACAGGAATGCCAGCGACGACCATAAGCGTATTCGTTCCGGTCCTCGCCAAGTGGTCCCCTTTAGTCACGCTGGATTTGAAGAATTGCCCGAGTGCCGCACCTGCGACAGAGCCTCCGCGTTCCGGTCACCAGTCAAGCTCTTTCGACACCTGCGGGGAGACAGCCTGCATTCCGGTGTCATGCAGCTGCCCTCCGGACGCACGTGCGCGGCCACCTGGAAGCCGCGGGGACGACAACGTGACCGGGTCCTGTTCCCTTTCCCTCGACCGAGCTGCGAAGAAGCATCAGGACCGCCCTGCCGTGGGTGGTACCATCCAGGTGGTACCACCAGGTGGTATCAGAGACTCCCGACTCCTATGAAGCTCTCTTGACTGGACTGAGAAGCCCTCTCAGTTACCCGTACTTGTACATAATGTAAATAGTCCTTGTATAAAGTCATCCAAGTTTTCTTCCTCCGATCGTCCTCGTCTCTTCTCCGGCCCAGTCACGCTACCTGAATCCCAACAACTGGTGGCAGCGGTGGGATGCTGCTACCTGAATCCCAACAGCACGTCGTGTGGTCTTTCACACTGCGGCAGTGCGCTGCACTTTCTCGCAAGGCCACTATCTTTCACTTCACTTTATTTTCCTTAAATACCCCAAATGGGGTGTTACATAAGGGGCGGGAATTACGTGGTGCAAGCGTTGACAGCAGTCATAAATGATTATGGGCAAGTTATGGCAGCGATATGCTGGGGAAGGCCGTTCCAGTAAGTTGCTGCTCGACTCTTTGGCGACATCTTCCCTTTGTGGGACCCCGGACGTCCTTGAACTGTGGACTGCAGTGCACGTTTTCGGAAGGCCGCTCTCTCATTTCATTTATATACCCTAAGGACCCTTTCGGACATTACATAGGGAGGGGGGGAATACAACTAAACAACATTGGTAGTACACGCACATTAGCAAAAATACCATAGAATAGATAACAGGAATGAAATGTAGGAAGAACTGAAAATTAATTTTGAAACCTGAGTATTCAGACAATAGATATATAGTTAAGAATGATTTCCCTAAAATATGAAGGAATTAGCTATATACACGTGCAATACCCGGCAGGCAGAGTAATACAACAAAGAATATAGTCAGAAACACTAAAGCAACAACAAAACAATCAAAGCAGCTTAATATTCTATTCTCTCCAGAGCTTTGAGGAATGTTGCGTGGTCAGATATGAAGCGACATCTGCAGACAAACTGTTCTATTGTGAAATGCGAAGTAGCAGAGGTGAATATCTGAACAAATTTGTGCGCGCGAATATGGGCTGATTTTAAATGGGTGGTCTAAACGGGAAGATATGAGGGTAGTAGGACACAGAAACATTTCACGAAAGTCTGATGAACCAACATTAAGTTTGAGCATGAGCGATAGGCGGGCATTTCGTCTTCTAGTTTGGAGGGGCAATAAGCTAAATTCTTGCTTAAGGCTATTTACCCTGGTTGGAAATGAATAATCGTGGGCAATAAACCTGACTGCTTTCCTCTGAAGTGATTAAACGGAGTGCACTAAGTATGCTTGATGAGGGTGCCAGATGATGGAATCGTATTAAAGTTGGGACCGGACAAGGAATGTATAGGCTAGAACTTTTGTTTCTTTGGTTAGCTTGATAAAAGTTACGCTTCAGGAAACCTAATGTTTTAGCGGCCTTGTTAATACAGTACTCAATATGGACATTCCAAGTAAGGTGGAAAGATAAATGCACTCCAAGATATTTAGTGCAGGATACATGTTCAATGACATTGCCTTTAATATAGGGGGATATTTATTTCAGATACTGTCAATCCCATTGGGATTTTTACAGGATGGGCACAGAAGGTACAAAGCGAATACAAATGGAATGGTATATATTAAGAACACTGTTGTTTGCAAGTAATTACATGAGTATGGGAAAAAAAGCACAGATAGCACAGATATGGGCTGGACATCGAAGCACGAGAAGCTCAGAGAAGCTCAGAGTAAAATAATCTACGAAGAACGCCTGAGGACGATAACAGGTGGGTAGCTCAGGTATTTAAATGCCTATACAGTAAGTGCGTTGACTCACACTGCCGGAAAAGAACTAGGAAGCTAACCAGTAAGTATGCTAGACACGAGGACGGAGAAAGAGCATTAAATGACAGGTTAAAAACGTCGAAGGTAAAAATTGGATATAGATTCAATGGAAAAGAAGCATAGTGTAGAACTATGTCGATACTGGAAAAGGCAAATCAGGAAGGAAACGTTTTATGATAACTCAAGAGGCAGTGCCCTTTTCTTTGAAGCTAGGTCAGGGTGTCTTAGAATGTGCAGCTACAAAAAGAAATTTAACGCAGAAGATGACACATGTGCTGTGTGTGGTAAATCTGTAGAAACAATAGAACACCTCATTCTAAAATGTGGTGGTATCCATCCAGATGTGGATGCAGGCACAGTCGGTCTTCCTGAGGCCCTAGGGTTTAGAGATAACAAGAGTTATGTAAATAAATCTGCAGTGGAAATTCGCAAAAAGCGATTGGAGGATTGGTGGCTCAAAAGCAGAGAAGTGACATATGTTTAAAAGTGTAGGAAGACGCATTTTAAAGAAAATTGCGAATTTTATTAACTTACAGCAGAGTTAAACAAAAATAAAGGAAAAAAACTGAGCATGGTGGCAACTACCACCTCCCCGTTTCAAAGGGGACGCTCCTACATTGCATCCATCCATCCATCCATCCATCGGTATCAGAAGGGCCGCGTCATCAAACTTGTCGGAACGAAGTAGCGGGTGCTAGAAAGGAGCACAATTAAACTTAATGCAAGAACATCTTCCCGTTGTGGGAACCCGGATGTGCTTGAAAGCTGTTTGAGTCACACAGTCACTGACTGGACAACGCGTTCCCGGAAGAAGCGCGGGAGGGAAAACCCGGGAATGCTGTAGTCGCCGGCGCTGAGAGGAGGGCGGAGGAGGCACTGCTCCCTGGAAAAAGTGATCGCCCGAATTGAGGGGAAGAAAAACGAGGAAAAGGCAGGCAGTTGGTGGCGAGGAAAGCCCGTGGGGACATTGCTGGGAGTCCGGACACGGGCAGAAGAGAGGCGATCGAAGAAGGTCTGCTCCTCCGCAGCCCTTCCCTTCCTTCGGACTTCCCCAGCGACATGTAAGCTTGGCCACCCCAGTCTCTGCATTTGTTAGCGTGTAACTCTTCAAGGTAGTTGTTTTAACTGAGTCTAGCGGCGTCCCGTGTGGGTGTGGGGTTGTCACAACATAATACGGAAAGAGCGCCCGTGCCTACGTGGTCAACAGGCATTGTTGCCGCGATTCTTTGACGCTGTCGCGTGTCACCCTTCAAGGCGCTGCTTATGTGTTCCCTAAATTTTTCTTCATAGGTTGACAGCCGTACTTGAAGTTGTAGGACATTACAGGGTTTTTATGCGCATGCGGTTCTCTAGCATCCGAGAGAGTCTTAGCGCAGAGAATTTACGGTGGCAGTGAATAGCCGCAGTGTATTATTCAGAGCTTCACTATTACTTCTTTTCCGCGATCATACGTGCGGTGGAGGGGCACGTGCGCACCTTTTATGAGTGAGGTCGACAGGTCTCCCCACTCTTGGATATTTGCGGGCTTTACATCTGCCTCCCCATACCGATCACGCGACCCCATCTAAAGCTTCTTATGTTTTCATATGCGACGAGTAGGGAAAGCATGCTTAGAAGCGACGACCTACCCTGGCTTGTCAGGGATCCTACTTTGAGGTCATCATGTTACTTTGCGCCAGTATGATCACAGGAAAGTGGCGTTACGATAATGTTTGGCAGTTTTCTCTGATTTCCGAAAGGGTGCCGGGGTTACTAAAAGAAGCCCCGACCAACCTCTGGTCAAAAATGTGCTATACCACGGTGGTTGTGACACATCGTACCGGAACATGCGGCCGCTGAAACTTTTCAAAACACTCATTAATAGTGGAGTTACATACGTCGTGAGCATGCTTTGCTTCACGGTTGAACGCCTCAAGACAACTCAGCCTATGAGGGACGCCGTAGTGGAGGGCTCCGGATAATTTCGATCATCTGGGGTTCTTTCGCGTCCACTGACATCGATGTTTCCACAACCCTCAACCATTTCGATCCCGTGGAAATGCGACCGCCACGGCTGGGATCGAGCCCGCGTCTTCCGGGTCGGCAGCCGAGCACCATAATCACTGAGCCACGGCGGCGGCTCGTCCAAATCAAGCTATTTCGGCATGCCCGTCCCTTTCCGTGCTGTCAGCGAGGTTTTTCTATCTCCCACCACTAGCCTACGAAAGCGAATTTTCCCTCCTCCTCCAACTTTAGCGGGAGGCACGTAGTGCGTCAGTACCTTGTCAAAGCCCCGCCTTTCGAAGTATTTTTTCTTCCTGTTACTGTTTTCACCATAACTGTACGTCACGGTACCCGCTGGTAATCACCTGATGTGTGCGGTCAGCGCAAATACAGTTCGTCACGCCTCTCGATCAAAACGATTGTTAACGCTGCAATGTAGAGAGCACAGCAGAACGCGCGCAGTAGTCTCGAGATGAAATTATAAAGTCGAGCCCACTTATAACCGGTGTTGTACGCGTTATGAAAAAAAAGCAACTAAATACGTCACTTGTAACGCTAATAAAAAGGAACGCTTCACCACCCTACGTTAGCTACAAAAAAAAAAATGTAACGCGTTACCATTACCTAAAAAAAGTACCGCACGTTACTTTGCCGTTAGTCCATGGCCATAAATTTTAATTAGTGCGTCTTCGCTGCAAGAACTCACGATAATAATTTTATAAAGCTCATATTTCCCATAAAACGTCTAGCCAAAGCAATGATTGTACCTCAATATCCTGATTTAACGAGAATACTTTGCACAAATGTGCAGGAGCTTAGCCACGTTACGCTGACCTACAGAGTTAGTTATATGTGATGGCTTCTAACTCTGTGGCACATGGTGAAGCCATTTTCTGAATGTGACATTCTACATAAAATCACACTTCATCATCAACTCTAACTTCACGAAGAAAACAACGCTGTGCTCTCAACAAATTTACAGTAATTCTGAATAAATGTGATGTGCCGAAATGCTCGGCATGCTTCCACTCTTGGGTTGTGTGTGTGAGTGGTTTGGGAAGGGACGTTAGGTGAAGGCAAGTGTGTGAATGCGTGTTCGTGTACATGTTTCATGCTTTAAGGGTATTCTGCATATATTTTGTTTATTTGTTTATTTGGAACATCACTCTAGGTAGTCTGCGCATTTTTGTTTTCTGAAAAAGGCGGAGGGGGGGGGGACAATTGGAATAAAAAGTAACTAGTAGCGTGACACCTCACGTTACCGAAAAATGTTAACGTGAGTACATTACCCATTACCGTTCCGAAATCGTAACGAGTACGGTACTAAGTTACCGAAAAAACTAACGCATTACCGCAAACACTGTTTATAACAAACCTGACGGTTGCGTGGATCGCGTTCGTTGTATCCGAGGTTCGCATTAAGTGCACTTTTCATTTTACAGTCTGAAATGCAAAGTCGGAGGAGATTGGCATTTTTTTTTCTTGGCAAAGTTCTTAATGCGCGTCGGCTTCCTGGAAGGAGACCATGTCACGGTGCTTTTCAAGCTCTGCAGAGCGGCCATACGTATGCCGAGGCCAAGCAACAAGCTGCTTTCAGAACGCGATTTAACTAATCGCGGTCAAAGGTTGGCCTCATTGTCATTAGATTCTCGGCAGTCGGGGAGTGCTCGCACCTCGCGTGAAATGGCTTCGTCAGTGCACCATTCTGCAAGGGCGGCGTTATGATTGCACCTCACGAGGACACCCCAGGCAAAATCACGTTCGGCCATCTGTGCACCAGCAACATGTTACAAATCCACATGTGTCTATCAAGCGGGCTGCAAGGATCAATGAGTCAGCATGAGGCGCGTCGGACGGTGGGGGATATGCAGCGCTCCGTCGCAGTATAATGGGCCAGATAGGAAAAACAGCTGGAGACAGTTACACGGAGACGGCGCATTGTCGGACGACGCCGGCAGCCGTTGGGGAGACAGGCGCAACCGTGTAGCCGGCTGTCAGCGGTTCGTCACAAGGCGAGGGCCATTACCTTTGTGCAAGCAAACTGATGAACTTCCCTCGACCCCACACCGTCCCATCAGGAAACCGCGGGCAGCAGCGGGGCGCAACACAGACCCCCCCCCCATGGGGAGATTGCACGACAGCGACCATTCCGGCTTACCGTAATGTCTGAAGCGTGGGAACCGCAAGGGTTCATAACTGACTGCGTTCTAGGGAGGCGCCGGATGGACCCGTGCAGAAAGGGCTCCGGAGTCCGTCTAATTTGTTTTTCTTCGGCGGGTTCACACTGGTGACTCGCAGACGTCGTGCGACCGATTTCGGTCAATAAGTGACGGTTTCCGAAGCACTATATACAGGGAAGCAGGGAGGGAGCGAAAAAAAAAAATCGATTTCAACCTGTCGCGCGACCTGGACGACTCGTCACTGTCAACCGGCCTTTACTTTGGCAAAGGTTTTCGTGTGCACAATCAAAGTTCTAGGGCGGGACGCACGATTCGGAAAGCCAATCGCTTTTGTGGAGACCACTCTGTGCATCGCATTTTGTAACTAATTTGATGACTTTTTTTGGATTTTGTGTTTTGGCATAGAGTTATTGATACCGTCAAAGTTGAAGTGTGTAGCACGCAGCAACGAACCAATCGTGTTGAGGCTTGCTGCTATTGGATGCTTCCGGAATGTGAGATGTACTCCCGAGGGTTTCAAACAGAGCCCGGGAGCAGAGTCCGCCGTTTTGGGCTTGGTTTAAATGCTCTGCATATTCGACTATGCCGAGGAGGGAAGATTTTTCTGTCAGCGAGTTGCGTCTTTTGTGTCATTCTGTTTAATATCCTGTATATTTTGTAAATCTCCTATATGTAAACTTCAGTTCATTTTCTCGTTACCGCCTGTTGCAAGTTGTCATTACACCGTCGCCGATGAGGCACCTCGGGTGCAACAAGCCTTGAAGTGAACGAACCGTCTCTGACGGCGCACCCCTGGTGTAAGACAAGGTTCATTATGAAAAAACCTGGCGCTATCAAACGACGACACAGAGGGGACACAGGAAGGAAGCGCTGTGTCCCCTCTGTGTCGTCGTTTGATAGCGCCAGGTTTTTTCATAATGAACGTGTGCCAACTAGCTCAACTTTCTGCCCTATTGTAAGACAAGGACCCAGCCATAACTTTACTGGCGCCGTCGACAAGCATCCCGTTGCTGTCGGACGACAGAACAGGAAGACGAGAGGGCAAGGAAGGGGCGACGTTCAGGCAACAACAAGTCAAGCATCATCTGCGGGCGGCGTGGGTAAGAAAACAGACGCAGGTTAGTGACATCCTAGTCGAAATCAAGAGGAAGAAATGGACTTGGGCAGGGCATGTAATGCTAAGGCAAGATAACCGCTGGTCCGTAAGGGTAACGGAGTGGATTCCAAGAGAAGACAAGCGTAGCAGGGGGCGGCAGAAGGTTAGGTGGGCGGATGAGATTAAGAAGTTTGCAGGCAAAGGGTGGATGCAGCTGGCAAAGGACAGGGTTAATTGGAGAGACAGGGGAGAAGCCTTTGCCCTGCAGTGGGCGTAGTCAGGCTGATGATGATGACATGTGTCCCATGCAAGATCCTCAAACACATCATCGTATCAGGCGTTGCGCAGCATCTTGATAGTAACAACTTCTTTTTTACTAACCAGCATGGGTTCAGGAAGGGCTTTTCATGTTAGGCTCAACTACTGGAGTTTACAAACGAACTGCTACATAATATGGACGAGAACTTGTAAACAGTCTGCATATTCTTAGGCTTCCCTAAGCATCTGGCCGCGTCGCGAATCAACGTTTAATAGCTAAAATCGCCTGCCTTCACCTAGACTCATTAACGACCTCATGGATAACCAATTTCTTGTCACCTCGCAAGCAGTTTACACTTCATTAAGGACAGTTGCCGGGCCAGTTGGTACATGATCTCACCGAAAAACAGCGCGCTTACACGGGACACGAGAAAGGAGACACGCGCACAAACAGCGCTGTGTGTGCGCGTGTCTCCTTTCTCGTGTCCAGTGTAAGTGCGCTGTTTTTCGGTGAGTTTACACTTGTTAACGGTCACCAATCTCCATTTAGCGAGTCCTTTCTGGTGTACCTGAAGGTACCGTCCTGGGCACATTGCTTTTCCTCATTTACATAAACGACCTGCCATCAAACATTAATTCCACTATTCGCTTGTTCGCAGATGACTGCATTATTTACCGCAAAATACGCTCACCTGCCGATCACCTAGAACTTCAAAGACACCTCGATCGCATAACCGCTTGGTGCGCATCATGGCAAAAAGTGCAAGTTAATGATATTCAGCCGCACAAAATCTAACTCTTCTTTCAGTTACTTACTGAATAATACTTCAGTGTCCTACGCGTATTCATACAAATACCTCGGCGTGCATTTCTCGAGTAACCTCTTTTGGTCCACTCATGTTCATAAAGTAACAGTAAAGCATCACGCACATTAGGGTGTCTAAAACGTAATCTTCATGGAACTCCTGCCACTACGTAAGCTCGCCTATCAAACATTTGTTCATCAACAACTCGAACACTCATCTCCCATCTGGTCACCTCACCAGGCTTATTTCTTTCTCTTGAATCGGTTCAGAATCGAGCTGCACGTTTCATTTCCAGAAACTACAACCGCCATGCACTCGAGATTCACAAACATCAAATCTTCGATCTCTCTCTCTAAATTGCAATATTCGAGATTAATCGCCCTAATCTGTCTACTTCACAGAATAGTCATACAGTGCCTACTCTTCAACGCTGCCTCTTGCACAACCAAACCGCACCTCGCGTCGTTTCAACAACCCTCTAAGCTTCCAACGCATATCTGGTAGAACCGCTGCTTTTATTTCGTCTGCCCTGTCGCAGGATGGCATTCGCTGGAATGGTCTTTCGGAACACATAGCGAGTAACCGTGATCCAGCTTGTTTTAGGGCCGTAATAACGGCCATTTTTTTTCATGTTACTCATGTGTCACTAAATATTGTATAAAGTTGTTCCTGAGTAATACTTGTTGAGGGGCTATAGTTGGTGCATGTTTCCAGAAAAGGATTGTAGCGCCGAAAAAGACAACGCACAGCAAGTGAGACGAGACAGGCGCCTGTCTCGTCTCACTTGCTGTGTGTTGTCTTTTTCGGCGCTACAATCCTTTTGTGGAAATGATGTTCCTACTTTTCAGTGACCGGTACTAACAGTCAATAAGTTTTTTATAAACGTGTTACTCATGCTCCTGTCATTACCCCTTTCTATGTAATCCCCCCTCACACAAAATACTTCTTTCTTGGAGCCTGTGAGACGATATGAAGAAATAACTAAATAAATAATTAAATAATTAAATCAATAAATGATGCGAGACATAGCAAAAAATTCTGGACAAAATCATTTTTGAACGGGAAAGAGTTTATGAACGCAACTTTTTCATATATTATAGGATTTCATTATAACAATCAATATGTCTGCAGATATTCCGTCAATAAGCTTGCATTTTTTTTGCAATTAACGGTTTTGCGAACGTGAGAAGCGTTCCCCAATGGTTCACTAATACAGTCCTAACTCCTCCATGCGAGCAATGCGAAAACTTAAGAAAAGAAGATTTTGCTGCGCATCAGAAAAATGGACCATCAGCTTCAATATTTCCATAACAGCACCTTACAATTTTCCAATATTCGAAATTTTTGTCCAAGGAGGTTGTACATATGTTATGTTCACAGTGGAATCTCCAGACTTTTCGGCCGGGGGGCGGAATTGTGGAGTCGCCAAAGCTACGAGGGCCAAATGGCAAATTTATCAATAAAAGAAAAGCACCCAGAACGTTCAGCATGGCTATGCACAATTACATACCCTACCTAGGAATACAAATAGGAATTCAAATGCAAAATAAAAGCACACAAGTAGCGCAAGAGGTCGCCAGGACGCGCGAAGTGCTATTTTGCGCTACCGTTGAAAGTTTCTATGAGGACGTAGAATCGGCAATGAATAAAGTAAAATCGCAGTACACTACTGATGGGCGACTTCAATGCGAAGGTGGGCAAGAAGCAGGCTGACGACCACGCGGTAGGTGACTATGGGATAGGCTCTAGAAATAACAGGGGAGAGCTATTAGTCGAATTCCCGGATAGAAATAATTTACGGATCAGGAATACCTTCTTCCGCAAACGAGAAAACAGGAAGTGGACCTGGAAGAGCCCCAATGGTGAAACTAAAAATGAAATCGACTTCATACTATGCTCTAAACCTGGCATCATTCAGGATGTGGCCGTTCTCGGAAAGGTGCGCTGTAGCGACCACAGAATGGTAAGGCTTCGAATTAGCTTAGACTTCAAGAGGGAACGGAAGAAGTTAGTGAAGAGGAAGTCCTTTAACGAGTTAGCCGTAACAGGGAAAGCACAGGAGTTTAGGATAGCGCTGCAAAACAGATATTCGGCTTTAACTGAGGAAGAAGATCTTGATGTTCATTCAATGCACAATAATCTGACATCAATAATTACGGAGTGCGCAGTAGAAGTAGGCGGTAGGACAGTTCGACAGGATACCGGAAAGCTATCTCAGGTGACGAATGATCCGATTAAGAAGCGCCAAAGCATGAGGGCGTCTAACCCTAACGATAGAATAGAACTAACGGAGCTATCAAAGTTAATAAATAAGCGCAAGGTAGCCGACATAAGGAAGTTTAACATGGAGAGAATCGAGCATGCTCTAAAGAACGGAGGTAGCCTAAAAGCACTGAAGAGGAAACTAGGCATAGGTAAAAACCAGATGTATGCATTAAGAGACAAGCAGGGCAATGTCATTAGCAATATGGATAAGATAGTTAACGTAGCCGAAGAGTTCTACACAGACCTGTACAGTAGTCAATGTAATCGGAGCGTTAATGTGAAAGACAGCAGTGCACAGCAATGCGTCATCCCGCCAGTAACGAAAGATGAAGTAAAGAAAGCCTTAGAAGCAATGAAAAGGGGAAAAGCAGCTGAGGAGGATCAGGTAACAGCAGATCTGTTGAAGGATGGAGGGGACATCGTGCTAGAAAAACTAGCCGCCCTGTATACGCAATGCCTTCTGACCTCGACTGTACCAGAAGCTTGGAAGAATGCAAGCATTATCTTAATTCATAAGAAGGGAGACGCCAAGGACTTGAAAAATTACAGGCCGATCAGCTTACTATCCGTTGCCTACAAAGTATTTACTAAGGTAATCGCTAATAGAGTCAGGGCAACGTTAGACTTTAATCAACCAAATGATCAGGCAGGCTTTCGTAAAGGATATTCCACAATAGATCATATTCACACTATCAATCAGGTGATAGAGAAATGCGCAGAATATAACCAACCTCTATATATAGCTTTCATTGATTACGAGAAAGCATTCGACTTAGTGGAAACCTCAGCAGTCATACAGGCATTGCGTAATCAGGGGGTAGAAGAGCCTTATGTACAAATACTGAAAGATATATATATCAACTGCACAGCTACTGTAGTCCTGCATAAAGTCAGCAATAAAATTCCAATAAGGAAGGGCATCAGGCAAGGAGACACGATCTCGCCAATGCTGTTCACCGCATGTTTACAGGAGGTATTTCGAGGCCTGAATTGGGAACAGTTGGGAATAAGAATAAATGGAGAATACCTAAATAATCTGCGATTTGCTGATGACGTTGCCTTGCTGAGTCACTCAGGAGGTGAACTGCAAATCATGATCAATGAGTTAGACAGGCAGAGCAGATTGATAGGTCTAAAAATTAACATGCAGAAAACCAAGGTAATGTTCAACAGCCTAGCGTGTTCAACAGCTTAGCAAGGGAACAACAGTTCACAATTGGCAGCGAGAGCCTAGAAGTTGTGAGGGAATACGTCTACTTAGGGCAGGTAGTGACAGCTGATCCGGATCATGAGAGGGAGATAATTAGAAGGATAAGAATGGGGTGGAGCGCATATGGCAAATTCTCGCAGATCATGAGTGGCAGTTTACCAATTTCCCTCAAGAGGAAAGCGTACAACAGCTTAATCTTACCGGTACTCACCTACGGGGCAGAAACGTGGAAGCTAACGAAAAGAGTTCAGCTTAAGTTAAAGACAACGCAGCGAGCTATGGAAAGAAAAATGATAGGTGTAACGTTAAGAGACCGGAAGCGGGCAAAGTGGGTGAGGGAACAAACACGGGTTAATGACATCCTAGTCGAAATCAAGAGGAATAAATGGGCTTGGGCAGGGCACGTAATGCGAAGGCAAGATAACCGCTGGTCATTAAGGGTAACGGAGTGGATTCCAAGAGAAAGTAAGTGTAGCAGGGGGCGGATGAGATTAAGAAGTTTGCAGGCAAAGGGTGGATGCAGCTGGCAAAGGATAGGGTTAATTGGAGAGACATGGGAGAGGCCTTTGCCCTGCAGTGGGTGTAGTAAGGCTGATGATGATGATGATGATGGTGATGATGATGATGATGATGATGACAGTTACGGCGTCTGCTCACCAAGTTACAGCTTCGTTCACATGGACCCGAATTCGGGGGGCCCCCCTACTCGATAACTGCGCATTTAGAGGAGATCCATTTGGCTAGTCAAGAAGGAGACGCGACGGCGCTGATTCCTGCTCTAGCTGTCGCCAGTATACAATCCTGTTCCCAGGCGCGAAATAGATTACGTGCCGCGCAGTCCATCTCGAACTAACCCAGGCAGTCTTGCGTTCGCTACGGGTCGTCATTTGATGACCCCCGTTTTACGCGAAGAAAAGTGATCCCTGGTGACTGCAATGAGATAGTTTGAGGAGGCAGTTTTATCAAGGCTGGAGTGAGCAACAAACATGCGTGTCTTCATCGATGAACGGTACACGATGGCTTGCTGCAGACAAAGATCCCCGCTTGGCCCACGGGCATTCTCTGCGGCAGCAGGGGGGAATGCAAGCGGAAGTGAGCACGACTGGAAAGAAGGAGGGCATCTCGGCTCGTATCTGCCGCAGATGTGTTTAGGCCGGGCAGTGTTGCCTTTGCGGAAGGGAGGCGGCCGCCTGCCGGTGGGACAAGGGAATCCAAGCCACGAGGCGTGAGGCCCCGGTCAGTGGGTCTTTGCTCTCTCGGCGGCTGTGGCCCGTTTCCGGAGGGCGCGATCAAAGACGCAGTTTTCAGCGAACGTAGAAGGCCCTCGCCCACGTGTGCCGCAGATTTGTTGTCGGCACTACGGGCGGTGTCTACTCCACCCCTTCTTCCGTGCCACTCGGGAAACCAGCGCCGCGTCTCCAGCATTCCCCTTTCACCGCCTCTCCCGAGAAGCTTCTTGATACGACTGGGCGCAGTCTGGCCTTTGTCATTTTCGACTCGGGGATCCCTTCCCGGCCGACTGTTTGAGGGGAGGGGGGGGGGGGGGCGCAGCTCACACAAGGGTTTTCGCGCAGTTGTCCTTTCAATCCGCCGTCTCCCAAGACGAATGGCCGGGGCTCTCGTGTTTGCTGTTACGCCAGTGGCGGTGGGAAAAGCCCGAGAGGAATTCAGTTCAGGCTTTCCAGTGCGACCCGCCACGGTGGCTCAGTGGTTAGTGCGCTCGGGTACTGATCCAGGGTTCCCGGGTTCGAACCCGACCGCGGCGGCTGCATTTTTATGGAGGCAAAACGCTAAGACGTCCGTGTGCTGTGCGATGTTAGTGCATGTTAAAGATCCCCAGGTGGTCGAAATTGTTTCGGAGCCCTCCACTACAGCACCTCTTTCTTCCTTTCTTCTTTCACTCCCTCCTTAATCCCTTCCCTTACGGTGCGATGCAGGTGTCCAACGATATAGGAGACAGATACTGCGCCATTTCCTTTCTCCAAAAACCAATTATTATTATTCAGTGCGCTCTCGGCGAATCATCCTCTTGAAAAGAGCGGTAGGCTTAGTTTTGATGCTGGCTTGAGCTCCCAAACTGCAGTACTTTTTTTTTTCAAATATTTATTCCAACATTACACCATACAGATATAATGTCGAGGATGGCAGGCAAAAAGCCTCCTGGAGGCTTGACCGGTCCTGCATCCTGGTGTACACTTGGCAGAGCAGCGGTGGCAGTCAGCTCATCAGAACCCAAGAAGTGAATAAAGAAAGCCCAAAACAAAACATAGAAACATTCACAAATATGTATGAAGGAGAGACAGAAGTATTAAAGAAATAATAAAGACAAAAATATATTACATTTTATGCAGTATAGGAACGCATGAAGGCTTTAAAGTTTGACGGGTTCATGCTGAGAATGTCGATACCCATTTCAATTAGGGAATTCAACAACCTTGGTAAATTATTCTCAAGCATCTGTTTGCTATAATTAGTTCTGTATCTCGAAACATTCCATATTTCTGTGCGGCGTGTAGTGTAGGCAGGTACATTCTGATGCAGGTTCGCGATTTTCACTAACGTAAAATTATGTTTCCTGCTGCTATAGTAAAAATCCCGCAGAAGTCTGTCTGTGTAAATGTCGTGAATCTTTCTTATATTATACTTCTCGAAGAGTGGTTCAGTGTGTTCCGTAAAGGATACATTGGCAATAATACGTAGAGCCCTTTTCTGCATGATTAATATATTATTAAGATTTTATTGTGTCGTTGTACCCCATACTAAATGACCATAATTAATGTGCGAGGCAAACAAGGCATTATACAAAAGTATTTTAACAAAAGTAGGAAAAATGTGTCGATTGCGACTTAGCATACCAACCGTACTGCTTAGCTTCTTGAGGACTGAATCTGCATGCTCGTCCGATTGTAGGCTGCTGGAGAAGGTTACACCAAGAATTTTAATTGAGTTAACAACCTCAATTTGCATAGACTCGAACATTATATATTATGGTACTGTGGGATTTCTTTTCCTTGAGTTCGGAAAATTACTGCTTTTGTTTTACTGCAATTAACCTGTAGGCAATTTTTTTTCGACCAAATCGAAAGTCTCCCGAGAAGTTCATTTCCCATTCTTATTAAGTCTGTGTAATTGCAGGACGATAAAAAAATACTCGTGTCATCTGCGTACATTATAAATTTTGCTTCTTGATAAATCGATACTATATCATTAACATAAATGTTAAAAAGTAGCGGCCCGAGAATACTTCCCTGTGGTACACCTGAGATTATGCCCTTGGTTTGCGATTTGAATTCGCTTAATGAGACACATTGGTGCCTGTTTTTGAGGTAGGAAGATAATAAAGCGAGTGGTGTGCCCCTTACGCCGTACCATTCTAGTTTATTGAGGAGAATATTGTGGTTGATATGGTCAAACGCCTGAGTGTAATCAACAAATATACCGAGAGTTAAAAGCTTGTTTTCAAAGTTTCTTAATATGTGCTCTTTCTGATCTAAAAGCGCTAGTTCTGTGGACTTCTTTTTCTGAAATCCATACTGTGCTTCGGTTATAAGCTGGTGTTTACTGCAAAATGAAGACAGCCTATTGAGGATAATCTTCTCAAAACCTTTAGAAAAAATGGGGAGAATCGATATTGGACGGTAATTTTTTATATTCTGTTTGTCGCCTTTTTTAAAAATAAGAATTACTCTTGCGGTTTTCATTCTGTCGGGAAAAACCCCGCAAGAGATACACATGTTATAAATGTACACCAGTATAGGGGCGAGTTCATGTATGGCATATTTAACAGGCCGTATCTGTAGGTCGTCTATGTCGCAGCTGCGTGAATTTTTAAGGTTGAGATAAATGGAGCACACCTCATCACTGTCAGTTGGCGCGAAAAAAATGGAATTATTGTTTCTAGGTGCAGTGAGGTCATTGCTAGGACGAGCATTCTGATCAGTATCTTTTGTTACAAAGTACTGATTAAATGCATCAGCAAGCTCCCGGTCTCTCACGAAGCGTCCATTTAACGAAATCTCTTGTGGTTGTTCTCCCTTCTGTTTCCGTCCTGTAAGAGCATTTACCTTGTTCCACAGTTTATTCGTCTGTCCGGCACAGGATACAAATTCCTGAATATAATACGCGTCTCTTGCTATTCTTAACTCTTTAGTTAACTTATTTCTGAAGGTCTTAAACAATTTGAGATGTGAGGGTTCTCGAGTTTTTAGAAATTTCGCATACAACCTGTCTCGTTTTCTAATTTTCCTTAAAAGCTCATTGGTTACCCAAGGCTTCCGAATCTTTTTATTTATTTTTTGCTCTTTAGAGACAAAGTGTTTCTTGTATACTGTCCGACAGCATCCGCAACAAAACCCGTCGTCGGTAGTGACCCACAGCGGTGGCCCCAAAAGATTCCAGATGACGTTACCATGGTATAAAATAAAACTCCTTGCGAAGGTGCGCGGAATCGCGCCCAGGACTTTCAGACTCCTAGCCAAGTGCGCGACCCATGGGCCGCAAAACCGAGTTGCTTCTTGGTGAAGAACGGTGAACCCACTGTCTGCGTTGCCTTACGGTTGTAAGCTAACGAGAGGCGTGTCTAGACATGAAGAGAAAAAAAAATAAAGAGGAAATATTTAAAAAAAACACAGTGCCCTCCGTACTTTTTGCTTTAGAGGGACACTGGGGACAAGTGAAGTTGGCCTTGTATCGATGGCATTCGAAACACGGAGAACAAAGAAAGAAAATGAAATACAGGCGTCTCTATCACCGGGCGATTTCGCAAGTGCCGAATCAACCACGAAGGCTATTACGATACATCGCCATTCAGCTGAAAACCGGTCCTTGCCTGTTAGACGCCACGTATTTAAATCCAGTGGCGGGAGAATTTTTAACTCAGCCACAAATCCGTCTTTTGCTGCGGGGCTAACGTAAACAGGAGGCTGAGGATCAATTTTCGCTGAGAAAAATAATTCTGTGCAGTTTTCCTCAAGGCTGACGAGACTTTCTTTTCCAAGCAGAGTCAGCCTTCGTGAAAGGCAGCCTGTGAAAAAGGTGCGGAAAGGTCAGTTTCCGGTACTGTGTAGCGCAATCGGCCAAGTTATTGCATTTGGTTATAGGTCATGCAAAATGTTTGTGCCCTGCGTTAACAATTAACTTATCAGCGGGCCACACGGGGGGAAAACGCGTCATACTTGCAGCAAACACGGCAACGCTTTCGAGCGGCATAGGATTGATTGTCAGTGGTGTAGTACATCAGAATGCAGCCAAGACGTGGTAACTAGCAGGCTGGTTAACTAATATTAAATAGTTAACTTTTAACTATTACTGTTAGGCTCCTTAATTATTGAGAGGCGTGGAGCCCACCGTAACAAATGTCCATATCAGTTTTTAGAATTTCGGAAACACGGTTAACCTCGGCGCTGTGGCTCAACAAATTCTGGCTACATTGTGAAATACATGAGCTTTCGAGAAGTTTGCAGGCAAAGCAACCTCTCCAGCGCATGTAACTCGTTCAAATAGCCAAAATTTGTTGGGCCACAGCGCCGGCGGCAACCGCCTCTTCGAAATTCTAAAAACTGATATGGATAGTACTTACGATGGGTTACACGCCTCTCAATAATGAACGAGCCTAATGGTAACAGATAAAAAGTTAACTACTTAGTATTAGTTAAACGGCCTGCTAGCTATCACGTCCTAGCTGTATTACCCCGCTGGCAATGCTATGCCGAAATAAAGCGCTCTTCTAACTCAAGTAGGCTATTTTTCAAAATTATGTAAAGTCCTAGGTGAAACACCCTGTAAAGCACCCATACAAAACCCTCATCAGAGCAACACTAGCCGAACAGCAACTTCTAAATGTCCCGTGGTCTCATTTTCGTTGCGTTGTAAGCGCTAGTGCCGCGCGCTGACTCGTTCTCATCGGGTGGGCCGCAGTTATGACGAAGCGGCGACGTGGCACGCTATCGGCGGTGTGGGGGCCACAGAGGACACGAATGCTCTCGGGACGACAACAGTAAGGCACTTGTAGCTGTGCCCAAATGAAAAGCCACACATGCATCGCACCAGCATTCAAACAAATGCAACAACGACAACAGAGCAATATGCTCCAGCTTGAGCTGATAATCCGCTTTACCGCACGTGTAATCGGCATTTTATTTTCGTTTGCATATGAAAGAAAAAAAAACACGTTACAGCTTAAGTATCTTCGTGAAGGTTGCGCCAGCAAGAGTTGGAAGTTTTTGTGACGATTGCTCTCAGGTAAGAATTGATTTGGTTTGTCACGGATTTGGTTTCTAACGGACACGTGAACGACCCCTCGTCCTCTCGTCTATTGTCTCTGTTGCTGTGTTTCCGATAGCATGGCTCGTTCCAGGCCGCCGCCGCGCCTTGCGACGAGGTAAGAAGTACGGGCAGACCAATAATCCCGCTCCAATGAAATAGCCTGCGAGAAAATGCTGCGAGTAGCGACCGCTTTCTGCCGCGCAAAGTCCGTAAGTCTGCCCGCTGGCTGGCACAGCGGGGGTTGCAGCGAAAGTACCCCGGCGCACTTTCAACGTAACTGGCGTGGCCCGGCATCGCAGCGGACATTTCTCAACTCTGCGCCGGAATGTGCGCAGTGTCGCGATGGGAGAGGGGGAAGGACAAATACCCAGACGGAGCTAACGAAGCCACACTGCACGAAACCGCGTCGGCCAGGGCGAGTTATTCGAAACACTCGATCGCCGCCATGCTCGGTGGCAGACAATGGACGTCTTGTACTTTTGCCGTCGGCCTCCTCGCGCGCAGAGGAGGTACCGTGGTGAGAGCGGCATTTATGAATGGCTTTCATTACGAGCCGCGCCGGGCGGTGTGGTTAGGTGGGGGGGGGGGGGGGGGGGGGGGGGCGCCTCTGTTCGAGCGCCCCGCCTAAGATACATGCCAAGTGATAACCGGGTGTTCTTTTATGTGGGCAAAAAAAAAAAAAAAGAAATCGCTTTATATTTGTTTGAGCCCAAGGGCTATATTAGGGGATTTGGCGGGCACCAGGTAAGAGGTGGAATGCTTTAATTAGTCGGCTAATTAAGTACGCACGTTAAATAGCTTTTCAAACTTTCATTTTAGAGGCATGTCGTATTTGCAGGATAGGAGCTCGTGCTCGAAAAGGGTCCAGCCAAGCAAAAATAATTTCACCAAGAAATTGGTAGCGCGCGTTACGACGCGAAAAAAACATTCATCCTGGTAGACGGCTTCGCACTCTAACACTGCGGCAGCGAGCGCATCTGACGTAGCTGACGTCACCTAAGGCGCAGATGATGGGGCCGCCGGTATCGCTTTGCTCCGCAGCCTCGCTGTTTGCTGTGGCGTCAGAACCCTACGCGCGCTGTCCTTGCGCTTCCAATCCGGCCTCAATGCGATTGCGTGGCCGTTGTGGTTTGTGGAAGGCTGACGTCCTTTTCAAGTGCTCAGCGTACGACGCGAACCGCTGCTTTTGCTTCGTTTATTCGTTGAACTCAGTTACCTGCCTTGACGTTGGAAACACGCTGAGCCCTTCTGTGAAAATTGCATACCGCGGTTTGGCCGCAGCTTCATGGGAATGTCGGTTTTAATTTATGTTCAAGGCACTCATTCCGCTAGAGGCGCAGTACGCAATCTCTCCATAAGCGACCTCTCCCCCGGCCGACGTTAACGGACTGGAGCTCAAAGCGATCCTATCGAGGGGTCACTCACTGACTGCGCACCTAATGTAAATGTTCAGTGCTCGATGCATTTCCCTAATGTAATATTTTCTTGTTAATCGCTTAATACACAAACTTGCCTATTTGAAAATCTTATTTAGAGCGTTTTTTTTTTTAAGTGAATGTCCGTATCATGGCAGCGACCTTCTCCCATGAAATTTTTGCAAAAAAATACAACTTCGAAGTCGCAACTCATAACGCAAAATAAAAAAGGAATCCAATGGCGAACTTTGCTGAGTGATTTAGCGGCCGGCGTGTACCTTGCTCGACCCAGTGCGTAGAGTTGGAGGATATCTCTGAATGACTGCAGGCAGTGGCGCTCCGTGTAGCCTTACTGGCCCATGTTCTCTTCTGTGGTAACCTACCTCGAGTCCGGGACGCCATTCCGGTGCTGTCACCAGCAGGGAGACGACAGCGCGCGTTGGGTTCCGATGCGGCGGCAATCCTCGCTGAGCGAAGCTGGAAGCGATACCGCACTGTGATGGACTAGAAGCGCAGCGCGGTGCTGTCTACGTCAGACGTGCTCGCTGCCTCCGTGTTACAGAGCGAAGTCGCTTACCAGGGTGGCTTTTTTGCGCCACCCTATGTCGGCGGAGTCGTGCCATCAAAACGTGACGGCAGCAGTTGTGACGCTCTCTGAATATTATGATCAAACGAATGGTTGTAATCGATACAGGATGATGTGAGGATGCTGCACAAAAAATTATGTCGATAGGTTCATTAGTTAACTAATTAGAGCCAAATATATTGAAAAACCGTCGGCATAGCGCAGACGCCGATATAGTGAGTAGACGGGAAAACAACAGTGGGCGGCAAAACACTCGCAAAATATGTAAAGGAGTTCAAATACAGTTTGAAATGAAATGAAATGTGTTTCAGGAGTGATAATTAAATGGATACAGCATTAAATTTTCTGCTGGAATGAAAGCTGGAGTTCCTAACACGACTGAAACGGCATCGTTTTTTGCACCAAACCAGCGGAAAGCCCTTTTTCCTCATTTTTTCCTTGAACTATTGCACCTGGTGGCGGCGCCCCGAACTACTGCTCCTTGGAAGATGTGACATACGCGTCTCCCTGTCTCCGTGCCGGGCCGGCCCGGTCGCTTCGGCGTGCGCCTGCAGCAGCTGCGTGGACGCTACGCGACACCGCGAGTGCCGCCGCTTGTGTCCGGAGTCCCATCTGATCCACGCAGCTGCCAGACGACCAAAGGGTGCCAAAGTATTACTCGGCTGTAACAGCAGTGCGGCGGGGGAAGAGTCACGCCGTGTCAAGCCTTCCCAAACGATGCTACGCTCTGAGGAATGGATCCGTATGGCACAGCTAGCCTTCGTGACAAACGTTCTAGGTCCGAATTTTTATCGCGGCAATTTAATCGACAGCTACTAAGACAAATATTTCTCCGTTCCGAATCCACATGACAGAAACGACAGTGCTTCAAATCTGTACGTACTGTCACGTATATTTGAGAGGGAGGCGTTATTGAATACCTAGAAACAGCAAGGAGAGAGCGGTTGTTGCTGTTGTCCTCGATATATCGGTAATGGCGTCGATAAGTGATAGCTAAAAAAAACATAATTACAGACGATAGCCAAAAACGCCGCGGCACTTGTTACAGGTGTATTTTCCTTGTCAAGAGACAGTTCGGCGGTATTTTTCCTTGTTCCAGATTTTTAGCTGATTGAAACAACCTCCGACAGAAAGTAACCTCGGATGCGACGAGGAGCAGAAATACACATTATAAACACACTCGACTTCTTTATTCCGAATTTGCAGTACATTCACCGAACAAACCGCCCGCAGGCAATATATGTGTGCGCTTGAACGGGTAGAAAATAAATATATCGTGTAATAGTGTTTTCATGGGAGCATGGGCAAAGTATAACAAAAATTGAGGGAGAACTTCGTCGTTCATGCCCGAGACCATCAAGAAGTAACCACGTTGACAATTTACTAACAGCCCAATGCCACGAGAATCACGCGCCAGACCCCGTTGGTGAGAGTTACGCACGCAAGTCTGGCAGTGTAGTAACAGTGCTTCAGTCACAAAAACTCCGTGCCGCATACTTTTTCGCTACGCCGATGCAATTAAGTTGGCTGCTTTTATATGTCGAGCACTCACTCCGCTGTTCGCGCTGTCTACGTGATGCACACGACCTAATTTAAATCCCCCCCCCCCCCACAACATCACGGCACCGCGGCTGTTATTTTTGTGTGGCTGGAGCAATGAATGAATGTGATGCCTTGATTTACCTTCGGCAAAGGAAATGTCTTATTAACTTGTCTGGGTCATATCAAATTAGATTATAATATGCCCAGCTATCACCACGGGGTCGGAGGAGGAGGAGGAAAACTTTTATTTCTATTTACAGTGAGAGGTCGATGGGGCGAGCCGGAAAGGCCCGTCCCTTACAAACACTAGGAGGGAGCCCTAGTCCGGGATCCCTGTAGCTTCCGCAGCGGCTCGGGCTCTAGCTACCAATGCCTGTTGGGCATGGAGTTCGGAGCAGCCGCGCAGGGCAGCTTCCCAGGCCTCTCGAGTGGGGTGGAGGTGGGGTGGGTAGGCAGGATTGGAAGGGCATGCCCACACCATGTGGTAGGTGTCCGAAAACTCCTCCTCACAGTGTGGGCACGCGCCCGAGAAAGAAGAATTGAAGTGCTTAAGTACTGCCGGGCACAGTACAGTATTGGTATAGAGGCGGAGAAGCCAGCGCTCCTCCACCCTGGTGAGGCCTTTACAGGGAGGGGGATAGAGACCATGAAAATTTTGATAAAGAGAGGTGATCTCTTTAAAGGTGATGGCCGGATTGAAATTGAATTCCGGATCAGGCTGCGGATGAGGCGACGCCCGGTGAGTAAGCGCGCGGGCGGCAGCGTCGGCTGCCTCGTTCCCCTCAAGACCCGCATGAGCCGGAGCCCACACGATGGTACGATGGGTCGGAAACCCTGTGTAATCGCATGCGTGGAGAATTTTGAAAGCACGGTCTGGAATGTACCCTTGCTCAATATTGCGGCAGGCGCCCCTGGAGTCCGTAATAATGACTCGGGACTCTGGATCTGCGGCGGCCAGTGCAATGGCGATCTCTTCCGCAAATGTAATGTTTGGGGCACGGAAAGTAAGGCCCTGAACGGTAGTGTTTTGGTGGATGACGGCCGCCGTGTACCAACCCCCATGGTGCGGGCCGGCCGCATCCACATAGAAGACACCTGGCTTGTGGCCATATTGTTGAGAAATAGCCTCCGCCCGCGCGAGACGGCGACCATCATGGGTGTCTGCAGTCATGTTCTTCGGAAGGGGTCGCACCTGGAGTGCAAAGCGCCAGGCTTCAGGGATGCGGACCCGCTCTTCTGTATGTGTTGCGTAGGAAATGTGTAAGCGGGTTAGAAGGCGGCTCCCCGCAGGTGTTTTGCTTAGGCGCAAGTATTGATTGTTAAGATGAGCTTCTCGTAACTCCCCAAAGGTGTTGGTCATCCCCAGACCGAGGAGACGCTTGTTGGACGTCGTTATGGGGAGGTCGAGTGCTCTCTTATAAATCTTGCGGAGAACTACCTCTAAGGCATTCTCATCGCATTTGCGTAGGTGGAGGTAGGGAGCCGAATATAAAATCCGGCTGGTCACGAATGCATTGGCCAGCCGCAGGGCATCTTTGCATCGTAGTCCCCCCCTTTTATTGGACACCCGGCGGAGCATCCGACCCACCTGGTCCCCCACCTTACGTAACTTGTTTAGGGTAGTGTCTATCTTGCGCCTATGATGAATGAAAAGCCCCAGTACCCGGATCTCCGCGTGTTCAGGTATCGGTCCGCTAAGTAGGGAAAGGGCAATTTTGGTTGTGCACTTTGAGTTGGGGCGTATGTGCACAAATTCAGATTTGCTCGGGGAGCATTCAAGACCACAGCGACGAGCGTATTCGTCCACTATAGCTGCCGCTTGTTGCAGGTTGGTCTCGATGTCTCCAACCGATTGTTGTGTTGCCCAGAGGGTGATGTCGTCCGCATACAGAGCGTGCTGCACACCGGCGACCTCCGCCAGCTGGGTAGGGAGCTTCATCATGGCAAGATTAAATAGTAATGGCGAGAGGACAGCTCCCTGTGGGGTCCCTCGTGTACCAAGTTGATATGGGCCATATTCTGTGTCTTGTAGCCGGATATAGGATTGGCGATCTGTAAGGAATTGTTTGATATAATTGAAAGTATTGCGCCCACAATGTGTTTGCGACAAGTGGGATAGGATGATCTCGTGGGTCACATTGTCGAAAGCCCCCCGCAGGTCAAGTGCGACGACTACTTCATCATTGCTGGGGTGCTCGACGGGGTCGAGAATCTCCTTGTGAAGTTGCAACAGGACATCTTGTGCGGACCGGTGTGGGCGGAAATCGTACATGGTGTCTGCGAAAATGTTTTGTTGTTCCAGGAAAGCCGACAATCTGTCGCGGACCATAGTCTCCATCAGCTTCCCCACACACGAAGTGAGGGAGATGGGCCGGAGGTTGTCGGTGTTAATGGCTTTACCTGGCTTGGGAATGAAAGTTACTAGTGCCGTTTTCCAATCTATGGGGAGTGGTGTGCCTCCAATCCAGATAGTGTTGAAGTAATCGAGGAGAGTTTCGTAGGCGGGATCTGGGAGGTTGGCAATAAGCTTTACCGTCACCTTGTCCCGGCCTGGTGCTGTACCTCGCTTCATTTTAGCCAGGGCCGCTTTTAGGTCATGGAGCTGGAACGGTTGATCCAAATCCGCGTTCTCGGAACCTGCATACGAGTACGCCTGACCACGGGGATCCTGGTGTATACTCAAATATTGGTCGCGAAGCGCATCGGCCAGTTTGGCCGTGTCTCCAGTGAAGTTATGTATAGCCCTTTGAAGCTGTTTTTGTGTCTCAGTACGGGTTTGTGCCGGATCAATAAGAGCGCGGAAGAGGCGCCACGTACTCCGACTCGACATTTGCAGAGCTGCAGTGTTGCATCGGTGCACCCAATTGGAGTCGGCGAGTTGGGCCGCGTATTGTGCCGCCTGTTGGGTGATATCCGCAATTCGAATTTTGAGTTTCCGATTGTGTTTTTGACGACGCCAGCGGCGGACTAGGCTGTGTCGTGCCTCCCAGAGGTGGAGGAGGTGGTTATCCACCGCCGGGCTCGCCTCTGAGAGTTGAACATTTTGCTCGACTGATTTCAAGTGGGATACTAGGTGTTGGGACCACGTTGAGTATCCTTGATCCATTATCGATTGAGGATTGGTGTAACTGTTCCTAAATTTGGTCCAGTCGGGTAGTTTTGCATTGGCCTGTGGTCTTGTGAGTGGCTTGGTATGGATTGTAGTGGTAATTATGCAGTGGTCACTACCGAGGGATTCCTCGGTGTTCCTCCAATCTGCATAGCGAATATTTTTCGTAAAGGTGAGGTCCGGACACGTATCGCGTGTAACGGAGTTACCTATACGAGTGGGTTGCGCGGGATCCGTGTGAAGAGTAAGGCCCAGTGTGGAAACAAGCTCCGCCAACTTGCGTCCGCGTTTCTCTTCACGTGTGTACCCCCATAAGGTGCTGAGAGCATTAAAGTCCCCAACGATTATGAGGGGATCCCGATTCGCGACCTTCAAAGCCCGGCTGAAGATATCTGCGAATGTAACATTTGGTAGCTTTGGGGGACAGTAAATGTTGAGTATGTGCAATGGGGGGTCCTGTTTGCGTAGCGGAAGGATCGTTACCATTACATAGGAGAAAGTAGCGCTAAGATCCAGGTCAACCTGGGAGGCCGTGTAATTTTTATGTACGCAGAGGCAGCTATGCGCATCCTGCTGGTACACCGTGTAACTGGCAAGGGTGGCGCCATTTCCTGGCTCCTGAAGGGCCACCACAGCAGGTAATTCTGGGAACGTTGTAAGGAAAAGGCGTAGATCGGCTCGCTTTGTGCGTGCCTTGAATCCGCGACAGTTCCACTGTACAATTTGAATAGGGATCGAATTGCTTCGCGGATGCTTCCTAATTCTAGGGGCGCCCGCCATGATCAAGGGTAGAGTTGTGAGTTTGGAGAGAGGAGGCTTGAGAGCCAGTGGCTCCAAAGAGAGGAGCGTTCTCTATACTGAGGATGGCACAGGGGACCTCTTCTTCTTCTCCGGCGATTCGACGCCTAGACGCTTTGAGCTGCCGGCCTGCGGAGGTTTTGAGCGGGCCAGCGCGCTTGGGAGCGCGGGTGAGTTGAGCGAACTGAGCGGTTATGAGGTTCGGGATAGATGCCGCAAGGTGGCTAATTTTGTTGAGTGCCGCCGTAAGTGTGGCATTGATTTGCGTTTCCAATGCGGATATTCTGTTGTTAACTTGAGTTTCGAGCGCGCTCACTCTCGCCTCGAGTGCCGTGAGGGCATGCGCAGCCTGTCCTGAAGGGGTTGCGTCGCTTTCCATTGCCTCTGCTTCGGGTGAGGCAGAGGTGTGGTTGGGGGAATTTTGGAGGGCCTCCGCTATTGCGAGGCGCTTTTGAAAATTTGCAACCTGCTCGCGGAGAGCAGATATTTCTTTTTGTTCGGCAGAGATTGGCCGTTGTTGGGATTGGGAAGGGGGAGCGAAGGGAGAAGCTGCCCTGCCGGCGCCGCTCACCTGGGAGTGTTGCTTGACAACGGTTGCCCACGTCTCGGAGCCGCCGTTTTGTGGAGGTCCGAGGGGCTTCGCTGCACCGGCTTGAGGCGGCGGTGGCGCAGCTGGAGGTTTCCCTTGGCTCCCAGTAGAGGAATTCACAGGCTGGTCCATGGCTTGGTCGGCAGCCTTGGCCTTCAGCTTGTCCGGGCGACGCTTGCCACGCTTGCGTCGGTTTCGCTTCGATTTACGCCCGCGCTCGGCCTGCGTGGGCTGGATAGCGCGATATTTAGCAGTACACGCTGGGCCCCCCGTGGCATGGGCCGCGCCGCACACTGAACACTTTGGGTTGCACTGGTGAGGGGCCCGCTCCCCCTCAACGAGTAGAGCCTGCTGTCCGCACAGGCCGCACCGGTCCAGCCTCTGGCCGGGGCAGGCGTCCACGCGGTGGCCGACCACACCGCAATGTCGGCAGGCTGGAATGGTTCGCTGGTAAGGCCTAACATGTACAAGCTCCGAGTCGTAGTGCACGAAACGTGGCTTCTCTGTTCCGGCGAAAGTCAGTCTCGCTTTGTTGGATGTCCCAAATTTTCGCACTTCCACGATGGTGCCGAAGCGCCATTGGAGCCTAGTACGGAGCGAGTCCGTAGTTTCAGAGTTACGGACGGTAATGACGCCGTAGCAGACGTCCTTGTCGTCTTGGCGCAGGTGCCCCACAAGGGGGACCTTCCCGTCGGGTCCATTAAGTTCAAATTCGCCGATGATACGGTCGGCTAGCTCAGGTTTCGCAGTGTGAACAATAATGAGGTTTTGTTCTCTTACCGGTATTATGGTAAGATCTGTTGCGGGTTGCGCGCCCAGGAGAGCCGTGAACGCCCGGCCGTAGCCGGTCTCCTGGAAAGTCTCGTACAACGAGACGCGGGTCCGGGGCTTGATGACGACGACGTAGTCGTCTGGAGCAGGCTTGGGAATAACAGGCGGTTTCCATTTCGTGAGCAGTCGCCGACTGCGGCCCGCCGCGCGCGGGGCGGGTGACTGCTGGTTTCCGGCGTGAACGCCGGCCGCGTCTACGGACGCCGGCTTTAAGGCTTGGTCTTGCGCTCGGCGCAGCACTGCGGCGTTCAACGCGGCGCTGCGAAATCTTGCCGAATCTGGGCCTCCGGTTGCCGCTGGGGTAACCGTTGCCGAAACTGGGCCTGCGGTTTCCGCTGGGTGAACCGTTGTCCAGTGCATGTTCTCGGGGTCGTAGCCTCGGCAGGAGATTTGCGTAGCAGCCATACTGGCGTCAGTGGCCAGAGGCCCCGATGTGCCGGGTACCGGTTCGGCCGTTAGGCCTAGCCGCGCCACCGGCCCGATCGGGCCATGTGTTGCCCGAAAAGGGGGTTTAACCGGGCCCACCTTGGAAAAAACTGGTGTCCAGATGTTCCCGACAGCTTTCGGTGCACGTTGGGGATGATCTTGCTAGGGTCAGGCGGAAACTTCCGCTGCTCCGGCTGAAAATCGCCGAAGCCGACGACCAGCACGTCTGACTCCCCGTGCGAACGCCGAGCCGACCACGCGACGAGCCGAGCTGGCTGCCTGGCTGGCGTAGTGTTACGGGGTCGGACGGCGACCTTCGCGCTGACAAGTGAGATGCGAGGGAAAGGGTTTCTCGGGAGGTCCATATAGTGCTGCTAATTCGTTGGTACGAACTGAACATCTTAAAGGGTGGATATCTCCGCGATTCCATTATATCAGTAAACAGATTTTCAACGCAGCAGAGGGCGTCAGCGTAGAAAGCATGGATGCATGGATGGATGCATGGATGGACGCATGGATGGACGGACGGAGGGACGGAGGGACGGATGGATGGATGGATGGATGGATGGATGGATGGATGGATGGATGGATGGATGGATGGACGGACGGACGGACGGACGGACGGACGGATGGATGGATGGATGGATGGATGGATGGATGGATGGATGGATGGATGGATGGATGGATGGATGGATGGATGGATGGATGGATGGATGGATGGATAAGGCTGAACCCTTTAAATCAAGCGGTGGTTCAAGCCACCTAGCCATGACTTGTAAAATTTTACTCTTTCCTTGATTCAGTTTAGCCACCAATCAGACAACCTTCGCTTGGTTACTTCTACCCGCTTAAAATATACTGTTCCTTCACTCGATGGATGGATGGAAGGTAGGAGCGTCCCCTTTGAAACGGGGCAATGGTATTTGCCACCATGCTGTTTTTTTCCTTTATTTTTGTTTAACTCTGCAGTAAGTTGTAAATAAAATTAGCCATTTCTTTTAAACTACGTATTTCCTACACGTTAAAACTTAAGTCTCCTCTCTGCTTTTGAGCCACCAATCCTCCAATCGCTTTTTGCTAATTTCCACCGCAGATTTATTTACATGACTATTGCTATCTCTAAACCCTAAGGCCTCAGGAAAAGCGACTGCACCTGCATCGACATCGGGATGGATACCATCGCATTTTAGGATGAGGTGTTCTATTGTTTCTTCAGATTTACCACACACAGCACATGTGTCACCTTCTTCGTTAAATTTGTTTTTGTAGCTGCGCGTTCTAAGACACACTGACCTAGCTTCAAAGAGGAGGGCACTGCCTCTTGAGTTATCATAAAACGTTTCCTCCCTGATCTGCCTTTTCCAGCATCGATATAGTTCCACACTATGCTTCTTTTGCATTGAGTCTATCCAATTTTTACCTTCGACGTTTTTAACCTGTCGTTTAATGCTCTTTCTTTCTCCGTCCTCGTGTCTGGCATACTTACTGGTTAGCTTCCTAGTTCTTTTCAGCCACTGTGTGTCAGCGCTCTTTCTGTACAGGTATTTAGATACCTTAGCTGCCCACCTGTTATCGTCCAATTTCCTCAGGCGTTCTTCGTATAGTACTTTACTCTGAGCTTCCCGTGTTTCGAACGTTGCCCAGGCCATATTCCCCTGTACTGCCTCTTTTGTGGTTTTCCCGTGGGCACCTAGTGTTAATCTTCCAACAGTTCTCTGATTTACTTCTAATCGCGACTGAACTTTAGCCCTTAAGCGTAGAACCGCATTCCCGAAAGTAAGCCCCGGCACCATGATTCCTTTCCAAATACCTCTCAGTACTTCATACCTGTTGTACCCCCACAATGCCCTATGTTTCATTATCCCGGCTTCTCTTCGCCCTTTTGCTATGAGAGACTGTTAGTGCTTTTCCGTGTACATCTGCCCTCCGTTTACCCATACCTCGAGATATTTGTATTCTGCCACTCGGGGTATTTCATGGCCTTGTATTGTAAGCTCCTGATCAGTTGTATCGTTGGAAACCACCACACCTCACTTAGTTGCGCTAAAACTGAAAGCTAGACTGTCTCCTTCGTCTCCACAGCAATTCACCAGAGTTTGCAAATCTTCCTGGCTATCTGCTAAAAGTACAATATCGTCCACATACATTACACCCGGTAGTCGTTGCTCAACAACATTTCCGCCTAATGTGTATGACAGATCATAACCTAGATTGCTTCCTTGTAGCCTTCTTTCCATACTTATCACATAAAGCATGAACAGCAGCGGTGATAGAGGACGACCTTGCCTTAATCCTTTGTGTATCTGGGTAGTTGTTGTACTCTTAATTCCTTCCCATGTTATTTAAACTTCATTTTCTCGATATATTTCCTGTAGAAAATTAATTACCTCATGACCGACACCTTCACCTTTTAATATGTTCCACAGGAGTTCCCTGTTCACGTTGGCGTATGCACCGCTTATGTCCAGGAAGGCTAAATACAGAGGTCTGTTTTCCGCCTTAGCTATTTCCATGCACTGGGTAAGCATGAACAGGCAATCATTTAAGCGCCTACCACTTCTGAACCCGTTCTGAAGTTCTCGTAGTATTCTATCACTTTCTACCCATGACTGCATTTTTATTTTCACCGCCAGCATTGCCAGCCTGTATGTAACTGATGTTATCGTAATCGGCCGGCAGAATTTCGTGTTCGTCTTATCGCCTTTCCCGTTATAAATCAAATTCATTTTACTCTGTTGCCAGCTGTGCGGAATTTGCTGATTTGTTATGACTGCCTCCATCACTGTCCAGGACAATCCATGCCACCTGGCGGCCTTCGCCCCTCCAGCTGTGCAACAGGGTCGCAGGTGAACGCACTCAAAAGCTTGCGAGACACTCGATGCTGCTGCGCGTGGTGCCGCCTCTCCGACACTGGGTGGCTTTGCTCGGTGCATTATTGCTGATGAATGCACTATGGAGCAAATAAACTCTCGTTTTTGTCACGTTTTAATTTTTTTCCGGAATTTCCAATTTTCCATGAAAAAGGAAACGACTTTTTTAAAGCACTCAAAAATTTCGGAAAGTTGGCATCTCTACTACTGCCTAGCAGGCTGACCCTCGATTTCCATTTCGGAAGTATGAGACCTCCAATGTAGTGCTGCGCTTAGACCGAATTGCATCAGTGAAATCGAGCAGTGCGCTTTCTTCCGATTTTTCATTTTATCGCACTGATGAACATTTGATTAACTACGGTAGCTAATCAAAGCAGTTGTCTGAAAATTCAACCAGAAGTCTCAATTCATGGTGCCTGGAATCCTGTGAAGAACTTGCTGTGTGACTACCGTTTTAATGGGCTGGCCAGGAAAAAAAAATTAACTGTTAACATACCACCATGCCCAGTCTGACTCGTATAGCATAATCCATGCAGAGACAGGAATCCTGCCGTGCGGCCAGCGTACGGCGCCACGATGGAACGGCCGGGCAGCGGCGAGCTCTGGCTTTGCTGCCGAACGACAACATGCACCGAGCGTCCCCTCCTTGTGCTGTCCGGTCCCCTTTAATATAGTGGTTGCTAACTGTGTTGGCATAACATCAGCCACTGACCCCGCGGAATAAACCGTTCCTCGCGGGGACTAAGTGCCATTTCGCTCATTTTAGGATTAAAGTGCACTGATCGAACTTTGTCATCAGGATATAATACCCCTGTCACACGGGCACTTTCGATCCTCATTGAGTCAATGCTCATCGAACTCAATGCAGATCGACGGTTGTCACACGGCCACTTTCAAGCGCAATCGAGCTCGATCCTGCTTGACTCGATGCCGATTCCTCAAGAGTGCTTGAGGTTCCAAGCACAATCGAGAACTCTCGCTCTCATGAAGCTATAAAAATAAACACAAGTTAACAAAACCAAACCACAATTGTTGTTGTTGTGATCGATTAAAATGTAATACAGAACATTTTTCAGGTACTACGCCTGCTTATATGCAAACATTTGAAAGTAATCTCGACATCACGCTCCACGCTTCGCCGTCAGTGTAAACAAAGATGGCGTCCTCCTGCTCGTCGGAGCGGAAACTGTGGAGCGAGCGCGAGACAGCCGCTCTCATCGACTGCTGACAGTACCGCCTAAATGATTTGCGGCGCCAGAAGAGAAACGCCGCAGTCTATGCAGAAATCGCGGAGGCGTTGCGGGCCCTTGGGTTACATCGCACAACAGCAGAGTGCGCCACAAAAACCTGGCGCAGATACGCAATGTACAGATTTGGCTACGGATTTGGCTGCCGCTGCCCCCGACTGCACAGTGTTGCCGGACATCGCCATGTTATGGCTGTCGGCGGAACATTTGGCGCCACCTAACACACATGAGGGAAACTTCTCAATGAGCATTGAAAATGCCCGTGTAGCAACGGATGTTTCGAGCGTGCTCGAAAATCTCGATGCAGATCGAGCTCAATGAGGATCGAAAGTGCCCGTGTGACAGGGGTATAACAAAATTGCGCCAGTATACGATTCCCATTCGGATGTTTGTTTATTTTCTTCAGTGGTGCCAGTTTAGTTGCACCAACTTTTTCACTTGAATTCTTAATTTTATGACTGCATGCATCCAGCGGTTCCGCAATACGACTTGACTCGGATGATGCGCAAAAGAAAGAATTTGCGACGGTCATTAATCTATCGCAGTAGGGCCGCTGTTGTGCAGTTGGTTTCGTAGCCGCGCTGCTAGGAATCTCCAGATTGTCATTAAGCTGGCAGGCACGGATGGCAGAGTACGCGTCAAACGAAGCGTCGATGCGAGTCACGCAGATCGAATGCCATTAACCATAGCACTATAAACGGTGACTTGAAGCCCCAATTGACGTTAGCTTTTTTTGTTTCTAAATCTCGCTCCAGTCAGACACACGCGTGAAAAACGGCTCCGTTTATTCGTTCCTTTTTAGCTTCATGTAACCATTCGCGCATCACCACTAGCGTCTACAGCATTGCCTCTGAAAAACAACGCCTGCTATGACGCCTTTGCAAGCCGCGTCGGTGCGTGTCGGAGGGGCGCTGCCCAACGACGTCTGCAGAGAAAGCGTCGGCGCAAAACCAAGAGCGCGTACAGATACGAGACGGGGCTGGAGAGCGGCCCTTATCTCTCGAGCCGTCTGTATCTCTCCAAAGCGGGGCGACTTGTCTCCGGTCGTGTAAAGTGCTCGCGCATTCGCTTATCTCTGCGGGTTACATTTTCGTGCAGTTTGTCTCGCAGACAGATCGCTACGCGCTGAGCTTGTTTTCCTTTAATACGTTACTGCGCGATACGAGGTGGTGTCCCCAACGAGAGGCCGCTGGAAAAGATGCGAGCGGCATCTAACTCTACAATCTGCACGCCAAAAAAAATAGAGATATCAGACGTCTTGTCGTGCTTGGAGGCACGAGTATCTAGCGTGGGGAAGCCAAAGGAGCATAGGCCGTTGTGCTCTGGTAGAGGCAGCCCCACGCCTGCCAAAGCGCATGCATCGCAGGTTGATCCCGCATGTAGTGTGTCCGCGGTAGCAGGCCTCCTCCGTGTTGAAGGCAGCGGTAACCGAGGCTGCCGCATTTGCAACGGCGCAAAGGATTCATATGGCGTTCTCCATCAAAATTCTTGCGGCGACTACAGAAAACGCAATTGCGCCATAAAAACGCGGTGGTTCCTAATTTGTACCAGAGCTTGGACAAACGACTTGGATCGTGCATAATGGGACCATCGAAGAAAGAAGGAGTAACCAGCCTTGTTCAACTTGGATCAGCTGGGCTGCGAAAGAAGGGAGAGAGAACAGGTACAGGCAACATAGAAAGCAGGATATTTATTTCCCCTCTGACACATCCAGCTTAAAGAGGCATTCAGGAATCATGAATCTTGGGCCAAACTGCCCCTCCATTACCTGCCTTCAAGTATTCGGCATTTTGAGCCTCTCCGGTAGTCGCACGAGAGTCTGCGAGTAAGGCATTTGGCAGGTGGGCTCGGTGGCTGTGCCGCAACACAGTTGTCTAATGCACTCGGCTTCGCCATGCAGGCGTTGTCACCCGTCATCATCTGCGTCATGTCCCCGGGCATCTTTTCGCTCCCTGGTCGATCGCGATGCGCCCTTGCGAGGAGCGGCTTACGGAGGCACAATCTTCGAAGCAGCCACAAACCATTTCCCGCAATAATCGCTCAGCACAACTGGACACTCAGTCCCAACTGGAAGGCCTCATCGTCAGCGACCGCACTCGACATGCTAACTATAAATGAGCAACGACCGTCCCCGGCGCTCTGTGGGCTCGGTGGCTGTGCCACAACACAGTTATGTAATCCACTCGTCTTCGCCGTGCTGGTTGGTGGCCATTACAGGTTTTTTTAAAAAAAAAAAAGAAACAGCGACTATTTTTTGGTACAGCTCCCGAGCCCTCAGTGTTGCCTTGTTATCAGTGTCCAGTGCGTTCATGTTGTTAGGTCCTTGTTACTGTTGTGTGGTGACATTCAGAATAACCCTGGGCCCGATAAGCTAAACGTTATTCTTGAGGTGAGAAAGATGTCCCCTGGCCAGACCAAATTAGTGAATGGAGTACACGAGTTGAGCAGTCAAGTGCTCTCAATGGATCAAAAAATGACAGATTCAACCGCACGGTTTAGCACATTGGAAACCCACTGTGAAAGTCTGTCGACTTCGTGTACAGACCTAGAGGTGATCCAAACCACTGCAACCGAAACGACTCGCCTAGTTAGCCCGCTAGACGCTCGCCTGGACTACACCGATAATCGCTCCCGGCGAAAAAATCTGATTTTTTTTATTGTTTACCTGACACTAACCCAACAGGAAACTATTCGCAATCCGAAGACCTAATCATTCGGCACTGCTCTGACCACCGTGACATCCAAATCAGCCCAAACGAGGTTGAACGCGCCCATCGCCTCGGGCGACACTCCGAGGACCGGCAGCGTTCAATTATTGTAAAGTTTACATCTTTCAAAACTAAAGAGTCTGTTCTTTCCAAAGGTCCAGAATTCAAAAATACGGGCTATGGCGTAGGTGAGGACTTTTCGCGCCTTGTCTAGAATTGCAGGAAGCACATTCTAGCTTTGGAAAGGCGAAGTCTGTGTCTTTTTCGTTGAGGTTTAAAACACTGCATATCGGCCCAAAACGCTATATTATTGATGAAACTTCTGGAGTTGTTAAAGAAATATCTTGTGGAAACCTGTTTCCGCACTCCATTTCGACGCGGCCGACCATCTCCATCGGTGTGCGTCGGGACAGCACCCCTACCTTCCAACAAAGGCGCGTCGGCGCGAACAACACCCTCCCGACACGCTAATTTTGGATGCCTGCCGCGGGACTAGGAAGGCTGCCCGGTCACCTCGCTGCTCGTCGGATGACCCCGGCACTCCGCCTGTACGAGCTGACTTGCTGTCGTCACCGCAACGCTCGTGGCCCCTTCGTCGTTGGCCTCCATGGATGAGTTCCACCATAGGCCAACATTTAAGGAGGGAGGGATGTGGAGAACCTGTTTCCCCCCTCCATTTCGACGCGGCCCATCTTCATCGTCGGCCGTCAGGACAGCACCGGTTGGGCGAGGAGGGAAGTCTCCCTCATGGGGGAAAGGAAACGGCGACGAGAGCGCCACCTTGAAGGTTACGCGGAATTCTGTGGGACCGGACAGGGTCTCTTTGGGATCAGGCCAGTGTCGTGAGCGGTTGCAGCCGCACGCTCTCGTCACCTTCCGCGGCAGGCGCACGGGGATCCGTTGTGCCTTGCCGCTGCACTTCTGGTTCCAGGCAGCGAAGCGAGCGCAGCAAACGCGCGCTCTGACCGCCTTCCCCAGCAAATGCTAGGGAATGGCTTTGCCCCAAGAATGCAGCGCGCACGGGAAAACCTGGCCGCCATTGTCGGCGCATACAAATGTTCGCCGCCGATACTTCCGAAGTCGCGCCCCCCGCCCCAGCCGGTAAGTTGGAAGCCCTTCTTACGTAGCCTTCTATTTCTTAGGAATGTCTCGTTGATGTTTTGCAGCTAGCTGGCCCGCTCTGTGTATTAATTTCAAGTGTAATAGATAGCATATTAGTGTTCACGCTGTTGTCGTCCCTTCCCTTTGTCCCTCGAGCACGAACCCCTCCGCGGTTAGCGAGCGGGAACGCGGCATCCGCGGAGTGGGAGTGCGGGAGGGGCGGAAGGCTGACCCCCCTCATATTTCCACAATCTTAACAATCAACTCATCCCCGCCGGCCTTTGCATTATCTGTCACGTACTCCTAGTGCCAACTTTTCCCTACCGGTACTCTTTACAAACATTCGCAGCTTCCTGCCGAAACGTGATATCGTGTATAACCTTATATCATAATCAGACAGGAATCTACTTGTATTAACTGAAACATGGTTGAACAATGACATAAACGACTCGAAAATGCTGTCTGAATTACCAAATTTCCGTCTTTTCCGTGCCGATCGCTAAGACGCTCGCAGAGGGGGAGTTCTAATCGCCGTCAACGACCAGTTATCCTGTTCTGTCATCAATGTGGCATCGGACTTGGAAATTTATGGCTCATGCGCCGGGCTTCACCACTGACACTCATAATTGGTGTGTGTTATAGGCGACCTCGCAGTAGTCCCGACTTTCCTCGCAAGCTTCACAATATTCTAAATTTACTGGTTCTAAAATATCCTCCTTTTTGCGGATTTCAACTACCCTAATATTGACTGGAGTAATAAGCCGCAGCCCATAGTCACCAAGAAGCCGAGTGAATTCGTTGATGCTTGTCTGAATTTTTATTTGACCCAACTGGTATCTGAACCGACGCGTGTCGCAGGAGAAGCAGCTAACACTCTGGACCTCACACTGACCACTCATCCAGACAGCTTACAGTCCCTTACATATCTCGTGAAACTATTAGGCTCTACGACAAAGAAAATTACGAAGCAATAAGCACTGAAATAACTAACTTCTTTTCAGCATTTGAAACGCCTTTTCATACCAGAAGTGTAAACAAAAACTGGACACTTTTCAAACATACAATAGTCGAAGTGACCAGTAAATATATCCCAACATGCAGTTTTAGGAAAAGTAATCTGAAGTCTTGGTTCAAAAAAGCAATAGAAAGGCTTGAAAATAAGAAAAAAAGGCTCATTTCGAACAACTAAGCAACAGGGAAGCCCAAACGCGTGGCAAAAATACCATGACGCAGAGCGTCCATACTTGTCCGCAATTGTAGACGCTAAGCGCTCCTTCTACGAAGTAGACCTACCAAAAATGATAGTCGATAGCACTAAGAAGTTCTGGAAAGTGATAAACCCAAAGGAATCGAGCGTTGTCACCCCTACTAACAATGCTGGTGTTGCAGTGCCCGACATTGAATGTGCAAACGTTTCTAACACTGCTTTATCATCCGTTTTCACTCATGAATCCGAAGTGCCCTGTTCTCCATTGCCACTTGTCATTACTACAGCAATGGACGCTGTAATGTTAAGCAATAGTGGAATTTCTTCCATAATTGACAAAATAATTCATCTGCCACTGGCATAGGTAATTTCAACCCAGAAAAATTATGAAGAACCTAACCAAGTTTGTTCTATTTTTTGTTCAATGTTTTCGCAGTTCCTCACAAGGAAATATACCAGACGACTGGAAAGTGGGGAAGGTCATACCCGTCCACAAAACAGGTACTACTGATTCTCTTCTTAAAGGGACACTGAGGAGAAATTGAAGTTGGCTTGTATCAATAGAATACCAGCGCCTGATCACAAAAACACCACTCTTACTGAAAACAAAGCTCTTGTAAGGTAGAAAATAGCAAGAACCAAAATACATGTATCGCCGCCACAGGCCAATATCGCGAGTACAAGCTGGATGTCGTCATATGACAAGAGACGCCATTATGGAAACAATGAATAACTGCGCAGAAAGGACGGGACAGGAGAGAAGAAACACACGAGACAAAAATTCGGCGTAGAGGTGCTTTTTTCGGCACCTTGCAAGCTGTAGCGTTTGTGCAATTTGGTTATACCAGATAGGCAAAAGAAGATTGAGTGTAGCACCAACCACAGGAACAAGTTTGTGCAATGCAGATCGAATGTAATCTATCATATTCCGCTGAGCTGTGGTAAGGTGTACGTAGGGCTAGCTGGCCGCTGCATCAACATTAGATTATTAGAGCATGCCAATTCCTTAGCTGATTCTAGAGGGCAGCATCTGCCTAGGCATTGTAAAATCTGCAAGCATGACGATAAAAATTGCATCCACTACCTCGGAACATGCACCCAGATTTCCACGCTGAACGTCGTACAGAGAGAGCCAAATGATTAGGCAAACGCTTTCTTAATGATACCTCTGTGGTATATGTAGATGCGGCAGATTCTTCGGCTGACAAGATGGTCACCACGGAACGTGGTACACTCATAACTGGGGGCACTATACGCACTCAGCACACACATGTTGGAGAAGAAACAGCCATTGCTCTAGCCATTGTGGGATCCTCGGCAGAAACCATTGTCAGCGACTCAAAATTGGCTATACGTAACTACACGTTTGGAAGAATCTCCCCACAAGCAGCACGGATTCTGCTAAAGTATCAGCCCACGCGGCGCATTCGCCTAATCTGGACGCCTGCTCATGCTTCCCTTGCTGGTAATGAGGCGGCTCATAACCTAGCTCGAGAACTGTCCCGCCGAGCTGGGTCGTGCAGCCCACCCGCCCTATACTCTGGCAAGGACAGGTTGTTTTCTTACAGAAATCCTGCAGCACTACAGGCTTGCAAGACTCAGATTCCCCCCAGCAGATAAAACGCTCTCCAAGCAACAGGCCAAAGCCTGGCGTAAACTTCAAACTAACACCTATCCAAATCCCCAATTGTTTAGCTTCTATTCGGAAGGACTCTACTCAAACAAATGCAAAAATTGTGATGCGAAAGCCGATCTAAATCATATGATCTGGAACTGCCCGCAGTCCCTACCCGCGAGTCACTTCATTACCGACTCTGCTCATTGGGAGGCTCTATTGCTCAGCCCCGACCCGGGGATACAGATCAAGCTCCTCCAGCTGGCTGAAGACACCGCCGCTGCCCAAGGGATAGCGGCCACCGTTTAAGCGGGGGGCGACTTCGTGTCGCTTCTCTATATCCGCTGGAAATAAAGTTTCACAACCAACCAATCCACTTTTCGGCAGGACTAAGATTATCGGACGCGCGAGGGACATAAAAGAACGTGAAGTTATCGAAGCTTTGGAAATCGCGAGATTAGGGCTGACAAATATGCTAGCGAGGCTTCCATACACCTGTACCGCAAGGAGTTGGAATTTCTTGGATTGACGAGATGATTATGGCTTCTGTCTTTGTGGTTGGTGCGCATGCGCTTTGTTGTCGAACGAAGGAGGCGTTGGTGCAATAAACCAGTTAGTTTGCGCTTGTCTCGTGTGTTTCTTCTCTCTTGTCCCGTCCTTTTTGCGCAGCTATTCATTGTTTCCATAATATCGTACCAACTAGCCCCTCACCGCACTCTTCAAGAGACGCCACCTTTGGAAAAATTTTCCTTCCTCCATGGACACCACGAATCTCTGTTTACTTAGAAACAGCTCGAAGAAACACAGGCACCACGAAGAAACGACACACACGAGCGCTGACTCACAACTGAAATTTGTTTTCAAGTAAAGATGCTTAGATAGAAGACATGAGAGGGTGGTTAACAGGGCTGCTGCAGCGATAACCGGCAATCAGTGTGGTCGCTTCACAAAACAGGAACGAACGAAGTAAGTGATAAAAAGATGGTGTAAAGAGCCGCAAAAATGGTCAGGTGACAATAACAAAAACAAAACCAATGAAAAAATACCCAAAAAGGGGGGGGGATGCGTTAAAACCATGAGGGACACAGATGGGAAAGTACGAGTGGATACATAAAAAAATGAAAGACGTAAAAGCTTTAAAAACGTGTCCAAAAGGGGGGGGGGGGGGTTATAAGCGTTAAAACCTTTTAAGACGCTGTGGAGGATAAACCAAGATAAAGGCACTACCAACAAGGATCATTGAATCACTAAGCTTTAAGTGGCACCAAAGAAACCTTAGGTGTTCATCAAGCCACCCAGAAGATTCAGCTCTTTTTCCGACAAGGAGAGGGACGCAGTGCTCACGCATTGATCACCAGCATGATGAATTTGGAGGGCTTCGACGATTTGTCTCGTCAGCCTATCTCGTCCTCGGCCGAGCGAAATCGTCGAAGCCCTCCAAATTCATCATGCTGGTGATCAATGCGTCCCTCTCCTTGTCGGAAAAAGAGCTGAATCTTCTGGGTGGCTTGATGAACACCTAAAATTTCTTTGGTGCCACTTAAAGCTGAGTGATTCAATGATCCTTGTTGGTAGTGCCTTTATCTTGGTTTATCCTCCACAGCGTCTTAAAAGGTTTTAACGCTTATAACCCCCCCCCCCCTTTTTGGACACGTTTTTAAAGCTTTTACGTCTTTCATTTTTTATGTTTCACTTGTATTTTCCCATCTGTGCCCCTCATGGTTTTAACGCATCCCCCCCCCCCCCCCCCCCGCCCTTTTTGGGTAATTTTTCATTGGTCTTGTTTTTGCTACTGTCGCCTGACCACCTTTTTGCGGCTCTTTACACCATCTTTTTATCACTTACTTCGTTCGTTCCTGTTTTGTGAAGCGACCACACTGATTGCCGGTTATCGCTGCAGCAGCCCTGTTAACCACCCTCTCATGTCTTCTATCTAAGCATCTTTACTTGAAAATAAATTTCAGTTGTGAGTCAGCGCTCGTGTGTGTCGTTTCTTCGTGGTGCCTGTGTTTCTTCGAGCTGTTTCTAGGTACAATGCATTACCAACTAGCACCCATCCGTTTTTTGTGGCAAAAAATAAATAAATAACCTGGCATTTGCAACCGTGGGAGACTTCGACGCCGCCTGCTGCACCGTACAACCGCGCCGTTCAAGGAATCACAATCCGTTGGCCCCAAAGCCCCGGCCAGCCTCCGATGGGCGCAACGCGCCGACCTTGTCCCGGCGCCTCGCGACTCCCCGCACTGGGATTATGATATTTAGTTTGCAACGGCTGCTCACTGGGGAAGGGGGAAACGACCCGCCGGCGCCTAACCTAAGCGTGCTCCCTCAAAAGCGTAGCGCGCTCTGTGGGGCTGAGGTCGCTGAAATGCAGGCTGGAGTTCTTGCGAGAACTACGTCGTCGGGTTCGGGAACGGGATCCATCGTAACGCTGGCAAGACGCCGGTGCAAACGTAAACGAAGCGACTGCAGCGACCCCCGATAGATGCCTTCAACGTGCGGCGGCGGTAGCTTTCATTTCGGCAGCTGCTAGATCGCGCCGCTAGGCGCCAGAAATCACGGAGTCTCCGTTTACTTCACGTTTCACGTCACTCCGTCCTATGACGTCATAAGATGGCGCCATGACGTCATAAGAAATCCCGAGTTTGAATCGGAGCGGCGGGAAAAACTTTTTCAACTTCGAATCCAAATTTCTTTGAAATAAATGCATCTTTCGCTCCCGGACAAGCGGCAACAAAGCCATGAAATGCTGAACTATCAGATTTTGCTAAAAAAAAATTGAGAGTTCTCCTCACTGTCCCTTTAACTACCGCCCCATTTCTTTAACAAGTGTACCCTGCAAACTTATGGAGCATATCAGTTACAGCTAAATCATGCAATTCCTAGATTTCAATAACTTCTTCCATCCGTCAAAGCATGGATTTAGCAAGGGTTTTTCCTGCGAAACTCAACTAGCCATTTTTCTTCATGGCCGCCGCAGTGGCTCAGTGGTTATGGCTCTTGGCTGCTGACCCGAAATACGCGGATTCGATAACGGCCGAGGCGGTCGAATTTCGATGGAGGCGAAATTCTAGAGGCCCGTGTACTATGCAATGTCAGTGCACGCTAAAGAATCCCAGGTGGTCGAAATTTCCGGAGCCCTTCACTACGGCGTTTCTCATATCCTGAGTCGCCTAGGGACGTTAAACCCCCATCAACCATAAACCAAACCAGTTTTCTTGCCGACATTCACGCCAACCTTGATATTAACCTACAAACTGATGCCATATTCTTAGACTTCGCTAAGACATTCGACAAAGTGCCCCATCACCGCTTGCTTCTTCAACTTTTCCAGTTTAACTTACATCCAAACATCATCGCACGGATTAAAGAATTCCTCACGCATCGCTCTCAGTCTGTCGCCATTAATGACCAACCCTCCTATACCCGCTTTCAGTCACCTGCGGCATCCCGCCGGGCTCTGTCCTCGGTCCCTTGTTATTCCTTATTTACATTAACGACTTACCTCAGCCCTTATCTTGTCATATACGTTTGTTTGCTGATGACTGCGTTATTTATCGTTCAGTGACTAATCCTTCTGACCAAGAATCCCTACAGGCAGACCTAAATGAGGTGCAAAACTGGTGTTTGAAGTGGCTGATGACAGACACTTAACCCTAAAAAATTACTTCATATTATTTTATTCAATACTGCCAGCCGCCATTTGGTAGCCAAGGCAGGAGTGGAAGAAGCATACATCGTTGTACAATGCGATGCAACAAAGCAAACACACACAAAATAAAAAAGTAAAAAGCGAGCACAGAAGCAAGAACAGATACTCTGCGTTTCTGACGAATACAAAATGCAAAAGATAAGAGCATGAACACTGAGTCTATAACCGTAAGTATATATCTTTTCACCACCGTCGAAATCCTTTTATCTTCCAGTACACAATTTCTAACTACCCTGTTGACCACGTCCAGCCATACAAATACTTAAGTATCACCATTTAAAATGTTTTATCCCGGCGTTTGCATGTCACTAACCTGATATCATCATCATCATCATCAGCCCTACTACACCCACTGCAGGGCAAAGGCCTCTCCCATGTCTCTCCAATTAACCCTATCCTTAACCAATTAACCTGATATCATCGGCTAGCAAAACACTTGGCTTCTTAAAACGTCACCTTCGGGATACCCCTCAACATGTGAGACTACAAGCGTATATTTCGCTCATCAAAACTTAACTGGAGTAGGCATAGGCCATCTGGAACAAGCATTTTTAACAAATGCCCTCGAAACTGTACAGAACAGAGCCACCAGATTCATTCACTCCACGTACTCATATGACGGTAGCGTATCATCACTAAAATTGCAATCAGGTTCGTGCAATCTTCCTGTTCGCCGTCGGTCTGCCAGTCTTGTCTTCTTTCACAAGTTTTTTTTTGCTCACCGCTCAGACAAGAACTCTACATCTGCGCACCACCACCACGCAGATCCCATCGCATCGGTCACCCTTTTCAAGTTCTGCGCCGTGACCGTACCAAATTCTTTACCAACTTATTTTTTTTTTTGTCGAATAGCAACTGACTGGAACAGCTTCCGCACCATATCGTTGCCATAACTTGCCCACCATCATTCATGACTGCTGTCAACGCCTGCACCACGTAATTCCCACCCCTTACGTAACACCCCATTTGGGGTCTTTAAGGAAAATAAAGTGATGTGAGTGATGCTCAGCGAACACCGCATCACGGATGCATGCATATGCTAATTTGCGCAAACGCAACCAACCAGCGCCAATTTTGCTTCGTACAGTTCGCTCCCCTGGTGGCGCGATTCTTTAGGCTGTGCTCGCGGTAAATCGCCCAGCAGTTCTCTACGCATACAGCACCCACTGCTTACATGAACGTGGCGTACACCAGAGAACGCACTCACCGTGCGTTGTGCCGGGATGACGACGGGCGCACAGGAAAACAGGGGGGGCACGTTTCACGATTTTCACCACGGACATCATTCCGGGCATGATAATTCGGCTGGCCCCGACAGATGTAAAAGACAAATTGTGCTTAAACTTGGGGGCTAGTAGTCTCTGAGCGCCCGCCAGTAAAGGTATCACGTTGATAAACTTCTTCGTATGACGCAAGCGGAAGAAGCCGCTCGCTACCCCGCAGACGAAGCGAGGCGGAGACACGCGAGCTGCCCACAGTCGAGTGAACACGAAGCGTCCTTTCTGTGCGCGGCAGTACGGCGAAGCTGCGAGAGAGGGGGTTTTCACAGGGTGACTCCCGTGGACAAAAGAGCAGGCGCAAAGGCGACGCCTCTTCAGAGCCGGTGAGGGCGTGCGAATGTGCGGTAGGTGAGTGAGCGCAGTTCGTGCCATTCAGGTTTACTGGGGCTTCTGTAAAGAGGACGTTCACAGCCCCGTGATTGTGTTCCCAGTTCGCAGCGGGCAACGCGTTCACATTCAAGGCAATGCGTGCTTCTGAATGGCCTTTCTTGTCTTGTCGAGGCTCCCGTGTCGCAGAAAAGCCGCCGTAGTTGGCCGTGAGAAAAATCCCGATGGAAGCAAAGAATTAATTAATTCGAGCTGTAAACAAATATCGGTGCAAGTTAAACCAAAACATTCGGATGGCAAGACGGACACGCTAGCCATTGGCCGCGAAGGCTCGTTGCTTCAAGCGAGATAAATATGAGCCTAGTGAATGCGGTGTGGTATTAGAGACATGTACTGATGCGCACATGAGTATATTCATTGGGGGAATTATGTAACTGAGTGGGCGATGCGAACGGGAGTCGACACCGCTATGTCGGTCTACTCTTACAGGATTACAGCCACCTAATTTTGGTGGCATCTTTTCTTCTCTGGAATGACGCAGGAAGACACTACTACGCATGAATCACCGTGTGGTATTCACCTACGGCAGCTAAATAATTTATAATCGTATTTTTCTATCATGCTGTTTCGGTTTCAATAGCCGAACGATGGCTGTGATGTCAAAGAGTGCTTTTGTGTCACGTGAGGCATGGAAAAAACGTCGATTTAATCGCTGCTTCATCGTTTTAATTCACCGCAGTGCTGAAGCCAGCCTTCCTCAAGAGCCGGAATGACAACGAATGTGGGAGCACCGATTGCATTAGTTTTTCATGCCTCACGTGACCTATAACCACACTTTGACGTCACAGCCCTCATTCGGCTGATGAAACCGAAACAGCACGAGAACGAAATTCGATTACAATTGTTTATCGGTCGTAGGAGAACACCAGGTGGTAATCCATGTGTAATAATGCCTTACCAGCACGCTTTGGCATACGCGAGCTCCAGTAACACGAAAGAAAAATTACGGGGCCGCTTAACGCACAAGAGGGCAATGCGTTAGCGATTTGTTCTGTACCCACAGCGCACGCATGGAAGTTGATGAAGACGGAGACATTCAAATCATAGCGCGAGAGACTGGCAGTTAAACACGCGGGATTTTCGGCTGTGGTCCAATGCAGGGGCTAGCGAAGCTGATCTGTTCGCGCTGCCGCGGATTCGAAGGAGTTTTATAACAGCGAAGCTGTTCTTGGACGAGGCTTTCATGGGACAAGGCGTGGTAACGGGGCGCAGCGATGTGGAGACGGCATGGACTAGCGAGGGGGAGAGCGGAGGGGGGAGCGGAGCCAAGGCGCGGGTGAGAGCACGCGCCGAGCGCAAATGGGCGGAGTCAAAGAGAGGAGTAGGGGAGTCGGCCAATTGAAGAGCGCGCGCCCAACAGATGGTTCCGAGGAGCGCGCATATATAAACGAGTGCACTTGGCGGTCTTTTACCGAATGTTCGCAAAATGACCAAAGTCGCGCGCTCTCCTGAAGCAGCAGCCGCCCACCGGGAGCGCCAGCGAGAGTTTGCGCGCGAAGGGGCAGGGCGTCGTCGGGCGAACCCAAAAGCCCGCGCGAAGGATACCGAAGCAACTGGCATTACAAAAAGCTTATACAAGGTAGATGTACACTGGTAGCGAAGGCTCCATAGACGCCCATTGGTCCAAAAAATGGCGGCTCGTGGGCACTCCAGCGCCCCCTAGATTTTGGGGGGCAAACTACGCAAACGTGACGTAGAATGACGTCACGCATACGTATGCTTTGGCGCGAATTATAAAGCGGTCTTTCTGTAGAATCCGCGTTTTCGAGCCCGTACCTCTCGAAGGTTGCTGCCTTTCAGCGCGCCCCAACCTTTGCCAGTCAAATGTGCTCGCCTTGTGTGCTCGAGTTCCTGCTAGTTATGGCCTTGTTAATGTGTAATTGGGAACGCAATGAAAGTGACTGGTAAAGGAGGGGCAGCATAGAAAGGCAGCAACACTTCCAGACACTGGCGTGGCCGGGTTAGCCGGGTATCGAAACAAGGCCTGCAAAGACGCGCTGTAATGCACCGCACACTCATGAATAGGGGGCAGGTCAAGACTGTTGCAAAAATACAAAATTTGCCAGGTTTTAATAAAATGACTTACCTCTTTCATAAAACAAGGTGCTAATATATTTTTTCTTTTCTATTGGCAGATTACATTCCAATTTTGCAGCTTTATCATTTCTTTATATGAGTGTTTTGCCCCCCCCCCCCCCCCCATCCTCTGGTTGTGCTGCAGTCGCGCTAAACCACTTTTCGGCCCAGCCTTCGCCACCACTTTAAATCCACCTTGGCTTATACCCAGTGTTTAAGAAATAAAAAAATGCCGAGCAATACCGGTCGAGGAAAAAATGCTTTAGTGGTCGGGAAAGGGAAAGAGCATGCCATGGACAGATAACCGCTCAGCTAACCGATCTGTTGGCTTTGAGAAGTTCTGCAAAGTTCAGTATTGCGATTAGGGAACGCCAGGCAGCTTTGCTGTTAACATCAGCGTTCGCGACGTTAAGTCAGTGAAGCTGGGCTAATTTTTATATATTAATTTATTCCGTCCTCCGCGCACCTAATACTCTAACGCTCGCTGCTTCGCTTGCCGTCTGCGGTAGCGATGTCGATATTGCCGCAGCCATATGACTGGTTCTTTGATGTCACTAGACCTTGATGACGTCACAACTGTCTCGTCCAATATCTGATTTCGTGCCAAAGAACGCCAGGAGAGCGCAACTGCCGTCCCATAAAAAGGGAACGCGCGTCGCAGTGACACGCTTCAGTCATGGAGCCGTTTCACTTTTGCAGACAGACTGGAAAATGTCTTCTCGCCGCAGTGCCTCGGGCTGAAGACGAACGCGTGTCTTCCACTGACATTGGCGCCGCTGGGCGTTAGAGGGGAAGCAGAGCACGAGCTGTCTCCAACCGCCGCAAACACTCCGGTGCAGCATGGTCTCAGACTCAGGGGCTGTAATATCAGTGCAGGACTCGCAATCGAGCGTTCGTGTTAAGCGTGCGGTACATCGTTTTTCACATGGGTTTCGAGATGTGGCAAAACGGTATGATTTTGGTACCGTTATACCCGTTCCCATGAAAATGACCAGCCTATAGACCAGAATCCAGAGCCGCTCTTGGCCGCGGCCATTTTCCGCCGACTGGCGCGCCGCGGTGCGGGCGTTTCACTGGAGACTGCGGGGCTACGGCAGCTCCGCGGCCGCGCCGGCATACAGCCGCGATTTACTTCCCTTCGGGCGCTAAAAAAACGTTGTCCAGCATACTTCCACAGCGTGGTTGTGTTGCAGGAAGTCTGCGTTATCAAAAGGATAAAATTAATGCTTTAATCATGACATTTAGTTCGGCATTCACGTTATTTGTGCCGGCGCTTAGCACGCGCTCGCGCTTATATGGCTACCGCCTTAGTGCTCCATTAGAGAGAAAACTTTTTTGGTCAGTATCAAACATTATGTGCACAGCTAGCATGCAATTTCAATTCCAATGCGCTCTTGATACTTCCTGCCGGCCATAAAGCACCCACCACAATTAGGGCTTTCTTGTCGCCACCTAAGTGGTGCGCCAGTACATCGTTGTGAGCTGCACTGAGTCGCAGGGCTAACAGAAAATAAAAATTGTCACGGTTTATGCTATTTGGCGGACAAAAACGTATTCTCGCTTAATTCATCCAAGATTAAATGAATATCAGCTGAGAGAGGCCAGCTGTCACGAATTCAGCGGCCCGAAGTCGCGCTTATTTTCTTTGGAAGCTCTCGGCGCGTGTGGCAGCGTCGCATAGCCATTTGGCCAAGTGTCATAGAATGTAATAAAATTGTGCATATATTGTTGTGATTCATGTAGGCCCCAGCAGCAGATAGATACTACGGTCAGCCCTTTACCCCGCCGATATCCCTCTGAGATACATGCGGAAATAACAACTTAAATTGTTAGCGGTCGTGCTTACATCCCCGTGCACGAAATTTGTGTAACGGGAGCAATAACAAACTCTGCGTACGCATGTCGAAGACGTACTGGTGATTGAAAACACGCGCTTCGCCTGGACAACCTTCGATCTGCCGCTGGCCGATTCGGCTACCGCTTGCACATCACTGCACAATCGATCGATAAATAAACATTCTGATGCATAAAATTATCAGATGGTAGCGTACGTAAAAGACGGCAACAAACGACACGCCAGCGCAGAAATGTGCTTGTAAGTACCTGTTTCCAATGCGCACCGTACCTGGTCGACTACCCTTGCATATGTGTGAAACAATGTGTAACAAAGTGTGCGAGATAACCGTAGAACGGCCTGGGAAAATGAGAGTAGTGATGCACAGCACACACCCACATACGTTAGGCGATAGAACGCATCAGCGACGGATGCGAAGAACACGCATTCTACGCGCCGCGAGTGCGACCCGGCTGCAGTCCAACGTGCCGCGCGCGCCGACAGATGGCAACTGGTGTTGAGAGTAGGAGGGCTCCCGCAGCCTGCGTGCGAGGGTAAAAGAATCTGGTCTATACGGATTGGTGCGAAAAAAAGATTTACAAAGTGCAACCCACATTAAAATTACAGAAATTAGGATGGGCTCTTAACCCCACCTGTTCCAAATTCAGGTCTCCAAATACCTCCCGTAAGCAGGCGGTGAATAGCATTGGCGAGATCGTCCCCCTTGCCTGACGACCTTCTTTATTGGAATATTATTACTGAATGTATGGAGGACTATAGTAGCTGTGCAGTTGCTATATATATATATATATATATATATATATATATATATATATATATATATATATCTTAAAGTATTTTGACATAAGGCTCTTCTACCCCATGATTACGCAATGCCTGTATGACTATGAAGGCTATATATACGGGGATGGTTATATTCTGCGCATTTCCCTATCACCTGAACCGCAGTGGTGGCCAAGTGGTTGAGCATCCACCTCCCGTGCGGGGTTCGATCCCCGGTGCCGCCGGGTGCCCACCGGTGATACAATGAGTACAAGCTTTCCCCTGCCTGGTGCTCGCCTTCTTTAGGGTGAAATGCTTGGGAAATGTTTATTGACACAACCTTGTGCCATGGCGCTCTTTGGCCACAGATGCCCTTGCGCCATAAAAATTCATCGTTATCAAGAAATTATAGTGTGAATGTGATCTATTTTATCAATCATTTGGTTGATAAAATAGAAGGTTGCCCTGACTCTAGTAGCTATAACCTTAGTAAATATCTTGTAGGCAACGGACTGATCGTTCCGTAACTTTTCAAGTACTTGGCGTATCCTTTCTTATGAATTAAGATAATGTTAGCGTTCTTCCGAGCTCCTGGTATAGTCGAGGTCGTAAGGCCTTGCGTATAGAGGGTGGCTGGTTTTTCTAGCACAATCTCCCCTCCGTCTTTCAACAGATCTGCTGTTGCCTGATCCTCACCAGCTGCTTTTCCCGCTTGCATTACTCCTAAGGCTTTCTTACTTCCTCTTTCTTTACTGGCGGGATGACGCATTGCTGTGCGCTACTGTCTCTCGCATTAACGTTCTGATTACACTGGCTACTGTATAGATTTGTGTAGAACTCTTCGGCTACTTCAACTATCTTCTCCATATTGCTAATAGCATTGCCCTCCTTGTCTCTTAGCGCATGTACATCTGGTTTTTACCTATGCCTAGTTCGTTTTCACCGCTTTTAGGCTACCTCCGTTCTTTAGGGCATGCGCGATTCTCTCCGTAATAAACTTACTTATGTCGGCTACCTTTGCGCTTATTTATTAACTTCGAGAGCTCTGCTAGTTTTGTCCTCTCTGTAGGGTTAGACGCCCTCATACCTTGGCGTTTCTTAATCATATCTTTCGTATCCTGAGATAATTTGCGGTATCGTGTCGAACTGTAATACCGCCTACTTCTGCTGCGCATTCAGTAATGATAGCTGTCAGATTATCGTTCATTGTATGAACATTAAGATCGTCATCCTCAGTTAAAGCTGAATATCTGTTTCGGTGCGATATCCTGGATTCTCCTTTCTTTCTTATCGCTAACTAGTTAATGGAATTCTTCTTCACTAGCTTCGTCCGTTCCCTCTTCAAGTCTAAGCTAACTCGAGACCTTACCTTTCTGCGGTCCCTACAGCGCACCTTTCCGAGGACGTCCACATCCTGATTGATGCCAGGTTGAGCGCATAGTATGAAGACGATTTCATTTTTAGTCTCACCTCTGGGGCTTTTCCAGGTCCACTTCCTGTTCTTTTGTTTGGGGAAGAAGGTATTCATTATGGATAAATTATTTCTCTCTGCGAACTCTACTGATAGCTGTCCCCAGCTATTCCTCGAACCAATCCCATAGTCGCCTACCCCCTGGTTGCCAGCCTGCTTCGTTCCCACCTTCGCATTGAGGTCGCCCATCAGTATTTTTTACTGCGATTTTACTTCGTTCATTGCCGTTTCCACGTCCTCACAGAAGCTTTCAACGGTCTGGTCATCATGGCTGGATGTAGGCGCGTAGGCCTGCACCACCTTCAGCTTGTATACCTCCTACTGAGCCTAATTACAATAGCTGCCACCCTCTGGTTAACACGATAGAAGTGCTCCACATTGCCATCTATATCCTGATTAATGAGGAATCACACCTACTTCTCGTCTATCCGCTAATCCGCGATAGCACAGCATGTGTCCGTCCTTTAGTACTGTATACGCCTCACCTGCCTTCCTACTTCCGTAAGCCCTATGACATCCCATTTAATGCCCGCTCTTTCGTCGAACAGCACTACTAGGCTATAGCATCACTAGATAAGATTCTAGCGTTAAGCGTTGCCAAGTTGAGATTCCAATGGTGGGCTGTCCGGAGCCAGAAATTCTTAGCACCCTCCCCTGCGTTCTGGCCGCTGCCTTGGCAAGCATTTCTATGTACCCATCATAGTAAACGTTCTAAAAACCACAAATTCAAAAAAATAAAAATAAACAAAGAGCTGCAACAATATCGATCAAATACATAAGATACATAACAGAAACACATAAATTACTGGCAGGACATTGGACAGCCGCAACAATGACTATGTCGCATACATCAAATTCATAATACAAATACATATGATTGCCAGGACACTGGACAGAACTGCCGAGGCGAACAATCACAGAATTTACACCAGCAATGCCTAGTACTTCCCGATTACGCTACTGTCCCCGAGGAAAGATTTTTTCTCGGCTTCCTGTGAGCTTGGCTTTGCGCAGGATGTGTTTGTTGCATTTGTATTAGCGATGTAGGTTCATTCTCTGATGCCTACGTTGCAGAATGCATTCCTGTGTCTTTCGCTTGTTCGAGAATTGTTTTCTGAAAGCGCCATTTCACAGCGGTCTCATTATTCTAAGTACGTAGTTCAACATTATTTCTTGGCTGCTGTAAATTCTTCGTTCACCTCACTAGTTCGGTCATAAATAAATGCAAAATGAAATTAACTCTGTTTTTGGGGCGCTATTGAGAAGAAAAAAAAACAACCAAAAAACCAACCGAAGAAATCAACCCGACCAGATAAAACCATTCAATATAGCCTGCCACTGGCTCTTAGAGCAGAACATAGCTTAGTCCCAGGTTGGCATAAGCCAACTTGTGTCTATAAACATGTTTTCCATTCCAAGCTCCCCGCGCTTTGTCTGTAGCAAGCTTCTTTCCCCTTTCAAGCCAAGGAAACAAGTTACAGACGCCACGAATGTCAGCCATATGCTTCACGAGATGAAACCGCGAATGCCAAGGCGGGAGAATTTTTGCTTGCCGTCCATTTCCGCGGGACGCAACCTAAAAGTGGAGCAAAGCAAAATTACTGGCTCAAAGAGGCCGGTACAGAGAAATCGGAGCTCTGCTCTCGGCAGCCCAAAGAAGCCTCCGGCTGTGGCCAGCTCGGTAGCGCCGACGAGAAGCGTGGGCAGATGCGGCCGAGGTGGCCACGCCGCAGTCCGTGCGCGCAGTTGACTGGGGAGGATTGATGGGGCGGCCTCACGCCCACATCGCGGTGCGACTACCTCCTCCTCTGAAGCGACGCGGCAGGGGGCGTCGGTCTCAATGTACGCGTCGTCAGGCTCGGGGCATTGTTTATCGCTCCCGGCCAGGGGCGAGCCAATATTTGTCGCTTTGGGAGGCAGCTGCGTTTGATTTCCTTCGACGCTGCCGTTTGCACCGCCATGTGCCGGTATTTGCTTCGGCTCCTTCTCGCCGTGCTCGGCTTCTCCCCCTTCAAAAAGTTTTCACGCTGAGGCGCGCTGTCCTTACTGTTCATTCGCTTCATATTGGACGGTGCAAATGCGGGGCAATGTTCCCTCACTCGAATCCATATTTTCCCCAAAGGGACGCGTCACAGACCCGGTGGAAGCAGCGGCCACGGATCCCAAAACACGAGAACGGATTGCACCGCTCTTTCTCCGAGCGTGTGCTTCACTCGGTTCTGGAACTTTCCTACGGAGCGTGAAACGAATTCATCGCACATTTTACCTGCGGAGAAATGAGAACGCTAGGCCAAGAGAACGACGGCGGAAAACGTATGTCATGGCTTCGTGCGACGAACGGTGAGGCAGCAGCAGCTGCTCGCAAACAGTGAATGGGTGCAGCAGAGAGTGGCAGACAGCCCGTACTGAGCACATCGTCGGTGGCTTCTTTGGCAGGAAGTCGTTCGTTTCGCATCCCATTACGGGCGCTAGTCATGCCATTTTGAGAACCGCGAAATAAAGCATGCGAGAAGGATTCCGCTCATTAGAAGTATACCGCGCAGAAACAAAAAGATACAGCAAACCCAACTCTAAGAGCTGTCACAATATGATGGCGTAAATTCAGAGTACCTACCTCGGGAACGCAAATCTCAACACCTTACTACTCCCACAAACGTAAGATACTCGTAAACGCCAGGATCAGCACAGTCAGAGCCTCTCACATTTTGCTCCATTACCAGGTGCGCACTTGGCGACGCCGTGTGCACTGTGAAGGGCCGAGGTTTGGAGCTACGTCGAAGCATTTCGTGTTCCTAGCACATTTTGGGGCCGGTTGACGATTGTTTGCGAGACAGCGCAGTTTACCCAAGCGCGCAATCATTCGTCGTTGCTCCACTGTTTACTGTCTGTCCTTCGTCTCTGCTCGCAACACAATCAGCGTAAAAAGTGCACTTTCGGCTATTACGCTTGTGCATACAGCAGCGCAGAAAGGCCATCGAGGTGGTGATAAATACTGCGTTCCCAACGTATTCACCATTTCTGCCAGGCCAGCTCAAGCGCAAAACAAAGCGCCGCCGCATTTTCCCGCACACGGAGGTCAGCGGCTGGCGCTGATCCCGGCCTCACCTCGCCGCGATTTCCTCTCTGGCACCTTGCTCTGTAGTGTACCGGCGTGCGTCGCATACACGCGCCGTCTCTCCCTGTGACGCGGCAGTCGAAGGGAAGGCCCACCGCGCCAAGAATGAATGCCACGTGAAGGGACGCGTCTATTCGAGCGCCCTGGTTCGCAACCTTCCAGGCATCGGCGGGGAACAAAGCCTTCTCATTGGTTTAGAAGAGGCCCTCCTTCGCCGACTACTGTTGTCAGCCTGGCTGGGGAGAGATCCCGGGACAAAGCGGGCTGAGCACGTGGACGGCGGCTGAAACTTTTATAGCGGCCCGTGAAGCACGTGGACTCTCGGCAGGTCGGCGCCAAGTTTGCTGCGTCCTCCTATCATGTTCGCCAGCATTGCTGTTTGGCGGCCATTCTTTTTGTGCTTGGATGCCTTCTCCCAAACGGTGTTTCGCTGCTGCCATGTGCCGAGGCGTCTACATCCCCACATGCCTGGCCCAACCATCGCTGCTTTGAAAAGAAAGCACCGCGATCAGAGCTCCCGCTGAGCGCGGGTGCAACTTTCGACGAGCAGGTTACTTCTTGATGCGTGCATCCAAGCGCCGCTTTTGCAGGGACGCCGCGATTAGCCGGCTGAACAGTGAGCGCTGGGTGACTTCCCTCTCTTTTCACGTGCACTGCCTGCTTCCCTTCTTCGTGCTTACTGGAATGAGCAGGTCCCGACTACTTCGCGGCCTGGTTTCTCCACCGCACCGTCATCATATCTGTATTTGAGCTCGCTAACGGACGCACAACGAGTCAGTGTCGACTGATTACTCCTCGCCCCGTCTCAGCGCAGCACCCGCAGTAGTGTGCGGTGCGCACAACATCAGTACCTCATCTTAAAGCAGTACACACATTTAGGTGAGCGCTTTATTTTTCGCTGAATTACGCCTAGTAACCATGAAATTAGCTCAAAACACCAGTTCACAGAGTTAATATACAAACGGTTTTGTAATGACAGCTTCGGCCTCACTCGGCGCCAGCGCTCAAGTGCACCTTGACGTCAGGGTGGACAGGCTAACCTCGACTACTACATTCCTGGTTATGTCGGCCACCCCTGGCTATTCCTGCGAACAACTAGTGGGTTCGGGCAGGCACGTCACAATAACTGGAACGCCTTGATGTCACTCGATGCGGTTGGAAACAGCGAGCGGCTCGTCAGAAAACATTATGCCACATCCAACGCCTGCGACTGATACCTGCTATATAAGGCATCTTTCTCGCTAGAAGGCATCGAAAAAGACTCCCACACCAGTTCTCCGTCGTCGCATCATCGTTTCTTTCTTTTGTGATATCGTCACTGGTGCTATTATATACACACAGTGTCTCGACAGAGCGGTGCACCTTCAGAGAAGAAAGATTTCACGGCGCGGAATCCCGCGAGGGCTAGCGTAAAGTTTCTCTGCCGTTTGCTCGACGGTTTTGTAGAGGTGCGCACCCACTACACGGCTGCCGGCGCACCTGTCAAGGCTTACGCGGTTTCTTTGAACATGGTGTTTTGGGGGTAAAAGACTTGGAGTATATTAATTTGGGGAGCGACGGGAATGTTGCACCAACTGCTTCAGCTGTCGGCCGCAAGACAAGGCGGAACGAAATTTCTACCAGGTGATTTACACCTTGAGAAGTGCATCCGCCTGTTCGGCTAGGCTCTATTCGATGATTACAAAGATAGGCAGACGACCCCTGATATGCCGACCCATGACACCTCAGGTTAATTTGTTATCCTGGGTGCGACGCTGGTGCAGGCATGTGACTGGAGCACTGCAGCCAAGTCTGAATCAGCTGTCGTCATGCATAACATATTAAAGTTTATGCTTCCATCCAAAACAAGTTGGTAACAACTTTCATTTACCGAAATAAATAATCTACAAAATCAAGGAATGCTGTCACGCAGCCAATCCGCGGGCGGTACAACCCTGAAAAAAAATCTACGTATTGCAGATAATGGCAAAAAAATTCTAAATCATCTGCTACTTTGGAGAAATCATTATACATTCTGGAAGTGTTTTTCGTCATAAGCAGCACACCTCAGCTTCCTTTTAGCGAGACAATAAGCCAGGCATTTAGAACGGAAACACAGGTAAGGGGACGAAGGGCAACGTCGGCTATACAGCGTGATGACGTCGCCCTTATTACGTTTAGTTGAACGAAGTGGTCTCTTTTTAGAACGACGGATTCCTGCAACATCATATACAGTATTGCAGACATATCTTGTTCACAGCCAATGCCCATGGGCAATGATGGTGTCCTTGCTGCTATGCCTTGAAGACAAGATACCAGCAGCACGCGGGAGGAGTTAGTCATCCGGGCGAGAATGTTTCCTTCATTCGTGCAAACGCATTTATATTGCTTTAGTGATAATTTGTCTGAGCAGTTTCTCAAAGGTCGGGTGCCCCTTCGAGAAAGCACCAAGTTTGCTAGCGCCTTCTTGCGGGTATTTCTGGCGCTTAACACACGAGCGGAATTGAATAACCGCAGTGTTCGGACAGTCTCCTTTTGGACAACGCGATGGGAAAACGGACTCTGCGGCGAAGGATTCCAGCATCTCAAGAACAATTCGAAAGTACCCAGTTTCAGAATAGGGGAAGACCTTTTCTTTCAACATTCCTGTTTTGCGAGCGTTGGTAACGGTTCCTTATTTCCTGCTCAGATGCAGGCTAGGCAATGTTTAAACTCGGTGCATTGGGTACTGAAGACGGCGTTTTCGTTTTTATGCGCTGCGTTACCTTTCTCGAATGAGGAACAACAGGTCGCCTTTGAGTCGAACTGTTCACTGAAAAAGTCTATCGACTTTTTTATCTCTTGAAATTCCTTCTGCAGCTTTTTCTCATTTGTGGCGCATACCTCTTCCTTGCAATCCTTGAAAAACTTGGCAGCCACAGTAGACAAGAGAGACATGCAGCCACTACTTGGCAGCAGCCCTGGCGGCAATAAATACAGCAGGTGCAAACGTACCAACCTGTGTACAAGACGTAAAAATGTGAGCGCACGCGCCAAACGCCGCCGCTGCTGCCAAAGGAGTCGCTGCCGAGCGCCCGCTCAGGTTCTCTTTTCATGTCCGGTGCAACACTAGTCCTGAACACCCGAATATGGGCGCGCCAACTAACGCACAACCGTTTGTTCCCATGCAGGTTTGAACGTCTATAAAATGGTGCTCAAAACGAAATAATGTCGTTGAGAGGTCCCTTATTTATTCTACTCCGTCGCGAGAACCCCACATGTCAGGGTTGCCCTCTGGAGCTGCGCCAAATATAAGGCTGTAGGCGGAAATCCTCTTGCGCTTTCCACTTGCGGGACGCGACTGCACTTCGCAAACGGAAACCAAACTGCACAGGGCAGCTGAGAAGCGCGGTGCATTCGTGCAGTTCCATCGAGAACGAGCGCCAACTCAGAGCCCACGAATCTTGTGGCGAAACGCAACCCCAGGGGGTAAGTTTTGCGCATGGCGGTTCTTCACAGGGCGGGAAGTGAGGTTCATTCGGGTTTGGTTGTACCCCTTCGTAGGAAAACTTTACAGAGATACAGCACAATTACAGGGGACACTTGGGGTCCGCCTTAAGGGCGATAGCGTTAATGGGTACACACACGCAGAATTGGTCTCTCTCACATAGATCCCTGGTAGTACCCCTCCTTGCGGACCGGTTAAGTGACGCGTCCCTGCACTGCGATGCAGGTGCTGCACCCTATCGGGACCAGTCAGTAAATTAACTGCCCCCTAGGTTGCTCCGCTGGGTATTTTCCGTGGATTTTTCGCTCACGGCCGCTGACACCGACGACGCTGGCTTTGCTGCGACACGGGCTTCTTAACGCTGCCGCGTTACTGGATTGTTTCCAATGGGAACTTTCGGGGACAATTGCAAAAATTAATTTATGCGGTTCAGTGTCTTCAAGCGACTCATGGCGGCTCCGTAGCGCAGTGCTCCGAATTAATTTAGACCGCCTGGTGTAGTTTAGCGTGCGCTGACATCGCACAGACCACGGGCGCCTTCTTTCCGCCATCATCGAAACGCGGCCCCTGCGGCCGGGATGGGACCCGGGCTCTCCAGCTCTGCAGCCGAGCCGAGGCACCGTGGTGGGGCTCTAGGGGGAATTGCCATTCGTTTGTTATATCCATTATTTCGTTGTAGCGAATTTATAATGCCTACTACGCAGGTAGGCAGCACAACACAAATGTCATTTTTTGTCCACGAAATGTAATAGATTTAACACGCACAAACGTCTCCGGGCACGTGCTCTCTGCGTGCAACCCGCCGCGTGCTTGCGGGCATCGTCCGAGAGGCGCCTTAATTACGACCACGGCAGGCGCACGAAGAGCGAGGCTCGTGCACGAGGTCGGACGAACGCGGCGTCGCTCTCGCGGCGACATGCGCATTTCGGTCGAACGCTGAGCAGCGCATTCCACTCCGATGCAGTTCCATTTAGGTTTGCCGGAATTGCCACTTCGGGGTCCAGGACAAACGGAGGAAGTGTTTGTTCCAGTCATTCGCAGCTGCTTCAGCGCGAAACCAAGAAAGCGGGGCTTTTCTGAACAGTTCTCAGTTCATTTCGGATCATAAATGCCTCCGGCGGCCTAGGCCGGCTGTGTGCCGGATGGCCATGCCTCGATCGTTGGCACAATATACCACCTTTTCTTCACTAGATTCCACTCCATTGAAAGAGCTGTGCCACTGAAAGAAAACCTGTGAAAAAGAAAGGACACAACCGGAATTGTGCCGGCATAGGAGTGCTTCTGTACTGAGGTGAAGAATGGCTGTTTGGGTTATTTATTCACTTGGCTGCTGCTAACTACTGCAAAATTTGCCTGAGGAGAAAAGCATTTCATTTTGTGAGGCCTTTACAGAAGGCACTCGAGGTTGCAAACGTAAACGATGGCTTATTCACAAAAGCCGCGCCCGGAAATGATACGTTTTAACGGCAGTGACCCCTCATCGACTGCAGCGATACGTGCGATTCGAAGCACACGTACAAGGCAGACTGTTGACGCGCGTAAAGTTGTCCCTCTCGTCAAAAACACCACGCAGGCCCGAGCGTCCACCTCATAGCGCAACCTTTTTTGCCACGGGGGCGAAGGAACGCGCAGCCTTGCACACTCAGCTCAGGGAGCGATGCGGAAGATGGAGCCTGCTTACGGAGCCAGTAGGAATTCTCAAAAAACCAAGCAACATTTTGAGAAATTTCCTGCAGCGCAGGGCCTCTCACTTTGCGCAATTCTTTCTGACCTCTCCTCCTCTTTGCTTTCCCGTCTGCTTCTTCTTGCTGGTTTTCCTTTTTCCGCGGCGATTACTCCTTTTGGCGAGATTACGTATTGCACCTGCTTCCTACGTCGCAGCGGGAACTAACAGGCTCGCTCGGTCGGCCGTCAAGAGCCTTTTCGTGCCAATTTCGCACCTTGCCGGCGCACCCAACGAACTGACAAGGGTGAGCGGTCCCCACTTCGCATCCTCCGAACAAAGCAGCAGCACTCGTCGCACCTGTTTGGTATTCTTTGTTCGCGTCTCCCCATCGCTCATTTTTTTTACGCAGTGCATTCCGTAGCTCTTCCTTGTTCAGCGTTCGAATTGGTTGCTGTCTTCCCCCCTTCACTTCACTGTGTTTTATTATAGCCCCCCCCCCCCCCCCCCCCCTTTTCTAGATAGCACTTGGAGTGGCGACGAATGGCAGAGTAAGCTGAGATAAGAGGGCCCGAAATACTGGGTGCTTTGCCTAAGACTTAACAGTTTTTTTTTTTTAAATAGGCTTTTTTCTGTTAGAAGAGCGCTTTTTCCGGCATACCATTGTGAGCGGTGTATTACATCAGAATACAGCTTGCGACGTCTCCAACTAGCACGCTAGTTAATATAGAATAGTTAACTTTTTAACTATTTTCGCTAGGCCCCTTAATTAGTGAGAGGTGTGCAGCCCACCGTAAGTAACATCCATATCAGTTTTTAGAATTTAGAAAACGCGGTTACCCTCAGCGCTGTGGCCCAACATATTTTGGGTACATACGCTTTCGAGAAGCTTACACGCAAAGCAACCTCTGCAGTGCACGTGACTCATCGAAATAGCCACATCCTGAAGACCTACGGCACCAATAAAATCTTAAATCAGATGTTTTTATCTTTAAACATTTATTGCTGTCTGCACTGACGATTTATTGCTTACAGCGTATACCCCGCGCGGCCCCTGCTACTTCCTGGCCTTGAGATGCTTCGAGAAACACTTCCAGGGACGCAGATGCGCGTCCGTAGCGCGAGCCACAACTTACACCATAGAGTTTGACGAATAATAAGCGCACAGGACAACACACACAAGAGCAGACCGCGTCTTCCTCTGCTCTTGTGTGCGTTGTCCTGTGCGCTTATTATTCCGTCAATCTGCAATGCACCATCTAGCCCGTCAGCAGGTGTTGTTAAACCATAGAGTTTCTTACTGTATACCTAGAGGGAAAGCTGGCCACCATAGAAGCCCTAGGCATGCTGGGAAGACAGCAAACCGGATTGACATCTAGTGGCTGGTTGACTGTGCTACGGATGGGATTTTTTTGCTGTTCCGTTTCGTTTTCACCACTGTAGTATGCAGGAACGACTTCGCCTTCATGAAATAATTCACGCATGTTGCACTTGTCAGCATGAACACGGCCCCGTCAGTTACTTACGGTAGGAGAGGTTTGCGCCTGGCTAAATTGGGACACGCAACGCCGAGAGCCGGCACTCAGTGTGCGAAAACTAGTTTCTCATAGAAAAGCGGGGATTCGGGTTTGTCGCGGCACGAACATATCCTATGCACATGGCCCGTCAAGCATTAGCAGACTACACAAATGAAACGTTTCTATTTCGCAAAATGCGAAAAAAAAATAAGCTTTTAAAGTGTAGTATTTTCAGAATTAACATTTTCTTGGCAAGCATATTCGCTCTAAGAAGCGTGTCTGTTAAACGGAAAAAAACTACTTTCCACAGCTGGCTACGTTTGGACGCATGAAGAGAAATCCCTTTCTCGCCATGGGCAAAATCGGTGCTTGTGTGCTCATTTACAGCGCTGTAAAGTTGCCATATTTTATTACAGGACATATTGATTGCACAACAACGCTTCCTTGCAAACATATAATCTGCGAAAATTTGTATTTCTGCAGTCGTAGTCATGTTTATGGGTCAAGCCGATTGCGCCTTGCTGCCTTCCCGACATTCCCACGGTGGATGAAGTGCTCTTTCAGAAACTCGCATAGACGGTGGCGCCAGATTTCCCTCTAGGAAATATTTAGAAACGTTACCACTCGCTCGCTTTGACCAGATGAACGCCACGTTCATGCCGCACATTTTTCGCGCCAACGTTGCACCTGACCCAGCGGCGGAGCCTCAACCATTTCGGCCACACGCCGAGGCAACGGTTCACCTGGAACAAACGTTCCGCGAATACTTCAGGCTGCGAGGAGACTGTCGAGACCGAAGGGAAACGCCCCTCCTGTATCTCGGTTTATCGGTCTTTCACGGCGGCGAGAAGACAGCGCACGCGCGCAGTCTCGCCGACAGCAGCGAGAAAGATGAACGATAAACCAACAGGCAGCATCGCGCGTAAATAGGGACCGGCGGTCAGTGCCGCCTTCAACGCATATACAGTGTTCGCCCGTTCCGGCTTGCTTGTGGCGCGAGTAAGCTGCCGGCGGGGCCTAAGTGTTGGTTTCAGGGCACTAAATGGATGCGAGAAGGGGGTTCGGAGCGGAGCAGCAGGTCTGGAGGCACATAACCACGCCATCCTCTCCTCGCCCCCAGACTGCTCCAAGGTCGCCGCTGGCCGGAACGCCTGGTGCGAGATAAACACCTCTTCGGAGCACTTTTTTTGTACAGTTTGAACCCGACCGCCTGGCGCCTCACTTGATGAAAAGCTGCTGGATTGTGGGCTTTTAACGTCCCGAAGTGATTATGCGGGACCCCGCAGGAGAAGGCTCCGGATTAATTTACACCGCCTGGGGTTCTTTAACTTGCACTGGCATCGTACGGCCCCCGCCTCATGTGTAAAGGCGGCCGCTGCAGACGGAGTCGAACCCGCGAAGTTTAGATCCGTAGCTGAACGCCAGAGCCACTGATCCACCGCGGCTGCTTTCGTGCGCTGGAGACTTGCCTGTGCTGACGCACCGAACGCTTTAGACGTTAACATCGTGCCCATCATGCCAGAGTCATCGCACCACAGTACCGCGAATGGCAGTCGCGAAGCGATGCATAGAGCGATTTGTAGCCGTATCACGCGACTCGGGAAAAGAGACAAGAAATCTGGTGAAATGCAAAGCTTACTTGCCGGCTGCAGGGAGCAGCCGGAAAGCAGCCTAAACAATCGTTTGTCTGCAAAAGATCTACTGCCATACATTGGAAGAGAAAACTTTGGCCCTGTCGACCGGGCGGATCGTGACATAGCTAATGCTTCCCGCGGCATGTTCGTCGCTTTTATGCGCTACTTCAAATGCCATAAAAAGCAGGAAAGAAACACAGTGTAATGACGGGGTTTCGAGATAGCACTCACAAACATATAACCGGAGAATTACGCTAAGGTGGCGTCCACCCGGAAGCACAGACCTGTCATGTGACAGGCGTTTCGTGCAGCCACTGCAGCTCCTGCTGTCGCTGGTTGCGGCTAAAAAATTTCAGTAAAAAAAAAAAAAAGCTAGGCGAGTCGGTGGTGATCCATGTTTGCAGAACCACGGACAGCGTGCACATGGGATTGATTTTCTCTGCCGAGTGATCGGTGCGCACTATACGCACTGCATGTAATGCGCACCGACAACACATCGAGAGCGTGCTTATACAATACCAGCTGGGAGCTCACCTCAGGGCATGATTTCTACCCGCAGTGGCTCTCTAGGTCTGCATTGGGCAACGCTGCTTTCCCGCGATCTCACGAGCCGATGTACAGCATAAGCAGGCACAGGAGAAAACGCACCTGATTTGCAGGGATCAAGGTCTAGGTCGTCCGAGACCCTCATGGGAAACTTGGTCCGCAGCAGCTCGTCCGCCGTGAAATGTCTCGCGTCCGCGCGGTTCTCGGCGGCCCACACGCACAGCACCGACACCAGGAGCCATGTCGCCAGGTGCGGGGCAGCACAGCACCGATCATTCGTCATGATGATCCTCCGGAGGAAGTCTATCACTGGCAAGTCCGACACGCCACTTAACTGGCTAGCAGAACGCCTTGACTCGAGCAAAAGCTGAGGCCAAGCGAAAAACGTGCGCCGTCGAGGGTCCAGCGACGATCGGTCGGGGTCCAACTGAATCAGACGAAAGGAAAGGAGCACATAAAGGAAATACGAGCGAGCCGAGGGTCACAGCTTGTGGCGCTGCCCTCGCGACCCCCATGGGCCGGTCACCGGCGAAAAAGCGCGCTGTCCCGACGCAGCCGTCACTGCTCGCGTAGTGTAGATGTCGCGCGGTCCGCCAGCGGCGTGCGCGTTGCCCGACGAACACGAGAGAAGCGCGCGCAGACTGCCGCCGCCGACGCCACCGCTCACGCGTCCCTGCTCGCCGGTGGCGGTGCGCGCAGGAACCCATGGCGGGGAAAGAGGAGGGGGCGAACTTTTCGCCCACACCGCCTCCCCGCGGACTTGGAACGCGCCTGCGCGCGACCTCCTCGCGCTCCTCCTCTCGCCCCCGCTCCTTGCGATCCCTCTCTTTTTAATTGTAGCCTGTCGTTTTGATGCCCAGACTTGGTTTTCTACTGGCTGGCTCGCACGGCTCCAGCCCCTGGGTAGTGGGTACCACTCTGTTCTCGTTGGCCGCAGAGCGGTGGCGTCTTCTGCTCCGGTTCGTGTCGCCCGCTGCTCTCTTCTCGCCGCGGCCCCGTCGTCATATGGTCGGCTGCGTGCCGAGCCAGTCTGGCCGCAGAGTCAACTGCGGCGCGTTTGTAGTTTCGCTTACGACGGCGAAAGAACTTCTTGCTGACGATTTTGAAGCAGACCAAGAAATTAGCCGCTGCTTGGCATAATATTTCAGTCTTGTGTGTACACAAATGCATGTGGATCATTCTCTTCTCTGCAGCGGCCTCTCTTGTGCAGGAACACTGCGACCGAACAAGCATTCAAACCGAAGTAGACCGTCCGGCCGAAGATTGTCCGCGGACGGCGGCGGTTTCTGCTTATTTTTCGTAAATTTTTTGGCATCTGGATTCACCATTCGTCTGCAACGCATGTCTTCCTCTCGTTTGGTGCTCAGACAGACAAGCCGATATCGCAGCTGCGAAATAAGCGCCCTTTGACCGCGCGTAGAGGTGAGTGGCGCCATCTTTGAGCGCTGCGTGCAACTTATTTCCTATTCGCTTCGCCCTCGGAAGGCAACAGTCGCTCGCCGTTCAGGAGTTTTGTTATCGGGAGCGGCTAAAGACCGAAAGGGAGAGTACTGCTCACTCCGGTAGCTGTAAGGTACCGCATCATTCAGCGTGGTATAAGTAGGTAGATTTCGCTGACCACTCGCTCTAAATTGCACTCTTTTTGGGGCAGGTTGCTTCTGCGCAATATAACGAAATGCTTTGTTAATATTTGAGACTTAAACTAACTTAATTGCTCCTGACGAAATTTAAAAGACCTTTTTATTTTACTAAAGCTCGAAAGCGCAGAAATCAGCATGACCGGCGTCATTATCTTCGTTCCCATTGACCGGCGAAGAAATTGAGCTCAAATAGCGGTTAACGTGCGCCGCTAAGAAGAAAGTTTGAGAGTCTCACATGCTTGACCTGGAAACTAAGATAATAGGATAAAAGACGCGTTATCGTTCTTGCACTTCTTTCAATTGAAGGCACCACTTTTCGTGTATACGTTGGCTGAAGCCCATGGACCCTTCCGAGGCTTACACGCGAGCGCCTACGTGCCTAGCGCCGCGACGGACGTTGAAAGACGTGCGCATCACCGTGACCAGTTGTTGGCGCGCGCTCGCGCTGCCGAGTCGTTGCATGGGCTGAAGGCGGCCGTGGGCTGTGTTCAGGCGACGGAACTTCTCGCGCAGGGACTTCCAACGGTTTTGGAAAGGTCCACACTTTCTGCACGATTGAAACGCGAAAATTTTCAAGCACATTTTCACTATGAAGTACTCATCTTGAGTAAAGTGTATGTCCACTCACGGCAGTACGTCCGCCGCCACTTCTCTCCACAGTGCTGCCTTGGCGTGCTTATTTTTGTGAAGCCTATCGCTTGCTAGCCACAGCGAGCGCGGCCTCTCTACGGCAGCAATCAGGAATTCGTTGTTTACTTGATTCGGGGCCATCGCCGCAGCCGCAGGTTATCCAAGAAAATATGAAGAAACGGCGCGAAAGGCCGTACCGGATGTTGCGAGAGCTGCGCTCTCGTTGGTGCACATCGGGCACAAACCGCCGAGACCCTTCCGGCGCGTGCGCAAATACCTGACACTGTCAAATATCTGCGCCCTGCTCGCGCATGCGCAGAATCCCGTCGCTCATAGTCGCAAATTGCACTTTACGGGGCACAATGCCGCAGAATGGTGGCGACGCTTCGGTAGTCCCGGCAGAAAACAGCTCAGCGGCCGTGCAGCCGAGGTCGTTTCGCATACGCAAAACACAGCTTTCAGAATGGTCACGTCGCACTCACGGTGGTTGTCTAACACAGTATACACAAACCACGATCAATATCGTTGATGGCTACGCCGCAGGAACAACCAGTTGTGCCCGCGATCACTGCAACCGTTTCTAGGAATGCGACTGCCTGTCGCTGCTGTTAGTGAATATCGTCGCGCGAATAAAGAACACTTGCAACTATCACAAACGGCTCCAAATAAACACGGCGCTGTGTACGTCTTGCGTAGACTTTAGCGTAGGTTTGAAGACCGCTCGGTCAATTCAGAGTAGACGGCGACAAAACAACTTGGGGGAAACTGCCGGTCGAAGCTGTTGCGCACGGCAAAGCTCGAAGCCGCTGTGAACACTCGTAATAGTCACACGCGGCCAATATTATGTGTTTCTCGGCACAGCTACCACCTACTACGCCTTGCTTCTCACTCCGCTTCGCGGGCGACCATCTTGCTGAAGAAGCGTGGCATGGGACGTCACACGACAGCAGCCAATAGCTGTGATAGGAGATGGGTATCCTCACGAGGGCGAACCCTCATGAGGAGTGAATTTCCCGTGAGGCCACAGGACCACCAAATGGCCATTGGGTCGCCGTCGAGCGGTGCGACACCGCTATGCGGCACCTACCCGAATGCGTACTCTCCAAACCCGTTCCACGACGACTCCGAAATGGATTCCCGTGACACTTCCCCGCAGAACCAGGATCTTCTGTCCTCTTCGTCCGTGGAGAGTGCGAGCTCACCTCTTGGCGGTGGTCCAGGCTGGCAGCACGCACTCAACAAGCGACGGGCAAAGAAGCTCCGCCGACAGGCCAGGCAAGCTCAGAATTCATCCACTCCGGACTCTTCTGCCTCCGTGGGCGGAAACCCGCCGAACACGTCAGGATAGTCATCGAACGCAATCCGTCAACCGGGCACTCGCCGTCCCAAGCTTCAAGCCCTTCCAAAAATGGCATGACGAGTGGGCACGGCGAAACCAGAGGGATCATGTCGCTCACCAAACAATTTTATGTTGCCTCCCCGGGACAGTTTGCCTGGCTCTACTATCCAACGTAAAGCGCACTGACTTAATGTGGAATGACTTAAATGCACTGATGGGTCGGAGCGAGAAAAAACAGATAGTTGAAGAAGTTTTTCACGAAGGACAATTAGTAAAAGGAGAAGAAATGGTAAATATTTTTAATGACTACTTTGTTAACAGAGATTTTACTAAAAACCAGACATCATACAAAACTTTAGGGCAGAAAAACTCTAGCACAATATTTTTTGAACCAACAGATGCAAATGAAGTGTGTTCTCTTTTTTTGAGTTTAAATAATTCTCATAGTGTTGATGCAGATGGTATACAAATAAGACCTGTCAAGTATGTGATACGTATAATCAGCCCCATTCTAGCGCATATTTTTAATCTCTGCATTTCTACAGCTGTTTTTCCAACAAAAATGCAAGTCGCCCGTGTGATAGCCTTATATAAGAAAGGTGATAAAAATGATGTATCTAGCTACAGACCGGTGTCAATTCTTCCTGCCTTTTCGAAAGGTCTCGAGAAAATCATCCTAGATCGAATATCGCGCTTCTGCAACAAGCATAATATAATAACTACTTCGCAATATGGCTTTAGAAGGAACAGGTCTACAGAGCTGGCGCTGTTGGACCATAAGGAATATATTCTAAAACATTTTGAAGAGAAATGTATTGTTATCGGTATTTTTGTTGATTTTAGCCAAGCTTTCGATTATATTAGTCATACTATCCTTTTTGAAAAACTGCATCATTATGGTATCCGGGGACATGTTTTGGCCCTGCTCCAAAGTTATCTATCAAATAGATTTCAATATGTCGACATAAATGGTTTCATTTCTCACAGAAAAAAAATAATTTCAGGAGTCCCACAGGGTAGCATTTTAGGCCCTGTCCTATTTAATTTGTACATTAACGATATTGTACACATCTGCTCAGATACCAAGTTCGTTATATATGCCGACGACACGAGTGCTTTGGTGCCATCACGTTCTGAAGCTGAAGGAATTACTAAAGCAAATATTTTTCTGCGCAAATTGGACTCGTGGATTTCCAGCAATCAATTAAAACTTAACGCAAACAAAACAAAGGTGGTAATTTTCCGACCAAAAAGTAAACAAATTTCGTTACAAGGAACCGTAATGTTTAGATCCGCAGCCATTGATGTGGTAGATACTGTCAAGGTGTTAGGGGTATATTTTACTTCAACTTTACAATGGAATGATCATGTAAACAGTCTAATCAGCAAACTGAGCTGCATAACTGGAATTTTAAATCGCAACCGCTATACTCTTCCAAAAAAAGTTAAACTAATGGTTTATAACGCTCTCTTTGTTTCCCACCTAAACTACTCTCATTTAGTCTGGGGAACATCAACAAAAACTAATCTGTTGAAGCTTGAAAGGCTACAGAAAAAAATAGTACGAATAATTGAAAACGTTGAATACACAGCGCCTTCTTCAGATATCTTTGCTTCGCTTAATTTATTGAAAGTAAGAAATATTTACGAATACAAATTATGCAGGCAGTACCGTTTAAGTGTCCAACGAGAGAGTACAGTTTTTACTGAAATGGCAGAACTAAAACCCAATTATCCCATCTACAGCACCAGAACTCCAGAACGGTGGAAAGTTCCAAAATGTCGTACTGCCTATGGACAACAAACACTCCGGTATAACCTTCCGCGATTACTGAATGCTGCAGAAAAAGAAGGCGCTGATGTATCCAATATGTCTCTTCCCAATATGTACAAATATTTTGCTACTCATACTCTTTTTTGTGAATGAACGCACAGGTCTATCTTTATGGTCAATTACATTGCATTGTTTACTTTTCAAAAACAAAAAATGTTTTTCCAGGAGTCCAAACCCAGTGTTCTATTGAAACTCTTATGTAGGCTTATTTTATTTTGTGATGCGATATAGTGCTGTTTATTTTTTTATTATTATTTTTTTGTCTCTTTGCAACAAAAAAAAAATGTGACTGTCTATTGTCCCGCTCTGCTGCTGTATGCACTGTAAGGGGGCGGAGGATTTTTCAAGCCGCAAATGTACGGCTTTTCCCTCCGCCTCCTTCCACTTCTTTGTGGAGAATAAAACTTGTATGTATGTATGTATGTATGTATGTATGTATGTATGTATGTATGTATGTATGTATGTATGTATGTATGTATGTATGTATGTATGTATGTATGTATGTATGTATGTATGTATGTATGCATGTATGTATGTAGGTATGTATGTATGTATGTATGTATGTATGTATGTATGTATGTATGTATGTATGTATGTATGTATGTATGTATGTATGTATGTACGTACGTATGTATGTATATGTTACATTGTTGGTTCTGCCGTGCCCACGGACATGCATGTCAATAGCTTACGATTGTTTCTGTATATATGTGTAAACTGCTTGTTTGTGGTGACATCGAAGAAAATCCTGGCTCCACAGTTGAAGAGATGTTTGCTAACCTTCAGATGGGGCAGGCAAACATATTAACTGAGCTAGCTGGTATTTTGGAGCGTCTTGCATCAAATGAATAAGCTATTACCAGTGTAAACACTCGACTGAATCTAATTGACAAGTTGCTGCTAGAAATTGGCGTGAAAACCTCCCAAATCCAAACATTAGAAGACAAAGTTAAAGCCTTAAATAAGGAAGTTAGCAAACAGTATGAAAAACTGACTGATCGCGAAGACCGCAGACGCCGTTCAAACTTAATTGTCTTCGGTGTCAAAGAGTAAGATCAGGAAGATGATGAGGCGTTGCGTAAAGCTGTCATCAGTGACATATTTTTAGAAAAACTGCAACAGTCCTGCAGGTCTGTAGCACGTATTCACCTTCTTGGAAGAAAGCTAGGAAAAAGGCCTGTTATTGTATATTTTCAGGATTACTTAGAAAAAGAGGCTGTTTTTCGCAACGTACGTAAACTAAAAGGTAGCGGTATATCTATTCAGAATGACTACAGCAAAGAAACTCTGAGAAAACGTAAACTTCTATAGGAAACTGCTAAACCAGAGGTCGAAAGCGGGAAACGTGCTTTTCTTGTCAATGATATACTGAAAATTGGTGGCTGCTTCTATGCTTGGGATGATAATTGAAATCAACGAATTGCCATCAGCCGCGAACGCCCAACTTCTGATAACCAATGACGCAACACCTGCGTCGTTTCTAAAAACCTGAGAGTTCTAAATTTCAATGCTAGAATTATAGTAAATAAGGCTGAACAGCTTGAATTCCTTCTGCTCAAGTATGACCCACACATTAAAATTGTCACAGAAACATGGCTGCATGATGGCGTTAGCGACGAAATATTGGTATCACCGTCGCATAAGATATTTCGCCGGGATTGTGGATCAAGGGGCGGTGGTATTGCTATCATTTTAAAAAGCACGATTACCTCCGAAATACTTCCTCAGATTGATAACCATGAAAGTCCATTTGTTAAGATTAACTGTTGGGGACACGTATTTGTGGTATGTGCAGTTTATACGCCACCGCCATCCCTTCCCAAGTTCTTGATCTCACTACGTGACTACATGCTTGCGCTGCAAAAACGGCAAATTATTATGGCGGGTGATTTTAACCTACCCGCAGTGGACTGGATACATAGGCCTGAAATACAGCTTGTTGATAGCCCTGTTTTCGACATAATGCTTGCATGCGACTTAAAACAAGTCATACTTGAAAACACGCGGGATAATGGTAACACTTGCTCAATATTGGATCTTGTATTTGTTAGCAAGAATATTACAGAGTTCGAGGTTTGCGTGGAGGAGGGCATATCGGACCACAAGCTTGTGCTGTTCAGTTGCAGCCTTGATAACTGCAAGAAAAAATACATTAAAGGTTGTAAAACTGTTAAAGACTTAAGTCATGGCAATGATCAATCCGTCCATGATGAACTATGGAAGCTGGTTGACAACTTACCAAAAACTGACATTACTTCACTATGGCAAGCGTTTGTAACTTGCTGTAAATACTGCATCGATGCCATTGTTCCGACCAAATGCATTAAAGCATAGCGAACAAACCCATGGGCTGACAAAAAAATTATGCATTTAAAGCGTAGGCTAAAACGCGCAAAAAAGCGGAAGAAGAGAAACTCCGTAGATTTTCGCCAACTGCAAACCCAGCTTTCTGATGCATTATTGCTAGCCCGACAGAAACATTTTTCCGGTACCTTGCCGAACTACATAAAAACTAGCTCTGATAAATTTTGGCGGTACGTTGGAAATAAGAGCACACACTTGGAAGAAACAAGGCAGCACGATAATGTGATTGCTGATCCACAGGAAATTTCTAACATAAAGAATGAATACTTTCATTCTGTATTGAACCATGTAGATAGTGTCACAGAGGCTTCGTCTTCTTGCTACCATGCGTCAGACGTCATATCTTTTAAGGGCGTGTTTTTATTATTGCTAAAGGTTAAACAAAAATCCTGTGAAGGCCCAGATGGCACACCGAATTCCTTCCTTCATCGTTACGCCGAGCCTATTGCACACATTTTAACGGCTATCTTTTATTTATCTATTAGCACGGCAACTTTACCTGCGATTGGCGTGTGGCCGGTGTCATAGCAGTCCACAAAAAAGGTGACCGCCAGCTTGTGGAAAACTACCGCCCAATTTCACTGACATCTACGAGCTGCAAAACACTAGAACACATCATCGCTCACCACATAACAAATTTTCTTGAAGCTAACAACTTACTCTCTCCATTTCAGCATGGATTTCGGAGGGGTTTGTCGACATGTACCCAACTTTTAACAACTGTTTACGAAATCGCTCCAACACTTGATTCTTCTGGGCAGGTTGATCTTGTCTTCCTTGATTTTAGCAAAGCGTTTGATTGCATTCCTCACGGCAAACTTCTTGAAAAACTAATTGTGGTCTTCCTGCATTCATCATAAACTGGATAAGAGCGTACCTTTCGAACCGCACTCAGCTCGTGGATGTCAATGGCCGTGCCTCCAATGTGTTTCGTGCGGAGTGCCTCAAGGAAGCGTACTGGGACCAATTCTTTTCTTAATCTATGTTAATGATATAACTAGTGCCGTTCATCTTCATGTTAGCATCAGGTTGTTCGCACACGACTGTCTGCTCTTTAAACAGGTTACAGGCTGTGACGATCAACTTCAGTTACACAATAGTTTAGCCACACTTAATGAATGGTGCAGGGCTTGGTCTATGACCCTAAACACTGAAAAAACGGTCTTACTTCGCGTCACGAACAGAAAACAGGCAAGTTCATTTTGATATTGCATCAATAATACTCAAATAAAGGAAGTCACGGAATACAAATACCTAGGCGTAACGTTTACAAACACTCTTTCGTGGTCCAAACACATTGATAACATTTGCGCATCCGCTTCCCGAAAACTCGGCTTTCTGCGTCTTAAGCTGAAAACAGCACCTCCTGATTTGAAAATCCTAGTCTACAGAACTTACGTATTGCCGAAATTAGAGTATGCACCCATAGTATGAGATCCCTTTCATCTAAAGCATAAACATAAACTTGAAATGGTTCAGAGGCGAGCAGTGAGGTTCATTTTCAGCAAGTTCAGGCCCACTGATTCCCCGTCACAACTCATGGCTGACAACCATATCCCTACCTTATAATTGAGAACTATAGCACGAATTAAATTTCTTATCACGATGTATGACAAGTCGCTAGAATTTAATGGACGGCCATACATTCAACGTTACCTGCCACGCGTGTCAAGGCACCGTCACGCTCACAATTTGCTGCCTTTCCATGCCCGTACTAACTTGTATAAATATTCTTTTTTTCCTCGTACAGTTAGTCAGCGGAATGGTCTCCTCTCTGAAATTTTTTCCACTGATAATTTTGACCAGGTGCTTCTGCTGTATTTTGCGTCGGGACATTCTGTGACGTTTTTTTGTTTTTTCATCAGGTTATCATTATTCTGAGTGGTAGTGTATGCAAGTTCATTTCTCTGAGATTACGTAAAAATCATTGTACATAACTGAAATGCGCACTTGTTCACTTTTGTTCTCTTCCCATGTTTTGTTCTGTTTCACATGTTAAACGCAAGAGCTTATTTATAATTGTTGATTAATCGAGAGAAAATGTACGACATGCCCACCTGCTTGGTCTCGTTGAGACCGCGGTATTTGCAAATAAATAAATAAATAAATAAATAAGTAAATAAATAAATATTAAACTCGTCATCCGACCGACACGTGGACGTGCGTGTAAGACCTACCCGACCCGGGTCATTTCGGCAGCGCTCGTTCAATCCTGCAGAGACCCGACCAAGGTGAAAGAAAAGTGCATTCTCCAACCTCATGTCGGGTCGAACATCCTCGTCATCAGCACCCCGCACGAAGAAACAGCAGCGGAGCTTCGTCAAATCACCCACCTCACCCTAGACGAGTGCCCCCACCCCGTGCGAGCATACGTCCCTTTTCCATCCACCACACTCCGAGCGGGTCATTCACGGACTCGATCCCCAGGAGACACGCGACACCCTCATGGCGGGGGTGCGCATCAGGAACAACCGTATCGAGCTCTTAGACGCCAGAATCCTCGGCTCTTCGATGACAGCCCTTTTCGCGCTCGAAGGACCCCAACTCCCCCGATCCGTATACTACGACGGCAGCGAATACCCATGCTTCACGCACAGGCCAGCCAGGCAATTCTGCCACATATGCATGCAACCCGGACATCGCCCGGACGTCTGCCCGACACCCAAAGTCAGTGTCTGCCGCCTGTGTGGGACCCAGGACCCGCCCCTAACACATCAGTGCCAACCCAAGTGCGGACTGTGCGCCGGCCAGCACGAGACGGGAACCCGGGATTGCCCAAAACGTCTAAAGCCGGCCAGAACACCACGACCCGCCACTAACAAAGGCGCCAAGAAGACGACTCACCAGTCCCGCAGAGACGTGGGACCCAGGATCTACAACAGATGGTTCTCATTGGACGACGAGAACACTACAGGTCGTAGCCAGAGCGGCAGCCGCTCACGGAGCCGTTCCAACTTCAGACCCCGGACGAAGACACCAGTCCCGCCCCCAGCCGTTCCGGCCGTGGACGAGGGAAAACGAGCTACGAAGACGCCACCACAAGGCCAAAATAAGGTTAGCTACAACACCTAGCCCGATTACCTACCAGGGCACCCCAAATCGAGCTTTGGACGCCCCCATAACGACGGCAGAAGTATACGCTGCGGCGCGATCCTGCGTTCGTAATACGGCGGCAGGTGCGGACAAAATCACCAACGCCATAATACGCAACCTCGGCAAGGACCAAATTAAGGATCTAACTCAGTACAATAACGATGAACTCTGGAAAAAGAATATCATCCCTCAAGAGTGGAAACACTCCGAAATCATCGTCATCCCAAAGCCGGGGAAGCTGCCCACACTTGAGGCGCGCCGCCCCATCCCGCTGACGTCTCGTCTGGGCAAGCTGTACGAGAGGGTGATCCAAACTCGTCTGCAGAACTATATCGAAGACAATAACCTCTTCCCTCCTTCCATGATCCGCTTCCGATCCGGGCTATCTACTCAAGACGCCTTCCTTCTACTCAAGGAAGAGGTACTGGCGCACGTTCCCAGCGGAGAGGAGCACCTTGTAATCGCCCTTGATCTCAAAGGTGCCTTCAACAACGTGTCTTACGATGCCATCCTCACAGAACTGAACAACCTAAATTGTGGGGAGCGCGTCTTTCACTACGTCCAAAATTTCCTATCAAACAAACAGCTACGATCGGCATAGGAAATACACGCTCGGACCCCCAGGACATGCCGCACAAAGGCACGCCTCACGGTTCGATCATCTTCCCTCTCCTTTTCAACATCGCGATGGTCGGCGTGGCCCGAAGCCTTCAAACAGTACCGAACATCGGATTTACACTGTACGCCGACGACCTAACTATATGGACTACCAAAGGCTCTCTGGCGACCAAAGAAGAAATTGCAGCAAGCTGCCATCTGCGTCGAGGGCGCGGCCTCTCAGGGCGGAATGCGCTGTGCTCCGGAAGTCAGATCATGCGCATAGAAGGACGTAACTACAAGCCTCCAGGAGACATTCAGGTCCTCTTACATGGCGTCCTCGTCCGGGAGACCCGACAGATACGCATCCTTGGCTTATGGCTCCAGAGTAATCGAAAAGCCACCCACGCTATCAAGCTGTTATCCACCACAAGACAGTAAGACTCCAAAATGATCAGAAGAGTGGCCCGCAACCGGACAGGCATGCGCGAGGAAGACACGCTACGCCTCTTCCAAGCACTTGTGGTGAGCCGCATTTCCTACGGCCTACCGTACCTGCAAATAACTCGACAGGAACACACCAAAGTCAATGCCATGTTACGTACTGCGTACAAACTTGCGCTGGACATTCCTATCCACACTTCAAACGCCAAACAAGAGGCCCTCGGCCTCTCCAACTCATTCGAGGAGATCCAGGAGGCTGTTCTCCTCTCGCAGCGTGCGTAACTCACTCGCACAGACAGTGGTAGGCAAACTCTGGAGCGGGTGGGCTACCCGGTACACGTCCAGATAATACAGAGCACGACCAGCCTCCCAACAACATATTGCTCGCGGGTGCTCGCCTCCCCGATTCCCAAAAACATTTCGAGCGGAGCCGGGTCGGGCAGACGCTCAGCCAGAATAGACTACTTGAAGCGGACGGTGGCACGCAGCCCCCACACGGTGTACGTCGACGCAGCAACACACAGCGAGGTCACGCGGGCGACGGCAGTTACGGTGAACTGCTCCCACAACTAAGGTTATCAGCGCCTCCTTGAAGCAGACGACGATCACGGAAGCAGAGGTGGCAGCAATCCTGCTGGCGATCCAGTACAGCGCGACATCCGCAACCAGGGTGTACACGTCATGACAGACTCCCAAGCAGCCTTTCGGCTCATACTTGCAGGCAGGATACCTAAAAAGCTGTTGGGCATAGTAACCAACTCTATGAGCGCCTATTCCTCCCTAAGGCATCAGATAACGTGGGTGTCTCGTCACGCGGGATTAGAGGGCAACGAGGTCGCGGATGCACTAGCTTGAGGACATACCAACCAAGCGGGCTCCAACCCCGACTCAAGCTTTCTTCCCGAAGTTCCCGTCACCTACGACACACTACTCAACTTCCTAAGGACACAACTACAGCACTTCCCCCTCCACATAAGAAGCTTAACGCTCAGGAAGCTCGGGACTGGAGGCAACTCCAGACCGATACACACCCTAATCTTTACAAATACAACATCATTTTCCCCGAGCGCTACAAAGGCGAATGTCCGTGGTGCGAAGACCGTCCCGATGCATACCACATTACATGGGGATGCAAGGGCCCGAGACCCCCGGACGTCACAACACATAGAACGAAGGAGCAATGGGAGACCTCCCTGCTCAGCTCGGAGCTTGATTAGCAGCGCACACTCGTTGCGCAGGCTACAGCGGCGGCCAAGGCCAGTGAAGGCTTTAAATGAAGACACCAACCATTGTATATTTCTCCTAGAGTCTTTTATTTCCTTGTCAATAAAGTTTTCTACTACTACTACTACTACTACTACTCATGAGGCGTCCTCGCCCTCACCTCATGAGGATTTCACTAGGTGAGGCGAGGGTGAGGGAGGAAGTACGGATCACAAATCGTGAGGACGAGGGTGAGGAGTAAAGACATGGTGAGGTGAGGGCGAGGGAGGGAAGACATGGTGACGTGAGGGTGAGGGAGGGCAAGATGCACTGTCCGAAGGCGAGGGTGATGGCCCGAACCATACTCCAGGTTAACGCTTTTGTCTGTGCTGCCCGTTATGAAGTCCCGTTTTAAAGCGCTACTTCTTAGGGTGAAGATTCCCGGGAAAGACGTAGTTTCTGCACTCTGGAGGTACACGTGGCGAACACGAAACGCGGTTGCAGCACTCCTTCTGCGTCTGCGCGATGTACTACAGCGCCGAAAAAAGCGCTCTTCTAACTCAAACACCCTATTTATAAAACTGTGTAAAGTATTCGGAGAAACAGCTTGTATAGTTCGCTAACAAAGGGCCACTGGTCGGTCCGTGCGGGTGGCCGCCAGTCCAACGGGAACCATGGTACCGCAGTCAACATTTTGATCATTAGCCCTATCAGCCCCGAATCTGTCAGATGAACAGAGCGTAGAGTAAAACACGTAGAAATTATTCCTAGCAAGGCTGTTGAATTCCGAAGTTCGTGGCCTTCTTTACCGGATTCGTCTTATTTCAGCTCAGTGAGATTTCACAGAATTACCTGCAGCGCAAAAAATGTTTTTGCAAAATTCCGCTGTCAAATCAAACCCTGTTGGCGGCATCGGTGAGAAGTTTTTTCATTCACGCTGTGAGTAGTTCAGCAGAGTTACGTAATCTTTCTATTTTATACGTTCTGTGGAATTGCGGTATACGAAAACGGTGCCGCAATGTGGTAGGCAAAGGCGACCACTGCAGTCTTACCATGAAAATAAAGCAGCAGCTTAACGACCTTGGTCTTGCATTGTACGAGGTGCTAAAGAAGAAAAATTGTCCTGCTCTTTAAATAACAGGAACATCTCCGTTTATTTCTGTCTCTGGTGAGACGTCTGACCACGTAATCGTGCGCCTGATTTTATGAAGCAAATTTCTAGCACGCATGGTAGGGAATTGACACCAAGCATTTGGGTGAGGCGTAGACGTGCAAGCAGAAAAAATCACGGTTGGTTTAGCTTGGGGTTATTCATGATTTATCGTGCGCTGGCACCATCAGTCCTGTTTTGCAAGGTTTATCTTTACTTTCTATGTTGTTGCTCGGCCTGAACATGCTTACTTTGGTTGATATAGCATATGATATAAGTTTGCGTGTTATTACTTCCTTTTAGACTTGCATTGTCGTAGAACTGGTCATTCTCGACATTCATAGATATCTGGAAGTCCTGATTCCACTCCAGGCGCAAAGGTGCAGTGGTTAAGCTACGCGCCACTGCCCTGCGATGACAGGTGCTGCCATCTGTGGGTCTTGTGAGACCTATGTTGTTCCTCAGGAGTCTCTCGCGACTATTTATTAAGTTGAACTGCCACGGTGGGCAGTTTGCTCACAATCCGATGGGCGGCTTGTGATGACGTCCCAACGTCACGTTTCCAAGGTGGGCCACGTGCTAGAAGCAGGCTACGGACAGACAGACAATCACTTACAGCAAGATTGGAAGAGCCAGAGCACTAAAATGGCAACCACAGAAATCGTTCACTCCAGACTCTGGGGGTTAGTTATTACCATTGTTCAGCCCAAATGCTGCAATTTAGCGACCCGTTTGATTTCGGAGTGGCCTCAATAATGTTTTATTTTAAGCGACCGCATAAGAGCCTCACTGTAGCGCAAATATGGCACCGCACCGGGGGAGCACACTAAAGGAATAAATAATGTTAAATCTGCGGGAGCGGGATCCGATGCGGCGTCGGCACTAAAAAAATAAATTCCGTTGGCCGCTACATCAGACCACTACGCCGGCCCCAAAGATTTTTTTTAAGCATGATATTTATTACATTGAAAATATATTCTATTTACATTAACTAAACTATTTACAAAGCTTTTTGGAAACGACATGAAACACATCCCAAAAAAGACAGCAACAGAGCAGTAGACGCGAGATAAGGCTGAGCGCATCACCAAGAAGGAGTGCCGCTCTGGTTTTCAGTCAATCGGTTCATACACTTCCCTCATTTGAACAGCCAGTTGGAAGAAATCCTAACGTCATGCCTGTAGAAACTGCCAGGCTCTCGTGCTGTGCTTGCGATGCTGTCGTGTTCGTCACATAGCAGCGTTCAAGAGCGTTTTTATTGAAAGTGCCAGTCTCTTACACTGTAGTTTGAAAGCATGGTCTTCATCCTCCATACGTGCGCGTGGAAGCGTCATCAGACGCGTATGTAGCAAAACACACGAAATGGGGGGAGATTAGAAGAATGGTGACTTGGGCGAGTTCGATGTAGTTCATTTTGGCGGTAAATTCAGCGCGGACACAGAAAGGGGACAAAACAAGCGCTTGTTTTGTCCCCTTTCAGTGTTCTTCGTCCCTCCGCCCTGAATTTACCGCCAAAATGAGATTAGAAGCAGTAAAACTCAAAAGACCAAGTGCAAGTGCAATCGCAATGTCGTCCGGTAATAGTAACTGAGCGACCGACAAAATTGAATTGTTCTGAGTATATTCTGTGTTTAGCACTTATTGTAATTGTCGTGGTAAACGCAGCTGAATTGTTTTCTAAATGCTCTTCGCGTACCTTAGTTTTGTGCACGCACGCAACAACGCGCTGACCAATTTTAGCAGTCCATTTAGAGAATAGTGGGCATGGTAGTAGCAAACGAGGAAACATGCTAAGCAATCCTTTTTGCTTTGGTATCCATGTTACTGGTACCAAAACTGCACATTGCTACAGGAGTGACGATCGCTTTGTAGTGCTGCTGCCCAGCCCACTTTGTGTTCAGCATTTCCTTTCTTGCGTGATTGCATTATCAAAAGATCTGTTGTCTTTTGGCGGTATTAAAACAAATCCTATCTCGATTGAAAAACAAATGCTATCGGAATTGCTAGAAGGCCAGAGCAAGATTAATTCAACAATGAAGGGCCTGCATGCGTCTCAAAACATAACTGAGAATAAACTTTCCGGTCTAACTGAGCGAATTGATGATTTTGAGAAACAGTTGTCGGGCCTAAATGTCTTAGCCACGAAAGTAAAAGAGGTGGAATCAGGAATATCGGGACTTCAGGAGCAGCTTAGTACAGTTAAGAACCAGATAGACTCTTTAGAAAACAGAGGCATGAGAAATAACCTGATTATTTAGAGAATAAAAGAGCTCAGCGAGGAGACTAGCGAGGAACTGAAAAAAGAAGTAATTGATGGTGTTTTTCTGGAACAACTAGGTTTAACAGAGAGTGGTGTCGAAAGATGCCACAGGGGGAGGAGGGGGTAAAAAGTAAATAAATAGGGCGCGACCAGTGATTTTGAAACTCCTCGACTTCCATGAAAAAATATCAGTATTACGATCAAGCCATTAATACAAAAAACCAAAATCAGCCCGAAATCCAAACATCAAAAAGTTCTGGATTAGCTCTGGTGGAAAAAAGCTCTGGTGGAAAAGCTCTGAAGAACAGAGCAAAGAGGGCGCCAAGCTTTAAAGCTAATCTATGGTAAGCTAAGCGTTGACAGAAAGAAATCAAATTGACCCCGGACTAACAGATCGAAGACCCTGAAAATACTAAAAGTTAATTGCATAAGTGTCCTAAACAAGACAACTGAGTGGGAGGCTCTTCTGCTTTTGCATGTCCTTGAAATAGCGGTTTTGTCGGAAACCTGGCTTAACGATATAGGGTTTGTAAGTGAGTTCATTACAACTGGCTACAGTTCGTACGGAAATTATTGTGATGTTAGAGGTGGTGTTAGCATTCAGATTAAATCATCCCTGCGAATTCTACCAATACCTGATGCACCCAATGCAGAGTGCATTTTTTGCACAACGTACTAAATAAACGTTAGATATAATATTGGAGCAATGTACAGGCCCACCAACTCTACCGTTGCCGTATTAGACGAACTGGAACAATATTTGTGCGCGAATTGTTGAACACGACAATCGTATTATACTGTCAGGGTAATTTAATTTGCCTGAAGTAGATTGGTCAAATTTTTCAATTAAAAAGCATGGCCCCAAAGGTGAAGCTATGTTGGACATTGGTTTTAGATTTCTACTTATTGCAAATTGCAGCAGAATATACTATAATTCAGGACAATTGCCAATCAATGTTCGACCTCTTTTTTGCTAGCGGATAAATTACTGTCTAAACAAATTGCCAGATAGAATATGGAATATCGAACCACAAAGCTGTACAGCTCACTACTGCAGACGCTGTTTTAGATAAGAAGTCTAAATATTCATCCTATCGAATCTTTTCTTAACCTTATCTGGAGGTACATTATAAGTATCTTGGACTCTTGATCACTAATGACCTTCTGTTAGACTGCTCGCACACAAAACCGTCATTCTATCGATACTAGACTATGCATACGTTATTTGGAACTCCTTCACTAAACCTTACAATAATAAGACAGAAATGGTGCAACGAAAAGCAGTTCGCTTCATTTATAACAGATTTTTATGCACGTCAGTCAAAGAACTCGTTACTAAAGCGGACTTGACACCATTAACGCAAGGAAATCGTGTGTCACGAGTAAAATCCTCTTCCAACTTATTAACGCCCACTATTAGACAGATCTCACAAAAATAATTTCTTTTCTTTCTGGTTACACCACTAAGCAAAGACATAGCCGCACAGTAACGCCATTTACTACGCGTAATAACCGCTTTAAGTATTCTTTCTTTCCACGAACAGTAATTGAATGGAATGTCCTAACCAATGACCAAGTTTCAAGATCATCTATGTCAACATTTCTTTCCAGTATTTTTAAAATGCGTTGTCTATGCTTATTTTCCAAAAGTTTCAATCTAGATATTCTACTTTGTTCTTGTGTTGATTGTCTGCGTTATTACGTTGTGTTTATTTATCTTTATCCCACCCTGCTAATATGCCCAGTGGACACTGCAGTAGAAAGAAAATAAGTATAGATAACAATGATATGTTAGTAGTACAGGGTACATGTATGCATGCGGTGCGTGCCAGAAGTAAAGGCAAAGGGATATTTCAAAGCTCAACTCATAACTTTTCCGGTCTTATCTCACGTATTCGCTCAACAGCTCACACACACACGTACACGCAGACACACAACAGTATAAGCATCTAGCCTCTCGTCCAATAGTGCCTTCAGGGCTTGCCATTTATGTATATTACTCAGTAATATCTCTAGAAAACACGACAGAAATTTCTATCCTGCGACAGAGGGACCTGTCGTGTCGTCTGTCGCACGACAGCGACTTGTGTCGTAGAACTGTCGCAAGACAGAGGCGCCAGTCGTGAGTTCTGTCTCGCGACAGAGGCACCTGTCGTGGGTTTTGTCTCGTCGCGACAGAGGCATTTGTCGTGGGTCCTGTCTCGCGACAGAGGCGCCTGTCGTGGGTTCTGTCACGCGACAGGTACCTATCGAGGGCTCTGTCGCACGACAGACGTATCTGTCGTGGCTTCTGCCGCGTGACAGAAGTACCCGTCGTGGCTTCTTTCTTGCGACAGACTCCTTGCACACCTTTTGTCGCTCGAAGAAAGCACCTGTCGTGGGTTCTCTCGTGCGACACTCTGTACTGATGCCTGCATGTTGTATGGAATTTAATTGTCGTGACAGACACTGCGTGCAGCTTGACATTCGTTTTCGCGCAACAGAAGTGTCTGTCACATCATGAAATAAATCCTCGCGGTAATGAATTTGCAGCATGAGCGCCTTCTCCTTCGCATTTTCTAGACTATTTTTCATACTTTTTGTTCACTTATTTCGGCATCAGCCCCTTTTATAACTCCTTCTAGATCTGCATGCTGATACAGAGCCCTGCAGGGCTCCTGTAGATGCTGTATTCGGCAATTATTTAGTGTGAACTATCTGGATATCTGATTTACAGGTATACACGTGCACATATATGCACATGTAACCGTTTGGTCATACAGAATACCACTGGGGACAAAGGATATGCAATTAGGCAGCATGATGCAAGCAAACTACTTCGTGTATGCAAATTAGTATTCATTTTGATAATGAGCATGTACACCACTCCACGACAAAACTAAAATACGCTGATGTTGAGGGCACTCCAGCAGTCATGCAACAGGTTGCATTTCCACGCTGTGCTCGTGCATTTTTTTACCAGAGGTTGAAGCTTAATGCTCAGTAAAATGTGTCCACATTAAAAATGATCCTTACAAGAAATAGTGCACTTTATTAATGCATATATAAGATTTTCAAGAACTATGAACTACATACACGAATCACAATTAGCACAAACATATGAGAGGTCAGGTGCAAAAACCTTGAAACCATTTTCTTACCAAAATAATAGACACATAAGCACATGTATATGTGCCGTAATTTATTTCACAAAACAACAATGAGCAACCAACATAATCTAGATGGCATAGTAAAAGATGTAGCAGAGAATACAAGCTGTGTACTGCAAGTTTTCCATAAAACCTAGAAAAGTTGCTCGCATAGAGAGGTCTTGCACTCACTGGTACATTCAGAGCTGATATTCTGAGGAAGTGCTCCAACGAATTTTATCACAATAAGTGCAGTGCAGCTTCCCTTAAATAGATGTCTCAATGACATATGTTGCTATATAGCGCAGAGATACTGTGCAGGCATATTCATAATGACCGACAAACAAAAATATTAAAATATCAACATTTGCAGACCTCTGTAAGAGAATCAGTTTCAATGTCACTTAACACAAGCAATAGTCATGCCTCTTTACTATGGGCACAAGTTCTCAAGCAAAACCCAATGAAGAGAGCTGTCCATGAAAACAAATCGTGATGAAAACAAAGAAAAAATAGTTCAGTAAACACAGTAATAAACATCTGCTCCTGTGCATAGCAGTGAGCAGTGAAGTGAAGATTAGAAAAAGCTTGGGAATTCGTAATGTATTATGGCCACCATTGTGCCTAAATAATGTGGTGCAGTCTGACGCGCCAATTGATCTATGAGGCATGTGATAGTGTCTTATGGCATGACAACTTATCTCCTACAAGTGTTCACATGGCTATAACCACTCACACATAAGTGTTTAGTGAGCGAACAGCTGCCGACCACCGCCTTCAACTTTTGCAGTGTGAAGCAACTACATAAAAAAGTCCATCAATCAGTCATCTGCACTTGCTCAATACAAGAAAGGAATTATGTGGTTAGAAAACTCGACTTCTTTTCGCGGTCCATATTAGTGACAAAAATACATGGGCTCCAACGGGTGTCATGCATTAATTGCATCCTGTCCACTATCTGGACAGCGAGTTTCCATATTAAGTAGGCAATAACAAATTGAAAAATGTGGTCGACCGCAGAAAAATTGCCAGCAATTCGCGTTTTGCACATGACAGGCTTCAAATGTGGTGACATTACAATACTTAAAAGCAAACAAACTATATGAGTAAAATTTCTGATCAATGCCTACAAGAGCTGCACATTCAATGATATCCAGAAAGAACACTGGTACTGGAAGAAAAGCAGCTGCCTTGATTTTTTCAAGAAATATCAGCCATTTTTCTCAACTCTGAAAATGTTTTTCTCGTTCAGACATTCAGCTAACCATGCTCACCTTCACGAAGCGGACTGACTTCTGTTTTGCTTTGCAAAGAGAATTTTTCATTACGTTTGTTTTAAAGCCGCTGTCTCAAAATATTTGACACAGAAACCTATATATTTAGAATGACTGCCACAGTGGCTCAGTGGTTAAGGTGCTCGGCTGCTCAACCTAAGGACACAGGCTCGATCTGAGTAGCGGTGGTCATATTTGATGGAGGTGATATACCAGAGGCCCGTGTACTAACTGTGCGATGTCAGTGAACGTTAAAAAACCCAAGAGATTGAAATTATCCAGAGCCCTTCACTACGACGTCCCTCATAGTCTGAGTCACTTTGGGAAGTGGAACCCCATAAAGAAAGTATTTGCAGAGGACAATCAGATCTCAATAAGGTTCTGCAAACCTTCAATCTATCTTATAATTATTTGGTCTGTCACAGACATATGATGCTCCTCCCAGATCAAGCAAAATGCACTGCGAAGCAACATCTTCAAGAGAGTAAAGGTACATGTTACGGCCTTGAGGCGCCAGCTTGCTGCTATGTATATAAGTGACGTTCCTGAATGTAGGATCAGAAATTACCAATTTCTGGCACACCAGAGCAACCTTTTGTACATTCACAATGAATGCACAGATGTCAGTTATTATGCAGTAGGCTTCATCAATCATTTGCACACAGTATGAACAAGTTTTTTATGCCCTACTATATTGAGTGCTGTAAATATGAAAACCATTGGTTTCGGCACGGGCATAGTGCATAATGCTTGGCACCACTCCATACTGTCGGAAAAACATTTCTGCAACAACTACTTCCAAATGAACATGATTCAGAGGGGCTCCTAATACCTGTGAAGTAGTTCCTTGCCTGTCATGTATGTTGACGATTTGGTTCCATCTTTGAGCCAAAGACGACGAAAGCTCAACAAACCTACTTGAAGTTTTGAGCCATGATTTGATTATGCAACGTTCTGCAATTTGTAGTTGGACACCCTGTGCAGCTGTCACAAGTTTCAGAAGCTGTCCATTTCCATTTTCAAATGGGAATGTGGATGTTACCCCACAAAGGGCCCAACATTTCCACACTTGTGTGAGATGTAAAAGCTGGTGCGCAATAAATGTGACACTGCTGTCTCCATACAGTGAACAAATTCTGTTTACAAAGCAAGACAGAAGCTGGTCTGCTTCCTGAAGGTCAGCATCGCTTACAGAAGTCTGAAGAAGAAGAAACACGCATTGACAGAGTAGAGAAAAATGGCTGACATATCTTGAAGGGATCAAAGCAGATACACATGGTAGAGAGTAGTATAAGAGCCAGAATAGCCATTCTATGGCTTTCCAGTTCTTCCGTTCTGAGATTGGCCGTGGCAGGCAACAAAATGATATCGGTGGCCTCAATACCTTAATGCGCCTTTCCAGCTCATGGAAACTCCGGACAATGTGGAAAGACTTCCCAGTAGAACCCAGCCACAACTCAGTTACCTGCTGTGTAACACGTTCCAGTACGCAGTACATAAAGTCTGGTGGCAAGCACCACACAAGGTTGAATCCTTGGAGCTGATTTAGTGAAGAAGGCCCTTTGATTCCATGAACTGGCCGGCCTTGCTCGTAGGCATCCCGCATATCTTGTATATCGTGTGGTGCTGCTGGCATCTCTCCAGAAATGTACCGCAGGGTACGTGGGACAAAAATAAAAAAATACCAACATAAAGCACTTTAAAAACACAGTAGATGGGAAAAATAATATATGAGAAAAACTTGCAGTTTATTCCTAACAAGGACCGTATATGCTAGCTAGCCTAAGCCTTGTTCTATGTTGCACAAGATTAGTGCTCAACTATGTTCAAAAAGAGCACCAATGGCAATGAACCAGTGGTGTAGAGGTAAAGGGGGTGGGGAGATTTATGGTCAGTTTGGTTGCTGTCAGTCTGCAATACCATGCTTTATTTGGTTGGAGCAGCTCGGAATTGTCCGAGTAGAATGAAAGAGTGAATCCTGATTATGAGTGTGAGTGCCATTCACGTAAAACAAATTTAGTGATTAAAATAAAATTTCTTGTATCTAAGGCAGTCCAAAATAGCTTAACTATGCTGTCCCCTATTCTTAACACTCAAAACAAGCTTACTGCATCAAAATGCACTGCAAAAACGACTACCAATGCTTCATTCTAGACACAAAAGCATGAGGCAGCTTGTGCTTGTTTAGAACAATGTCGAGAAAGTATGAATAATTTCCATGTTTGCTTGAAATGGTGCACGTAGCTCCGACAGAAATCTGCCTTCTCAGGAAATGATCATGAAGTGTGGAGACTGCACTGCTGTTTTAGGTGCGATATATGCTGCCCGCTCTGTACTTCACCAGATAGTGGTCACTGTGGCACGGCTGGAAATTTACCAAGCTTCTGGGAGCTAAATCTGGCTTGCCATGGGGCTTTCTGAATCTTTTTTCCACATCCTGATCATATCAATCTGTTTTCGCAACTTAAAGTTCACTTACGTTCAACAACTGTTCCTTCCTCGAAGGACCAGGAGCAACCAAAGTACCCATTAAACTGTTTCATGTGGAGCAATGCAGCTCTTGCTGGGGAGTCCACTCAGCAACATGTCACAAACACCTTAGACAGCACTGTTTCTCCAGCATGCCGCCACGCTATCAATCCGATGTTGTTGAAGACTTCCACAAATGTCTTTTTGAACAAGTGCTGTGGTGGATGCCTCTTCGCGAACCAGAGAGCTCCGACGATCACATTCTGAAATCGGACGTTAAACGGCAATTCATTAATAATGAGTTGAATAGGCCATACACTCGATTTGCTGGATTTGAAGACAGGTGATCGGTCGGTGATTAGAGTGACAGTGAGGTCGCACCACTTTGCATTCACGCCACGTCTAATGTTTTGGTACAGGCGGCCGTCAGTAATATCAGCGTACGCGCCATGTGCAATGGCGGTGGCTTCTTTCAGCCGTGCATACAACGCTTGCGAGTAGCCTGAAAGGACACTGTGCAGTTGATTTTTGAGGTCGAAAACCAGAAAAAAAGCAGCCTTTCGCCATTAGAGACCGCACGGTTGGTGTAATTTGGCAGGTGTCGCACGTGAAGGTGTGTGGCACTTCCTTCCTACCCTTGCAGCCGAAATATCCGTAGCAAGTCTTGCAGAAGTAGTGCACTTGAAGCGAATTTAACTTGCCTTTCCACAGTTTCCTAAAGAGATACTTGGTGTCTGGCACATCAGTTCCACAGAGAGTTTTAACCAGCTTAAGGAGACCCTCCACTTGAGACCATGAAAGACCTGCGTAAACAACGTAAGTCAGAATTAGTAAAATGGCTTGAGCTTTGTTCATATTCTGTGTGGCATGGTCTCTCTCGAGCATCCCGTGAAATACTCTTTCACGTCATCGTCCTGCGTTGCCGATTCATCGTAGTTCGCAGCCTCATCGTCTACCCCTTAATCGTGCACATCGAATGAGAAGGTGCTACCAGTAGCGTCGGGACCATCAGCTTCACAGTCGTCGCGTTCAGACGTATCACGCGCTTCGTCATTCGAGCAGAGATGGTCAGAGCCAGTGCTTGCCGGCACGCAGTCGTCGGAGTCACCCTCCCGTGAAGCTTGTTGCGATTCCCTGAGCAGCTCTTGGTACTGTAGTAGAACACGTTCTTGGGCAAGTTGGTTCATAGCTTGAGTGGATGAAGCGCACAAAAGACACGGCACATAGGCAAAGACGGACACGACACAGGCGCTACTTGCAACTGTTTATTGGATACACGCACGGCTTATTTATAGCCAAGAGGTAGGGGTAATGAAAAAAAACACAAGCAAAGGGTAAAATATACTGGCGATGGTATGGATACTGCATTGTAGGGAACAAATGTGACTCAAATCTTTGTAAACTTATCTAAAAATATACTCTCATTCTTATGTATGACTAGCGATGGGGTGCTGATGCAGGAACTCCTGCCTTTTTTAATCCGGTGGGCTTCTAGCAGTTCTCGGGCAGTCTTATCTTTACTTCTGCAAAGGATTTGAGTTTCCTGGAGCTTTGGTTGACAATTCTTCTTCTCTTCTTTGCCGCAGTCCTTGCAGTGATGCGGCAAATGTGACCCGGTACCAACTCTTAGTGATCGTTTGTGCTCGGTTAAACGTGCATTAATACATCGGCCTGTCTGGCCGATGTACACCTTGCCACAGGTCAGCGGGATGCTATAAACCACCCCCACAGTGCATTTCAGAAACGGGTTTACATGCTTAATTTCACATTCTGTTGATTTGGCATCATCATTCCCAATCTTTCGACACAGCGATGCAAGTTTTCTGGGTGCAGAGAAGACCACTGGTACTTTGTATTTTGCAGCAACACGCTTAAGATTATGAGCCACTTTGTGTGAGTATGGAATCACCACCGGTTTGATTTTCTTTTCAGATACTTCACCATCTTCGCTCTTTCTTTCTCTTTCTTTTTTACTTTTTTCAGTAATGCTTCCGTGACAGAACTAATCACCAGGGAAGGAAAGCCTGCCTGTCTAAGCTTTTGTATCTGTATATCAAAGCTTTCCTGTACTTTATGACAGCACGATTTTTTGAGAGATGTTTCAAGGCACATGATGGCAATGGCACGTTTCACAGTTTTAGAGTGCGTCGAATCGTAGGGCAACCGCTGAGTTTGCATAGGTACTTGACGCGGTCGTCCAGGTTCCAAGTACTGATGGTACAGCTTGGTTTGAGGCGAACCCATTGTGAGAAATGATTAAAAAAGGCAAAAAACCACGCATTACACACGCCAGACTGTCTGTCTCAGGGCCCAGGGTTACTAGATCACTCCAAGCACTGATGGCAAAATTGGCTTCCGTAGTAGCCGAAATGTAGCTAAAACCGAAACCGAAAAATTTTTAGCAGCAGGAAGTATACAGGAGCTTTGTTCTTTGTGAATTGGTTCTTTGTTTCGAATTGAATCAATTCTCGGAAGGATATCTACATACTAGTTTTTTTTTTTTGCCGTCATGACCTCTTCAGATGCCACCACTGATGCCACGCGCGGCATATTTTTGGTTTGTTTTTCGCCGCAAGCCTTGCACCGCGTGGGAGGGCAGCAAGGCAGGCAAGTAAGCAAAATCACGTTAAGGCAAATGCGGGGCTCATCACAAATGCACTGTTTTCTTTTTTTTTTAAGCGGAAAAATGCAGAGAAAGAATAAAAGAAATAGCACCGAACAATAAACTCGCTGCAGTTGTATGCATTCAGAAATTTCGCTGGACACAGGAAAACAAGCGAAAAACTACAATAAATCTCAAGGAAAATGTATAGTTCCGTAGATGGAAAAAAAAGGCTATAGAAGGATCTTAGCCGATTTGGAAGTGGAAGTCAACCGTGATTGCATCCCTTCCGGCCACCAGGGCAGTTGGCTGGCGGCCAATAAAAGTTTTAGTTCAGTGCTCTGTGTTGAGTATCTTCTCATGTTGAAGCGTTGAAGCTGAACCGGCTCAAAAATTTCCTTAGCCGGGTTTAAGCCCTTGCAAAAGCCTCCATTTCTGGCCAGGTGAAATTTCATGTGGAGGAGCCCTAACACTCTCTCGTTAGACAATCTATTTCGCATGTCATTTTCAGTAAAGCGACCTGGCTGAACACTCGCGCCACGGTAACGTTTGATACGGGTAGCGATAAACAGCGCCAGTTCTGGCGTCAGTCGAAACGTCAGCTTACCGGCAACCTTTTTTTCCAGTTCTCACGTTTACCCAGAGTTCATTTATGACCCGGGTTTCCTTTGCCAGATCATCGGCTTTCGTTCGGAGCAGGCGACAAGCAGATTTTAGAGCAGAAACTGATTAATTTGGTCGCTATAAAAGCATGTACCGAGGGCGTGTAACTTTGGAATGAGCTATATATATAAGCACGAAATCGAAGAAGTACACAATTCATGTTTTTCGGTTCGATAATCTGCAGGTCGCTCAGCATGCATGATACAGATATGCAGGAATTAAGCCGCTTCAGCGCACTTTCGCTAGCAATAATAAACTTGCGGCTCCTTTCTAACAGACAACTTTAAGAGAATTGCTTAGGGAAGACTTCTTGAGGCACTCGAGAAAAAGAACTCTCATGCCTCATATCCTGACATGTATGTAACATGTTGTGCTCCCATTCCGCGTTGCAATATATGGCTACGCGTAGCCAGGCATTCTAATTAACTCTTGCAATATTATAGCGCGTTTCAACAAAGTAAATGATCTCATATATAGGCTATAGTCTGAACGGTTGTATCGTAGCTCGGACTGAGAGAGCATGTTCAAGCTCGAATTCATCAAAGGCTGGGCTTCAAAATTTGACAAGTAAATGTTGCTGATATGGACATTTCGCCTATTTCTCTTGAATCAGCAGTCTGTACTTTTAATTGCTTCAAAGTGGGTTCGAGCGCTGTCCAATGATTTATGATTTATCCCAAGGCATGGCGCAATGCTGAGCCATCTTGTCTCTCAGCTTATTCGGCCGGAAATCGCCTTGGTCGCGTACGTTTCCCTCTACTTTTGCTGCGTTTTCTGGGGAATATATGCGAACCAAGTGCAATTTTCGCGAACAAAGTAGGCAGTGTGGGTGGGTAACAAATGGAACGCCTCATTACAGGCTAACTGAATGAGATTACACTTTACAGACACAGATCGTGCATCCTAGCTGTCCTCCATTTTTATGTCAATGCTGTTCTGCTGCTGCCAACACATGACACAAGTCCTGTCTCTCCCGCGGCCATAGAGTTTCTTACTATTAAGTATTAATAATAAGAAACTCTATGGCCGGGGCCCACCGATATTTCACTTCAAGTTTTCGTTCCGCTAACAGCGCTTACGATTGAGAAAATAGCTCTTCCGCAGTTGTACCCAAGGCGGTGAAAGGCTGTAACAAAATCACACAAAATATTCTTTACAGGGCAGATTGAAATCACTATATCTATTTTTGTTTTATATGCCGGCGCAGAAAAACAGTTACCCGAAAATAGGCAAACAGCCAAAAGGAAAATTTGTAAGCGAACTCGGGCAAAATATGCAACTCTGACCAGAGCGTTACGAAATTACATTTTTTCCAGCAGCCCTGGCGCGCAATACATGTACTCAGACTATGGCTAAAAATAAAAAAAAAACATTAGAAGCTACCTTATAAACGTTCTCAATAAATGATACTAGTTTTTAAAGCAAGATTTTCAGTGCACCAAAACTGTATTGCAATTCAAATGGTTGAAACGTGGCTAAATCGTCACATGCAGGAGCAGAGTGGAAGAGTAAAGATGTAACACCAGTTATTTCTGCTCCAGAAGAAGGTATATTCTCATTCGCGTGAATACAGGGAACTAGAATATTCGAATATTCTAGTTCACTGTGGCGCGAACGTGACCTCTTTGGTCGCGGTCATGGTACAGGCATAGCAGAGAAGTGGCCCGGGGAGCAGACTGCCCGTGAGGCATTTAAACCAGCAATCCGCTTACTAAAGGGCGGCGTTACAAACGCTCACTGCTGAACCTATTAGAAAAGTCAAACAACATGAAAAAATATTTGTTTTACATTAGACAGTTGCGTACGTACTCATAGGGAAGCCTAAAAACTAAACTGTTCCTTGCGAGGCTCGGTGTTGAGTGTTGGCGATCGCAGCGCCGCCGTTGCTGGTGTTTCGCCGAGACGTGCGCCTGCTGCACTATTCATTTCAGTGAATTGCAGTCTAGGCGACTCTGGCAACGCATTTTTGTTCCTTTGTGCTTGGTCCAGCGTTTTTAGATTTTTTTCCCGAGCGAATACAACATGTATGTCCTTGTGCGCTACGCTGGAGAAGATAGTAGTTATATGCTTCAACACACGGACGTGCGGGACATTGAAGACTATGACCTCAAGAAAGTATACGACATTTTCAGGGAGGGAGATTCGAGTACCTGCGGACCGCTCTATGACGGGAAAATCATCCATATGACAGGTAAGTGCTCTTTTTCGATGCGTTTTGGAGTTGTTTTATAGCGCCCGTAAATTCATTATGTGCACTGGAAACCGCACATACGGACGAAGAAATGGAGCAGTGGAGAGGGCGCAAGGAAGCACGCAAATGCGCCAGCAAGACGGACATACCTCCGAGGAAAAAGGTGCGAATAGCAATCGCTTTCAAGCGAATTTTCTGTAGCCTGTGGTGCTTGGTCATCAGAAACACCGCCCCCAGCAACTTGCATGCATCCTCGCCGCGCCGGCCGCGTTTCAGTGGAGGTGAAATGCATGGAACACGTCGCGGTGGGTCAGTGGGTAGGGCGCTCGGTTACTAATCCGGAGTACCCGAGTTCGAACCCGACCGCGGCGGCCGCGTTTCGATGGAGGTGAAATGCAAATTGCTGCCGTGGGCTGTGCGATGTCAGTGCACTTTAAAGATCCCCAGGTGGTCGAAATATTCCGAGCCCTCCACTACGGCACCTCTTTTTCCTTTCTTCTCTTAGTCCCCCCTTTATCCCTTCCCCTACGGCGACGTTCAGGTGTCGGCCATATGTGAGACAAATACTGCACCATTTCCTTTCCCCAAAAACGAATTTTCAATGCATGACTCGATCCTTTGTACTGCGCGATGTCAGTGCACGTTAAAGAACTCCATGTGTTCTAAATCAGTCGGGAGCCCTCCATCCTCGTTGCATACGTGAATAATAATAATAATAATAATAATAATAATAATAATAATAATAATTGGTTTTTTGGGGAAAGAAAATGGTGCAGTATCTGTCGACGTTAGCAAATTTTATGCTAAAACAAATGACGTTCAGAAAGTGCGAGTTCCTATGTATCGCATGCAGAGTGGAATGTGAACGTCTGTATCAGTTGAGAGAAGTTCGCCCGTGGTAAAAAATAGGAACAGGCTCTGCGTTCACATGTGTTTGCATTGCATGGCAGTAGTTCACCGCTCCAGTCATAGTGGTTTAGCAAGATTGTTTTTGAAGTGCTGCTTTCAAGATAGCGTGTGCTGCTAATGGTGGGATAATTGGTTTCATGTCAGTAGGGATTACCAACGACCGGTGCAAGTAAGTAGCGATTTTTGTAATATTTCTCGCCTTCGTCAACACAGCACCAGACAAGGATGACTTGTTTTCAGTAAGGCTTGCTGTTGGGGCATGCAAAATAATTATTTGCTGTTGGGGCATGCAAAATGATTGTTTGCAAAAATGTGCACGGCTGACAATAAATATTGTCATTGTTCTCAGTGATTTGTCAATGGGTTATGCCACGATAAACTGCATGTCTTTAATATCTACAGAGACTGTAGCACAGTCTTCAGTGCTATCAAGTTGAGCACATAAGGCGATGGCGATTTGAGTGTTTCTTCTAGGTGTGAAGAAAGTGGGCCGTTCATTGGAGCGTTTCCTTTTTTTCTTTAAAGTTAGAAATCGAGAGTACCCAAATTGAATTTTACATTTTCAAAAACATCACGAGATGTCAGAAAAAGTTTGCAGTCAAAGTTATTTCACAGAAGTGAAAAAAATTGGTGGTGGTTTAGCTTTGGTTAAACCAGGAGTGACGCGATAGCTACAGCTGGCCCAGTGGAACTCGGTCATGTGACCAATTACGTGATCACCCACGGTGCTGCCACGTTGAAGGCTAGAAATGCTACCGTAATGTAGCTGTCGCTACAAAACTAAGTAATATTTGGTAACATCTATATTCCATTACTCACAATTCAAACTGTATTTAATACCTCGTATAAATTCAGGTGACTTCTCCGGCAGCGTGGAAACTGGTGTAGGAGAGGAGGAAAAGGGAAAAACTTATTTTGGGCTCGGAAATTTTGGTTGCGGATGGATGGAGCCCTTTGTTCAGGGCACCTGTGGCTGCTGCAGCGATACTGGCATGCTCGTTCAGTTTTCGCTGCTCTTTCAGGCTCTTGATGGAGAGCACTACCTACCATTGCTCTATTATAGAATTCTGTATTTTGGAAGTTCCAGTTAAATTTTGGAAGCCTAGTGTAGTATGGGATAAGGCCTCACGGGCGTAGCTAGATCCTGTTGCATAGTCCTCCTGGACATTTCGAAAAGTCTAGAATGGTTATTATGGCCTGCCTACTGGGAATTGGCCCGTCGACATTAGGTACAGCTGTGTCAGCAACTCTCAGGACTAAAATTTGAAATGTATCCAGTTTGGTAAGCCGACCTTTATTGCACTGAGTGCAGTGGCATTTTAAGTTTTTTTCAGTTTGTTGAAGTGACAGTCATGCAAGTGGTGTCTTGCTATAACTGGTTCATTGTTTCCTGCTGAAATGCTGTAAATAAATTTGCCTGTGACATAGGTGACCTTGCACTTGTTATTGTGTAACTTGATTTGCATTCTGATTTTCTTGTTGTAGGCAAGACTAGAAGAGCAGGCCAAGGGAGTGGCTAAGAAAAAAGCTGAGAGACAATTGCTCTGTAGTCGAGTAGGAAACTTGGCTGAGGACTCAAAGGTGGCCCAGCTAGAGTCACTTGTTGGGGAGCTAAAGGCAGGGCTGGAGAGATGCAAGAAAGGGATTCGAGATAAGGAGAAAGAAATGAAAAATTTTAGAAGCCTCAATGAAAGCCTCCAGAAGGCACTGTGGGCAAAAATTCTGCAAAATGATATGTAGACAACCATACTCTACAGCTTCTTCCATGTGCAGGCCTTTGTCAAAGCTAATCTACTTCGGTGAAGTCGAGTTAGACTTGCTGCTAGCCTTGCTGGTGCATTTTTGTGATAAAGTTAGTACTGCTTAATAGGGGCGTTAAAAAGAAGTACAGGATATGGTTTTATTAACAGGTTATTTGTGGGCAAGAAAATAAGGCTGCAGTATGAAGTTTTGCAGACACATCAAACAGGGAAGATGAAAAGGAGCATATGAGAACATTCCATTTGCTTAAGCTTGAAATACTAAACAGATTTCTGTACAAGACTGACACAGCATTGTATTGCCAAAAGTGCTTTTTTGCCACATAGTGCATTTCCTTTAGTTCTCAGGTTACACGGTTACGGTCTCCTTCGGCCATTTGTTCAGACTTTACCTTGAGATGTATGGGGTCACTCTGCGTCCAGCCGGCCGGGAAGGCGAGCTTCCGTGCAAGCTACACGCAGGCGTTATTTAAGCACGCAACACGTTTCCCCAACCCGTGGCGCAGAGTCGCAGCCACGGCAGGTCCGGACGAAATAGGCAACGGCAGGGCACGCTAGGAAATAGTTTATTATCCTAACGCGAGGTAAAGCACACTGCGGAAGAATGTTCTATCCGTAAAATAGATGTTCAGTAGCTCACCAAGTCGTTGACGTCGACCGGCGTTGGTGTTCGGGGGCCGGCGGGCAGCGGAAGGGGTCCGTGGGGTAGTTAGGTCAGGTCCGGCGGCGAGAGAGCTTCCCGCCGCGCGATCACCCCTTTTTATCCCCTCGGTCATTGCCTCCCTCGCAGCAAATCGTTACCGTCAAGCTTAGGCGTGCTACCCTCTCCGCAGAAGGCGGCGCGCTGCCGTGACGTCACGTCAGTGCTGGGGCGGAAATGAGCAGAGTCGCGGGGGTGCCTTCTCTCCACATTCCTGGTGGCCAGCGCGCCCGTGTAGGTCACGGTCGCCGCTGGCGCGGGGGACGAGGAGGGGATACCAGTGTATCCCACATCCTCCCCTCCTTAAGAAGCCTCCCGAACACAGAAACAGGGGCAACATTACTTGATCTCCGTCATCCTGGGATCGAAGTTCTTCAGCTCCCGCCGGTGCATCGGTTGACGGCCGCGCCACGCCCCCGCCGATCAGCTGCTTCGCTCCGAGGGCTTGGCCTCCCGCACGATGACGCTTGGAATCTTGCTCCCTCTCACGGTCTTCCGAGTGCGCGCGGCTGCGCCGTTCCGGCGAATTCGGTCGAGCGTCTCCTTGGCGCCGGCTGGGATGGCTTGGAGGCCAGGTCCATGGCTGCGCCCCTGAGGTACTGGGTCAGGTGGCTTCAGGGGCCAGGGCTGCGGCGCTTTATGGTTGAGGCCGCGGTTGGGCTGCCCTGGCATACCTGGTCAGCAGGCGAGGACCCAGGGTTGCGGTGGTAAGGGGGCCCCGCAGGCGGTGGCGCACAGTCGACGGGTGGGCAGCTCCGATGCGTTGTGGCAGGCAGCCGGGGTGGCCAGGGTGGCAACTGCAGGTCGCGGGCGGGGCGTAGCGTCGAGCCTTGGGCGCGGCGCGTTGCCGAAGCTGGATGGTGGCTGGTAGTGGAACGGTGTCGTTCTGATGTGCCCTGCTTCTTTTCCATCTGCGCTGGAAAAGGTCAACACAGATGTAGCCAGCTCCCGCAGCGCGTGCTGCGTGGTTGTTCGACCCTCACGAGAGTCATGAGGGTTAATGCAAGTCAGTCTTGCGTGACACTGATCGGCATGAGCGGCCCGTACGTTCATGCATCTAACGAGACTGCCTGCCGGCTCGCGCCCTCGCTCTAGGCTGCGCAGGCAGATTCTGTTTCTGCCTAGGGCGCAAGTTATAGCGGGACGCGCGGTTCGCCGGCTGATCGCAGATCTCGTTATCCGACTGCGGCGCGGGTCGGGCTGTGTCCTCTACCCACTCATCTCGCTGCACGTAGCGTTTCAGGTCGCATACGTGCACCGGTCCGCCTGTCGGTTTCGACCGCAAGTCCTCGAGCCTGTAAACGAGCGAGGAAAGTTTCTCTCGCACGCGGAACGGCCCGATCCATTTCGGCGCCAACGAGGCCGCAAACTGTTTGCTAGCGTCGCTGATAACGTGCTGGCGTCGAAGCACCAGATCGCCCACTTCGTAGTGAACATCCCGGTGCGAGCGGTCGTACTGTGCTTTCTGCTGCGCCCTAGCGGTGCTCAGGTTGCGGCGAGCCTTGCGTAAGGCCTCCGTCATCTTAGCGCGCAGCTGCGTCGCGTACTCAGCTCGTGCTGACGAAGCGACTGGCGTCTTCCTGCTGTCCGATAGAATCCGGTCCATCGGATTTAGCAGCTCTCTACCCAGATTGAGAGAACACGGCGCATACCCAGTCGAGCGGTTAACGGTCGAACGCAAAGCAAACGCGATCTCCGGCAGATAGGAGTCCCAATCTTTGTGCCTCTCAGAGTACGCGACAAGCAAGTGCTTAACGTTGCGATTGACTCGTTCCGTGGGGTTCGACTGAGCATGATAGGTGGTCGTTTTCTTGTGCTTAATGCCGAGTGCAGCGCACGAATCAACGAACACCTTCGCAGTGAAGTAGGACGCGTTGTCCGTTATCAGCTGCTCTGGGAAACCGAACCTGGTGAATACGTCCATCAGCTTCTCCATGATCACTCGTGCCGTCAGCTTTCTAAGGGGGAAAAGTTCAACCCACTTGCTGAAGTGATCCGTGGCCACCAGCAAGAACTTGTTCCTACTCGGTGTCATAGGATACGGTCCCATGACGTCGCACGCCGCGATTTGCCAGGGAGTCTGGCTGTTAATCGGGTGCATGAGGCCGGGTGGTCGTCCGCCTCGGGGCTTCACACTTTGGCACACGTGGCACGAGCGGGCGTAGCGTATTACGTCCCTTTTCATGCCAAGCCAGGTAGCAAAGCGACACAACTTAGTGTAAGTCTTGGGGCCGCTTGCATGCCCAGCGATGCACGAGTCGTGAAAGTAGCGTAACAGTGCTGCTCTCAATACTCGCGCTATCACCACCTTGAACGCCTCGTTTGTGTCGTTCTCGGAGGGGATATACATCAGCAGGACGCCGTCGGAATCCAGCACATACGAATCCATCGCGCTCACAGCACTACCAGCTGTTTCCCAGCGCTCCGCACCGACAGCAAAACCAGCTGTCTCCTTGTGCGCGGCGGCCCTGCCGCCCGGCTCCCGGAGCCCGTCGAACACCTTTCGACAAAACGGATCCTTCTGCTGAGCTTCGAGCAGCTCCTTTCTGCTGAACACGATCCCCACGGAACTCGCGTAGTCCACGTGGTTCACGCTCTCGCCCTGGATCAACGGTTGGTCCGCGTTCCTTACATGGGCTACGGCTCGGGTCTGCCCCTCACTCTCTCCGGCGCCGGGCGGTGGGTCGCGTGACCTTCCTCGCACTGGACAGGCGCTCGCGAGAGTGCGTCAGCCACAGCGTTGTTTTTCCCTTTGCGGTAGCGCACGGTGAAGTCGTACCGCTGCAGCAACAGGGACCAACGCGCTAGGCGGCCGCTCGGCTCGCTGAGTCGTCTCAGCCAGGTGAGCGCCATGTGATCCGTCTCGATCACAAATGTCACCCCATCGACGTAGTAGTCGAACTTACGCAGAGCAAAAACTATCGCGAGACATTCCTTCTCTGTCACCGAGTAGTTTCTCTCTGCCGGCGTCAACGAACGGCTCGCGAAAGCTACCGGACGGAGAAAGCCTTCATGCTCCTGAAGCAACACTGCTCCTAAGCCCAGGTCGCTTGCGTCGGTTTGAATCACAAACTCCCTGTTTAGGTCGGGTAGCTGCAACTCAGCCGTGTCAGCGAGCACTTTGGTGAGGTTGCGCAGTGCATCCTCTTGCTCGTGACCCCAACTCCAGCGCTCGCCTTTCTTCAAAAGCTTTGTCAAAGGCGCCTGCAGCGCTGCGCAATCTGGGATGAACTGGCGATAAAAGTTCGCCATTCCCAGGAAGCGCCTGAGACCGGCTATATCTGTGGGCGACGGAAACTTAAGCAAAGCCTCAAGCTTATCGTCGCACGGCAGAATGCGGCCTCTGTCGATCGTGAACCCCAACAGTGTTATTCGGGTCGCGGCGATCTGTGCCTTCTTCGGGTTCAAAGTGATTCCCGCGGACCTCAGCCTCTCTAGGACGTCCCTCAAGTGGCGCAGGTGTTCCTCGAACGTTTTCGAGTACACCACGATGTCGTCTAGGTACGCGAGCGCATGTTGCCACTTCGCATCTGCCAGAACACGGTCCATTAGGCGCTGATAAGTAGCGGGTGCTCCTACCAAACCAAAAGACATTCTCTTGAACTGGAAAAGGCCTCTGTGACAAGTGAAAGCAGTTTTCTCCTTGTCCCGCTCATTCATTTCAACCTGAAAGTATCCGCGGCTAGCATCGAGCGTTGTGAAGTACTTCGCCCCACCTAGGTTGGACACTAGGGAAGAAATGGTGGGTAGAGGGTAGGCGTCTTTCCTCGTAACCTCATTCAGCTTGCGGTAGTCCACGCAAAGTCGATATGTATCGTCTTTCTTTGGAACCAAGACTACCGGGAAGCCCCAAGGGCTGTTAGACCTCTCAACAACGCCAGTGTCGATAAGTTCGTCTAAGGCGCTGTCCAGTGCTTTTCTCTTGGCCAAGCTAATTGGTCTAGGACTGCACTTCCAAGGCAGTGCGTCACCCGTGTCTATTCGGTGCCTGACTAGGGTAGTGAGGCCCGGGCGGTCAGTGAATGTCGCGTTGTACTCGTAGAGGAGCGATGACAAACGTGCCTTCTCCCTCTCCGTCACGCTGTTCACTTCCGACAACAAGGGGTGCGCTGACCTTCCCTGCGCGGCAGAGCAGCTTTCTACCGCGGCAACCTTCTCTCTGCCCTCTCCCTCAGCGGCGATGGTCCGCTCGCCTCCTGGATCTCGGGCTGGCGCGGTGGATTTGTCACGGTCTCCCCCCGCTCGCGCCGCGTTCGGAGTCTGAATGGTGTGCGACACCGCGGGCGCTTTCGCGAAAGGCTTCAAGGCGCCTGACGTGCGCTCCCTGTAGCCTCCGCTGCTGATGTCTATCACAATACCTGTCTTGGCTAGGAAGTCTCGTCCAAGAATTACAGGAACGGATAAACAGGGAAGATGAACGAGGCGTTGTCGCCGCACGCGTCTTTCCCAGCGAACCACTATCCTAGCTGCACCGCTTGATTGCGCTGTGCCGCTCGCGAGGCGAAAAGTGGTATCGCACTCTCTCAGCCGTATTTTGTTCTCGCGGAGATGGTTTAACACCTCGTCACCGAACAAAGAAGCGCTTGCTCCTGTATCTAGTAACGCGGTGAATTTCTTTCGAGCTATTGTTAGCTCAATGAACGGCGCTGACAGGTCAACAGAATTTCCTACGCGACATGCCAAAGGCGCTAGCAAACCGGGGTTTTCTGTGCACGCCGCGCGGAATCGAAGGTCGATCACCGGCGGCTTTGGCCGTTTCCCGACCGTGTTTGGTCACGGGCGGGAGGGCGGCCACACTCGCGGGCGAAGTGTCCCGGCTGGTCGCACCGGTAGCAACGGTTGCCCGGGCCCCGACGGGCTAGGCGCTGGTCGCCCCGTTCCGGTCGGTCATCTCGAACTCGCGGCGCGGATGGTGGGGGCCGCGTGTCGGCCTCGCGATCTCGCCTCGGTTCATTCCGCTCTGCGGCAGCGTGTGCTGTTCGCAACGCGTAGCTGAATGGGTCCAACGCGCGGTCGGTCAACTCCCAACCCCTTGGGACACGCTCGTCAGCAAATCGTGCTGACGCTTCAGCTCTGGAGGGGCTGCGGGCTGAGCTGCCATTCCACGCGCAGCGCGGCTCAAGTGACAGCGATGCGGGTGGGGGCGGCCGATACGCTCGCGCAGAGAGGATGTCTCCCTGAATGCGCTTCGCCTCAGCCGCCAGCTCATCCAAATCTCTGAACCTGACTCCTCTCAGGTAAGCCGTGAAAGTCGGGTGCGCTTGTCTCGTGACACGCTCAACTTTCTCCGTGTTCGTGGCGCGAGGGTCAGCGAGGCGATAAAGTTCGTCCATCGCTCGGACGTACTCTAACAGAGACTCGTCGGGGTGCTGGGTTCGGAGCTCCAGCTCTCTCCTCAAACGCCACTCATAGTTTGCGGGAAGGAATTCGTCGCGGAAGCTTGCGCAAAACTCCTCCATTGTCCTCGCTCGGTTGCCGGCTAGTCGGTACCAGCGGGCCGCTTGCTCCGTCAAAGAAACAGGCACAACACGCGCGAGCATTTCGGCGTCTGCGATTCCTGTCACTTGCTGATAATGCAGCAGACGGTCGAGGTACTCATTTGCTCCCGCAATGTCATGGTACCCCGTGTAGGTAGGCAAGTCTATCCTAACACGTGGTGACTGGGCCGGGGCTTGCAAATTGTTTTGCAAAATACCCGCTAGACTCTGCATAACCTGCATTGCGTTCTGCAAGAGCACCTCGGATGATTGCGGACTAACACCCCCGGAGTTGGGCGCAGCCGCTGATGGCGTCGAATGATGAGGCCTAGGTGCCTCATTGTTCGCGCCGCGGAGCGGCGAGGCGCCCGATGTGGAGCCCCCCATGCCAGGCATAAGTCCTACCAACGCGTCAGGGGATGTTACTCGGCTATTCCGCGTGGAACGCCCAAGATTCACAAATTCAAACCCTTCCAACGGCGCGTCAAGTAGGGAGCCCTGGTTATGTGCCGCTGGCTCTGACAGCATAAACAAAGACTGCAAGTCACTCCTGTCGGCTGCCATCCTTTGTTAGGGCGACGGTAGTCGTTCGCTCCAACAAAGGTCACTGCTCGATTGCCTAGTTCGCCCCACGTTCGGGCGACAAGATATGGGGTCACTCTGCGTCCAGCCGGCCGGGAAGGCGAGCTTCCGTGCAAGCTACACGCAGGCGTTATTTAAGCACGCAACACGTTTCCCCAACCCGTGGCGCAGAGTCGCAGCCACGGCAGGTCCGGACGAAATAGGCAACGGCAGGGCACGCTAGGAAATAGTTTATTATCCTAACGCGAGGTAAAGCACACTGCGGAAGAATGTTCTATCCGTAAAATAGATGTTCAGTAGCTCACCAAGTCGTTGACGTCGACCGGCGTTGGTGTTCGGGGGCCGGCGGGCAGCGGAAGGGGTCCGTGGGGTAGTTAGGTCAGGTCCGGCGGCGAGAGAGCTTCCCGCCGCGCGATCACCCCTTTTTATCCCCTCGGTCATTGCCTCCCTCGCAGCAAATCGTTACCGTCAAGCTTAGGCGTGCTACCCTCTCCGCAGAAGGCGGCGCGCTGCCGTGACGTCACGTCAGTGCTGGGGCGGAAATGAGCAGAGTCGCGGGGGTGCCTTCTCTCCACATTCCTGGTGGCCAGCGCGCCCGTGTAGGTCACGGTCGCCGCTGGCGCGGGGGACGAGGAGGGGATACCAGTGTATCCCACAGATGGCAGTCATGACTCAGTACTATTCTTGATAATTCGTGATCATGTAGTCATTCGTTTAGACACAGCCCTGGATGACCAGCATAATAATGCCATGATGTACTGCTGGGCAAGTTTCTATCATGAGAGCTTATGTAAACATTTTACGAATGAAGGCAAGACAAAAGAAAGGACAACTCTAGTGCATAGACTAGCATCTAGTACGAGCGGGGATCAGAAAGTCTTTGCCCCTGTTGTCTATCAAGCAAAATACGGTACATACAGGCAATTACAAATACATGTACTATTCTACCTACCTTGCACTATTTCTCCGCCCAGTCCCCACACAGCTCCAGACATTTGTCCAACCGAAGCACTGAGTTTGAGATGCTCTTGTGGTAGTTCAGAAGAGTTAGTTCTTGGGCTATTTGGTATTCTTGAGTCACATTCATGGTATTCCAGCGCAACGGCACATAGCCAAAGAAAGGAAGACGGAAAAGAAGGACGAACACAGCGCTGTGTTCGTCCTTGTGGTAGCATTCGTCCGGCTAACTGTCGAACCACTGTCGGACTGCTGTCTTGACTTCATCGTTGCATGTGAATCGCTGTCCTGCCAGGAACTCCTTCGGTGGACCGAAAATGTGCAAATCACTAGGGGCAAGGTCCAGACTTTATGGTGGGTGGTCCAGACTTTCCAAGTGAAATGACCAGAGCTTGTCAGCGGTTCTGCTTGCCACATGTGGCCTTGCATTGTTATGGAGGATAACCGCATTCTTCACATCGAGAATTCTTGAGCGTTTCCGCCCGATGGCAGCCAGCAGATGGCAGGCCGGTCCAAGAAAGGCTCACCGATGAGAATGAATATGTTGACTCCCCATTTACAGCAGTCATTTGGATAAAAAAATAGAGACAAAGACTTTCTGATTCCCTCTCATACTTTATTTTCATGCTTGCATACGCTCTTATATTTATCATTTGGCAAGCAACGTAATAATAAAATGTTAGCAGTACTGCGTAGGCACGGGGAGGCGAAAAACCACATTTGGAATTAAGCAGTGTCACGTCAGTACTGTTATATGAGGATGACTCCTGAGTTTCAGGTGGCTCTTTATGAAATTATTATCAGCTGTGCATAGTTTGTTCTCACATGTATTTGATGTGTACAATGTTTGATATTGTGCATTTTCATACAATTGACTTGTTCGTTACATCTGTTTTGTACTGCTTGTAATTTAGGTAGAAGTTTTAGTCTAGCATAAATTCATTCTGCTTGATGTACTTACTTTTGATCCAGTGTGCAAGCTTTTTTTTGTTTTTCTTTAGGTCATTCACAGAGTGAAAATGTGTGCCGTGATGGACGAGGTGGTCTGAGAAGGAGACGATGCCACTCAGACTTTCAACTCTGCAAGTAAGCACACATGCATGTTACCTCAGGTAAGCTTTAGCCTTCAATTCCTCTTGTAGTTCATTTGCAGATTGGAAATCATGATTCCTTTGAATTTGTATCCTGCGTCTGATTTTAAATCGCGAAGTTTTATTTTGTGATCACATTTTTCTTTGGAACAAGCATCCAGTAGGTGATTGTTCATTGGTGGTCAGAGTGAAAATGGACATTTTTTAAAGCAATGTTTTTTTTATGGTTATGTCTGATATACCCAACGTAGGGCTGCACTGTTGAGCATCCAAGCGCTGCTTGTAACGGCTTGTTCCTCTGGCACTTTGCTTGCATAACTGTAGGAGATATTTTTAATGTATGTTTAAATACCACTCACTAATGATCTAGTCCTGTCTTTGCTACCACAGGAACAATGTCTTCATCCGTGTACCCTCTTTGTATAGTGCACAGTCATTCCATCGGCACCATAGCTCCTGTGGTTCCGCTTGCTGTGGCCTCGCCACTTGTCACGCCGCCTGTCGCCCCTCCTCGGGCTGATGTCGCCCCGGCTGTGCCACCAGCTCGGCCAATGTCCAAAGGTATTTATTTTGGCTGCTGTAGTGTACAGCGAGCTTGCGTGCTTGTTCACTTTGGCGCAATTTAGCTTGAGTGCCTTATTTAGTAGCAGCATGTGCCTAGCGGTATGAAACTATGCTTCAACACCTTGCTTCTGATTGTGCCGCAAGCGCTGGCTCTTAAAGGCTGTTTACTTGAAGCCCTCATATTCGTGGTGAGCAGAATTTCTCCGGATAGAATTGGTAGCGCAAAAAAACACAGGGACACAGACACTGCAATCGACAGTTATGATTCTTTGGATGAATTTCTTGCAAGCAAATGTTTTCTCGTCAGGAGTTCCAATGTATGTGATACGATCCTGTTCTTTCATTGTTCGTACATTTCTTGGCATGGTGACCAAGCATATCTGGTGGTCGGGAGTGTAATGAAAAAAATAAATTGGCAAGCTATTGTCTGTCGTTGTGTTTCACATTAGACAACACATATTGTAATTGCATAAAGGGGAAGCTCGCTTATTCAAGCTTCATTATTTAAAATTGCTGGATAATTCTAGCTGCATGACTTGGCCTGTCCATGCTTCATTCACCAAAACGATAAAACGACCAAAACGATAAAAAGACTCGACAATAAAAAGAAGCGCCTTTTCCGTGCGGCAAAATTAAAGCAATACGACGAGTGCGCATGGGAAAAATACTATACAGCCGAACGCACCTACCTATCAGAAATTCGCTACGCAAAATACTCTTTCCTTCACAACGACCTCCCCAAATTGTTGACTTCCAATCCCAGAAAGTTTTGGCAGGTCATAAGTGAGCACCCGGCACATACCATCACTCTAACTAAAGAGTCTGGAGAGGAAGCTGATGACATTGAGTGCGCTGACATTTTTAATAACGCCTTTTCATCTGTGTTCACTAATGAAATTCACCCACCAACTGCAACTTTCGCCGTCAATATAGAGTCCAGCATGCCTGCTATCGCGTTTTCTGAAGCCGGCATTACCTCGCTCATTGAACACCTTAAAACTTCATCATCGGCCGGCGTCGACGAAATTAACTCCAAAATACTGCGCAACACTAATAATATTTCTGCAATGTACTTATTGTTATTGTTTTCACAGTCGCTTTCTACAGGTTCCATTCCGGATGACTGGAAAGTGGGAAAGGTCATTCCCGTCTTTAAGTCCGGTAACAAAGATTCTCCTTTAAATTACCGTCCGATATCATTAACCAGCATACCTTGCAAAATCATGGAACACGTCATCTATTCTCAAATCATGGACTTTCTTGACGCTATCAACTTCTTTCATCCCTCACAACACGGGTTTCGCAAGGGTTTGTCATGTGAAACTCAACTGGCCGTCTTTCTTCATGACGTTCACTCTAACCTCGACCTAAATTTACAAACTGACGCTATTTTTCTAGACTTTGCTAAAGCATTTGATAAAGTTCCCCACAGGCGTTTACTGCTAAAACTAACCATGCTAAAACTGCATCCTAACGTCTTATTGTGGATCGAAGAATTCCTTTCTAAGCGCTCCCAGTTTGTTCTCGTTAATAGCCAGAGTTCCAACCCTCTTCCAGTAACATCAGGCGTACCCCAAGGTTCTGTACTTGCTCCCCTCCTATTCTTAATCTACATAAACGACTTACCCTCAAACCTGGTTTGCAATGTTCGTCTGTTTGCAGACGACTGCGTTATTTACCACACGATTTCCAACAACTTTGACCAATCACAGCTGCAAAACGACATTGACACAGTGCATGCCTGGTGCGATGACTGGCTAATGTCGCTTAATCCTAATAAATGTAAACTCGTATCTTTTCACCGCCGGCGTAACCCCCATATTTTCTCTTACTCCGTTGCTAACGTTCCACTAGAATCTGTATACTCATACAAGTACCTAGGTGTCACCTTGTGCCAGGATCTCTCCTGGCGCTCTCATGTAACGAACATCGTCGCATCAGCTAACCGGTCATTGGGTTTTTTGAAACGTCACCTACGGCACGCCCCTCAAAGTATTAAACTTCTCGCCTACCAATCACTCATTCGACCAAAACTAGAATACGCATCTGCTATCTGGAGCCCGCAACAAGCATATCTCATCAGTTCACTAGAATCTGTCCAAAATCGCGCCACGAGGTTCATTCATTCTGCCTATTCATACGACATCAGTGTATCGTCACTTAAACGACAATCAGGTTTATCAACTCTTGCCCATCGTCGTCGCATTGCTTCTCTTAGTCTGTTTCATAAGTTTTTTTACAGTTCCCTCGGACAACCACCCTACATCACACCGCCCGCTCGCATATCTCATCGCACCGGCCATCCACTGCAAGTGTCATGCCAACGCTCCCGCACCGTCACTTTTTCCGCATCCTTTTTTCTTCGCACTGCTAAAGACTGGAATGGCCTTCCCCACGACGTTGATGTCATCACCTGCCAATCAAGTTTTGTGAACAATTTAAATATGCATTTCATAAATATCATGTAAGCAACCATATTCAACCCATATTTGTACTCTCACCCCTTATGTAACACCCCCAAAGTGGGGTCTTTAAGGTAATAAAGTGAAGTGAAGTGAAGTGAAGTATATGTCAAACATAGCCCATTAATTCGAACACAAACCGGTTCCGCCAGCAATAATTCAAACTTGTGCCACCGCACCTAGGCAGCCTGGGCACACATCCAACTGTGAAATGCACCCGTGAGGCTTGCGCCACCTCTTCAAAGGAGCTGTGGAGAAGGTAAAAATGGCATGTGTGGGGGCGGAGAACACAGATGAGCCAGTGTTGTGAACAAGTTTGAAGGGGGAGGGGAGGGGGCTATGCGGCAACATGGCGACAGCAACTACAACCTCGGATATTTATATTCGACCATTGCTTGTGAGCTGCCGCGGTAGCTTAGTGGTTATGGTGTGTCTACTGTCCCTAAAGATGCGGGTTCAATCCCGACTGCGACGGTCGCATTTCAAGAGTCCCGTGTGCTGTGTGATATCAGTGGACGTTGAAGAACCCCAGGTGGTCGAAATTGTCCAGAGCCCTCGACTACGGCGTTCCTTAAAGCCTGAGTCACTTTAGGACGTTAGGCCCCATAAACAAAACCATTGCTTGTGTTACTGATTTCGATAGCTTCAGTAGTTTGCTTTTGTTGCTGAGTGATGGGTACGGTGACCACTAACCGAGGTACAGCCAATCGGGCCGATCAGGTGCGTCACAGCGTCTCACAGTGGTGCAAAATTGAAAAAAGCTAATCATGTATGAAACTGCGACATGCCAAAAACGAAGTGTAGCTCTTTGTGCGTCTGTCTCTGCTTTCCAGTGCCCTCTGCATCATGTTATATGCGAGTGTTTTTAGCGGTCGCCCCAAGTTAAGCTTGTGCAATGTGGCCCTTTGTAGTTTTTGACAAATGTGGTAATTACAGCGCGAAAATATTTCGAGAGAAGATTGAAACTGTGCTTGAAATTGATGCCGGTTCATTATAGAGATGGGATATTGCTAAAATTTCCTCTCATTGGTCCTTGGCCTTCTCTAAAAGTTTGCTGCTTTCACCGGCCCATTTGTGTTTCTTAAACGAATTTCACATGTAATTGCGCAATGAAAATCTTTTCTTTAAGAATAATCTGTACGTATTCTGTTTTTCATTTCTGCGTGCCTATTCCTTATGTAACACCCTCTATTGAGGGTCCTCAAGGTATTGAAGTGAAGTGAAGCGGTTTGTGAGTAGAGACAGGAAGGTTGGAAAATCGGTTAACAAGTTATTGTTGCGACGACATTTGGTTTCTGACCTGGATGCTTACTGATGTTGCGTGGATCAGTCTGTTAAAAAATGCGGCAGCCGTAGGGCTGTCACACACTGCTTGTTTTTCCAACTTTGCGAGCCTGCTGCGCAGACGTTCATTTGGGCTGAACGCCGCCCGCCCCTTCAGTTTTGCCGGCGAATGGGAGGTATTCCGCCTCGTTCGTGGTTTAGAACAGTTGTTTGGCACTGCCTTCTGGGAAATAGAAGCTAAAGGCGATCGCAAAATCTTTTGCACAACTAACATAGGATAATCTAACTAACCCAACTGCTTCCCGATGGCAGTGTACCGAATTTCCTGTTCACTTTCGTTAGCTTGAACTTCATTTAATCCTGTGTGCATTGGCATCCCTGTAAAGCCGGCCAAATCTAGCTGGCGTGCCCGACGGCCACTTTTTCTGCGCTCCTGCGCTTTGCGACGAAGCAAACTTGCGGAAAGCTCGATGTTAGGCACGGGCTTAGTGAGCCTGTGCTTAGATTTGATATTTTCGAAAGTTTGCTCCGCCATGAGCTGCAGGAGCACGGAAAAAGCGGCGGTCGCGCACGCCAGCTAAAGGTTTGGCCGGCTGTACATTTCGAATTAATGAACTTCGACTGTAATGCAAACTTCAGCTTTCATTGTCCATATTTAGCTTGCACATTATTTGTGATATTGCGGGCGGTTCCTCATTACAGTCCCTGACTGTTTTTAAGGACTCCAAAAATTTGGACATGCTTGATTATTCGGACTTCGCATCTCTGCCACTCTCCCTATAGACCGTAATGTATAACAGCTGCCGAAATTTCGGACACCGTGCGACCTCTCGTTTGATTTTTCGGACACTCCTTGAGCCAACTCAGTTGACAGCATTCACCCTTACTGAATCTGGTCGATGCATGGTTCGACTCGCTGAATGACATTTTTGTTTTCAACTGTGCCTCGTTGGTGCCCTACGAGCTGGCGCTACTGCAAATGCCCGCTCATCGTCATCATTTCTGTGTGTTCTGGTAGTGGCTACAGCAGTTCTGGTCTCAGCTTAGTCGCCTAAGCACCAAAGCCAAGCCATGTCTAGGTAATCCAGCAGCCGATTCGTTTCTTTCTTCGGGTACGACGCTGGGACTAGGCCGCATTTTTAGTGTGTGCGACCGGTTTCTGTGGGTGTTTGCCTTGTGTGCTGTGTTGAGGTTGTGGTGAACCAACTCTGCACACGGAAACATTGCGTCAGGTGGGTAATGGCGCCGACAGTGCCTGCACAGTCTGCGCTGGGGAATGCTGGCAAGTGGCAAGCTTGGTGAATACTATACCACAGTGACTATGGCGAAAAAGATCGCTGTTGTTCAGGAAGTGCACAGTATCCGGTCTCAGAGCACAGTTGCCCGGCAATTTAATGTTTCGAAGCAGACGGTCTTTGGATTACAGGCAAAACAAGACGATGATTCTTGGCAAAGCATCCAAGTCTCCTTCCAGCTTGGAAAGAAAAAAATTTACAGACGGCAGCCGCCCAAAGCTCGAAGAAGTCCTCCACATGTGGTAGTGTGCTACAGTCGTGAAGCAGATTCCTGTTCTCGAGATGGTTTGAAGCAGAAGGTGGAGATGCTCGCTCTCCGGATGTCATGAGGAATTCGTGTTCAGTGATGGGTGGCTTCGCAATTTCAAAAAGAGATTTGACCTCGCTTTCAAGAAGATGTGTGGCGAGAGTGGCGCCGTAGACCGGACCCTTGTTGCAAATTATCGCTCTGACACTCTGGAGTCGCGGTTGTTCCAGTTTTCGCCACGTTAAACTGCGGCGAAACACCTCTATTTTATAATATGCTGCCCGAAACGACCCTTGCTTTGTCTGGCCACTACGAGAAGCATGGTGAAGAGCGCGTCACGATAATGGTAGGACGCACTATGTCGGGGTAGGACAAGCTTCCGCTTCTTGTCATTGGAAAATTCAAAATCCCAAGATGTTTCTAGGGAGTGAAATCGCTGCCGGTGTGGTACGAGGCCAACACAAAATTGTGGATCACGCAGTAGCTCTTCAGCGACTACATTCGCAAACTCGACCGGAAATTTAAGTCGAAGAACTGGAATGTACTGATCTTTGTAGATAACTGCGGTGCACATGGTCACATCCATAATATTGAGTCCATCCGCTTGGAATTCATCGAGCCCTTAGATCAGGGCGTTATAAAAAATCTGAAGATCCTCTACAGAGCATGCCTCTTGATCCGCATGATGCTCTGTGTCAACGCCAGCAAGCAGTACGCTGTTAGCCTTCTGTTGGCAATAAACATGCTTGCGGATGCCTGGAAGGCGTTGAACTCTTTCACTTTACAGAAGTGCTTTCGGTACACTGGATTTGCTGTGACCAATGAAGCGGATCCCGTGGCGTCCCAGCATCTGCCGCCGTCCGATGTGCTCCCTACTGACGCCGAAAGTGTTCTTCGAGACCTGCGCATTTTTGGCATTGCAATTCCGGACACCGTCTCGTTTGACAGTTTCTCAGATGCTGACAGTGCTGTGCTGGCATGCGCAGAACTCGACGACGACAAGATCATTTGTCAGGTTTCTGCTGCCCCGCAGAATATGACTTGGAGTCCGAGGATTGTTCACCATGTGCGCCGCTGCCGTCGCACGCGTACCTTGTACATGCAGTGACTGTCCTTTCAGCCGCCTATAGCAACCACACGACACTCTGAGATTCAGGCGGATCTGATTGCATGTACACAGAGCAATGTGCAACAGCACATTCACGATTTATTTAAGCCTATTGCCGAGCCCGAGTAAGTACGTGAAAATAAAGAGTTTTTTTGTGAATCTTTCTCAGACACCTGTTTGAGTTTTCCGCGGTCCCCGTAAGGTCCGAATAAACGGTTGGTTACTGTATGCATTCTAGGTGGCTCTTCAGTGTTCTCCCAACAAAAACAGCCATTCCACGTCCCTTCAGTGGAGGCAGGCCTTGAGAGGACGCAGTGTATTTGCTTTCCATAAGGCTGACTTATTTTTTTTGTGTTTTTTTGTGCAGCTCCTCGCAAGGCAGCCCAAGACCTTGACCTGACTGTTGGCACCAAAAATGAGACTGGGGAGGTGAGCAGTACCTTGACACTTGCACATTAATTATGGGCATATATGCTACTGATGATAGCATATCTTCTGCACTGATTAAGAATATCTGCAATCTGTACATGACCGGTAATGTGATGTAACTAATGACATGGGAGTTTTTGCTCTTTTTTATTTGCTTTATAACTTGGTTTTGGTTTCTTAAAATTATGTGCTGGACCGATTGAATATTGATAGCACATAATCATCAAAAAGCGCAGCTGCATGCACCAATGCGAGTTGTGGTTCTCTGTTTTGAAAAAAAAATATATTTTAGCATAACAGGCGTGCCTTTTGTGCCACAGACCACTGTATGTCAACTTCCCTGACTAAACCAGGCACCAAACACTTTGAACCAAGGCTGGCATTTGCATTTGCATCTGACATATGGACTGCATGAATGGTGTTGGCACAAAAACATGCAGTTAAGAGTGTTCACCAGTGACAGTGTCCATAGGAAATAGATGGGAACTTTCAGAAGCTGTAGCGTACGTAAAAATTGCTTGATTTTCATGGGGTCTGTGGCAGCGTTTTCTTCTTTAGTTAATAGAGAAAATATTAGCGGACAGATATTATTTTTTAAGTTTCTTTTTTTTTACAAATCAGAGGTAAATATTCAGAAAAATTGCAATTTTTGATTTGTCGGTTTTCATGTCATCTCGTGAAAAAACTAATCCAAATATCAGAATTTCATCCGCAAAATTTCCTCCCTTTATCTTTCTTTATTGTCAAGCTGCAACTTTCATCCACATAGAGTTTAGTGTTTGCGCTTTACAGGCTCTGTAAGTTGTGTATGTAACTTCTGCGGGGATTTGAAATTCGCGCCACTTTTAACTAGCGGGACGTGGCTTCATCTGGCGTCAGAATATTTTGTCGCTACTACACTACAACCAACCTCTTGGTTGTCATTGTTCGTGCGCGCCGGTTTTTACTCAGAACTTCGACGGACTTGAGCTCTTCCTTTCCCTTTTTCTTGCTTGGGCTGTATTCGGAAAGGATTTCTGCTTTTCTTTTTTGCTCGAGCTTGTGGTGCAAGGTGCCAAAATACAGGAAGGGGGCTCCCTGTTCACGACATGTGGGAGAAGAGCTTTGTTCCCTGCCCAGCGCAGGGCGCAGTAACCCAGGAGGCGATACAAGTCAAGAATGCAGCTGCAAATATTCCTCATGGGTGGGCCTTGAGCCAATAGCGGCACTTACATGAACCCAACAGGGCCTGGTTGTCGAGTTGTCGGGCCGAAAACCGGTACTGGGTTCATGTAAACGCGCGCTGTGAAATATGAGCCTTATAAAATTGTTATCATGACTTCGTGCAGTGAAGACGCAAGGATAATTTTTTTTTTGCGATGGAGTAATGGCAACGTAACGTGCCATACTTTTTTTGGTAGCGGTAACGCGTTACCTTTTTTGTAGCTAATGAAGGGCGGTAATGCGTTCCTTTTTTTTAGCGTAACGAGTAACATATCTGGTTACTTTTTTCAGTACCTACAACACTGGTTGCCTGTAAAGCGGCTTTGATCTCACTTGAATCGACCACTTTGTGCAGGCTACGGTTGTTCTGAAATTGCAAAGTGCTTGTCTCTTTTATTTAGTACGTGCTCACGCAGCCTCATGCCTATGAGTTAGCATGATCAGCGTGCAAAGTGTGATGCAAGAGCATTGTCTCATTTCTTCTGCTCAGTGAAAAGCATATATGGTTTGAGGTGCGCTTAAAAATTAGCTGAGTAGCTCCACATGCAATCACCATCCTATCTCATATGGCTTATTAAAGAAAGCAATGAAACCCCCTTTCTGCTGAGGAAAAAATTTTAGTGTTCCCAAGGGTTAGTCTGTCTCGCTCGGTTTGACATTTTTTCTCAGTGTCCCTTAATCATCGCAAACTCAGCTGCAAAGGAAATGCAAGATTTCATTGAAGTTAGAATTGCTACACATATATTCTTTGCAGAAATAGGGACACAGAATTTTTAACTCCATGTTTTTTTTAGAAAGTGTGCAGGACGTCAGTAAAAATGGTGACCATGTGGAGTTTGGCCACATGGAGTAAATCATTATTTGTTGAATTTGTCTCCCACTCCTCGCTTCAGAGGAGTTTCTTGCTTCATACTTGAGCCCATCTCAATTATAGTGCCATGCTGAAGCGAATTCAGAGAAGCTTGGAAAGCTTCCTCTTATATAGAAATCCCTATGAACGATTTTGGTTCTTATACCACCATCACACGGACAATTACAATCTTGATGAGTCAATCGGGATCGCATTGAGTGCTGATCCGATGGTGCTACATGACCTATCCAATTGCGCCCGACCTGCTCAATCCCAAGCTGCTTCTCGAACCGGAATTTTAACCATTTTTGAGTGCGCTTACCTTTCCGCACAGGAAACAATTAAGTTCGAACCAAAACCGGAGTGCACAGAAATATATGGTGTGAAAGCTCTAAAATCTAAAAATATTGCAACGAATACTGTGAATAAAGACGGACTGAATGTATTATCTAGGCAGCACGTGTTTTCTGGGCACTTGTGCTTCGAGTCTTGTGAAGGCTCTGTGCTGTCGGCGTCGGCGCCGTGCCCGAGGTGCACTAATAAATCATCTCTTTCTTTTTTTTTCAGATACACGTTGGTCATGGCCAATACATTTACCCGGGGACTTGGGAGCGGCTGTTAACAGCAAACAATGACTCAGCCTTTTGTAAACAACTAGCAGTCCGATTGTGGGGAAATACAATATTGTCGGAGAGGAGCATGACGGGGACACTTTCGAACAATGCAATTTCTTAAGGTGCGACGAAAGTGTTCACTCCACTCTCCCCTGCCAAGGTAGCTTCGATGACAGGTGAGTGGAAAACACTTGGCTATTGCTTCAGTAATAACATTTACTAAAAGTTGCAATGTTTCGTTCTCATGCATTTTTTGTCTAGCATATTTGTATCGTACAGAAAAGCCTCGTTAACGTTATGTCACCGGGACTGCAGAAAAGATTCAAAATAACGAAGTTTGAATTACTCACATTGTACTGTATATCAGTTAACCTAGAATTCCTATCCGTGACTAGGGGTTGTACTTTTAAGATTTTATTTTGTGAGACTTTGCCGGACTTTGCAGAAACCTAGGAATTCATTGCAGAGACTGCCCCTCCAAAACTTGTTCACCTGTTTGGCAAACGTAAATCACTGACTAATCATAAAAGAGCAGTTAGTCCGCGACATAATGAAGACAGCGAGGCTGCGCGATCATTGTCTCAGCACGCCGTCTGTTGAGTTAACAAATAAGGAATTAGACACGTTAAAATGTGACTACAAACCTCTATGATTAGAAATCTTAGGTTGTCTTTTTAAAATGCTTGAATGATATGGTTCTGACGCATGTGCTTTGAAGCTGTGAAGAAGTTATAAGAAGCAGTGTTTCTTCGAAGTAAAAATGAGTTGTAAGTCGGCGCTTGTCTCTTGTCCCGTTGTTCTGCGCTGTTCCGTCACAAATCAGCAACCAACATGCCCAAGCTGCGGTCCTGGCTTTCCTCTGATCTGCCGCATAGCCTTTTTGTGCCTGTCTCTGCAGACTCCTTCTGGCATTTTGTGAAGATTAAAGGCTGCCCTGATGGTGACATGCAAAAACGCCACAAGCGCCTACCTCGTTACTTGGCTCAAAAGTGCTCGGACTTGCGCCGCTAATCGAGTGAGCTGATAATTTTCTTTCATCATCATCATCAGTCTGATTACATCCACTGCAGGGCAAAGGGCTCTCCCATATCTCCGTTAACCTTGTCGTGTGCCAGCTGTCGTGTGCCCACCTCACTTTCTGCCGCACCCTGCTACACTTGCCTTCTCTTGGAATCTATTCCATTACTCTTAAGAACCATCGGTTATCTCGCCTTCGTCCATTTCGTCCTCTTGATTTTAACTATGACGTTATTAACCCGCGTTGGTTCTCTGAACCACTCTGCCCCTTCCTGTTTCAACGCTACACCTATTATGTTCCTTTTCATAGCTTGCTGCGTGGTCCTCAATTTAATTAAGTTGAACTCTTTCTGTTATCCTCAGCATTTCTGCCCCATAGGTGAGTACCGGTAAGATAAAGCCGAACCCATTTATAACGCCGGTAGATATAACAAATGCTCGCTTATTACGAACAGATGCGTTGCTACCGTCAAATTACGCATAAAGTCCATAGTGATTCGCCGCGTATACAGCGAACAATTTTGGCAGCATCACTCTGTTGTAGTAAACGAGAAGGCATCGAAACCTCATGAAGTTGAAGAGGTCGTGCTTCAGCAATCACAGAGATCAAGAAGCGTTTTTCACCCTTCTCGACACTGCCCTGGAAAGAACACATCGACCCAAAAATTCAAAAGGCGGCATTCAAACAGTAACCTCCTACCAAGCCAGCACCGATGGCCTATGAGGGCAATCATTGCCTGTGTGTTCGCCAGCTGGGCAAAGCATCCTAAGTGGAAGAAGCGCAGTGCACGTGAGACAGGGGCATCGTCGAAAGCAGATATAACGACCTTGGCCGTAGATCAACTATCAGCAGCAATTTGAGAATTTTGAAAGCCAGGCTGGTCACGTCGTATGCATCGCCTGCCTAGTCGGCTCCATCTTTTTGCGCTGCTACCACATGCAGGCAGCGTAATACAGCGGACAGTGCAGCTGATGCACTCTGCCATGGGCGCTGTGCTACTGTCCTCCTGGGCATGAGCCGAGGAACAACAGATGAAGCGCGAAACACTACAATTTGTAATGTAAAGCTGCCAGATGTTTTTTCGGATGACTATGTTCCTACGCACCACGAAATCGCAGAGGCGCATGCTCTGACTAAGACATTGAACAACAAGTGTGAGCACTCCCCTACTGCCAGAAATCTATGTGGCTGACGTGCCACCAGCTGCCATGGACACTTCAACCTTCATTTAAATTCCAACCGTAATTTTGATAGTTGGCAGCAAGGGTCTTGTCGAGGATTTAATGACACCTTAGAAGTCTGGAAGGAGCCATGACACAAGTAGGCACGCATAAAGCAGAATTATAAGAAATAAATGCCACTTTGGTGGCCTTAGTATTTTTGGCTGTTATACACAGAGTCCACTTACTACGAGCGTCGAATGTAACGAACGGAATTTGTGTGATGTCAGGTTAGTTATAAGCGGGCTCGACTACAACTGCTTTATACTTTTCTCTTAAGGGATATTGGTAAACTGCCATTCCGTTCATGATCTGCGAGAACCTTCCGAATGCGCTCCACCCCATTCTTAATATAGTTATTTCGCTCGTGTGATTCAGATCTGCGGTCATTACCTGCCCTAAGTATTTCTTTGCCACTTACACCTCGCCGCTAATTGTAAAGTGCTTTTCCGTTCCGAGACTGTTGGGCATTGGTTTAGTTTTCTGCTTATTAATTTTAGACCCACTGTTCTTTTCTGATTGTCTAACTCATTGATCATGCTTTGCAGCTCGTCTCCTGAGTGACTGATCTGAGGGTTCAGCTCTCTTTTGTTAATGGTAAACCTCGCAATGTTTCACTGCAGGAAGCCAGACTTACAGCATAACACAGTGGGTCAGTGTAATTCGTATCATTTTGCTTCGAAAAGTGCAGTTTTCTCCTGCCTCTGGTTTTGTGGTGGTCCATTTTTTCTGCCTTTTGCATCCAATTTTAGAATGTGTGTAAAAATTTATGGTGCTGGGCATGAACACGATGCTTTCTTGCTTATTTTTTTCTCAGGACTGCCCGGAGGGAGGCGACTGTCAGGTGAACTACATCGTGAAATCTTAGGACAGGATCGAGAAAGACATTTTTCGGTCAATAAATATGATTGTGCTCAAGTAAGGTGTTTTCGTATCTGTTATGGAGTGCACATACAGAGCAGACCAGTTAGCTGCTCAATAACTGTGCAATGACTGCCGTACAGTAAAAGCTCGTTAATTCGTAGTCGTTGGGACCACGCATATTATTCGAATTAACTGACCACAGCAAAATTATGGAGACGGGGGAAAATTTTTGCTGCCGGAATGCACTACCACTATACTACGCGACCTTTGTGTTTACCACTGCTGCATTTTGTTTTGTAGCTTCCCGCGGGATGGCATGGCACGCGCGTGCAACTCAAAGCAACAAATGTGTAACGATGCCATCACAAAGACAGCAAGCTGAAGCCGATTGAAATGAAAAAGTGATAAAATGAATGTGGATTAACTCTGCTAATCCAGGATATACAAAGTGAAAGCTGTCCGCTTTCGCTGTGTGCATTGGCCTTGGCATTGACAACGTTCTAGACGCTGATGATTTTGAGGGAAGGAAGGGCACATAACTGGCTCCCTGGGTCAGTCGTGCTTTGAGGTTCATGGCGGTGGTGAGATATAGATGTGGGCTGCATGCATTAGCGCTGACAACCTTGTAGCAGACACGCGGCACTGCAGCAATAGGCAGCAGCGTTCATTGGGTGACCAACCGCTCACGATCAACTATAAACTGCTACCTGGCAGGGTGGGCGCGTTGCCTATCCAGTGTGTGGAACGCACTCAACGTTACAGATTCCAAGCTGTGTGGGCGCGTTGCCTATCCAGTGTGTGGAGCTCACTCAACGTTACAGATTCCAAGCTGTGTCTGCTTGGCTAGATCACGTGGTCAGGCAGCAGCCGCTCTGCGGCTGTGGAACCCCGGCGCAGCGACGGAAGATTGCTTGGCGGCGCGGCGAAGTCACGTGATGCGTTGCTGTGGCAGCGGCACAGCAAGGACGTTCAAAGTCAAACTGCAGCCCACGGCAAATTAGGTGGTGCGAGGCCAGTAAAGCGTTCGCTTTAAAAGCGTCATTCCACCCTGCCTAAACACACACGTGCTGCCCGAACAGCAAAGTGAACTGTAAACGCTCGAAGTTTCGGTTTCTGGTGCGACGTACACCTTGGACACCTGGATAGTATAGGAATCAAAAGTTTGCCCTCGCCATACCTCCCGCTTGTCCGAGGAAGTGACCGCCAGCACGAAAGAGCTGGGTAAACTGTGAGCAATTTGAATTTTCTTCAGCGGAAGCGATTAGTGTGCGAATTGACAAATTTTGACACATTTGGAGACTCATGTGTCCTGCCGGGAACAGGTACTGGCACGGGGTGCATATGCTACCTGGCGCTTGTCCTAAACTACCTAGGTCGCAAAGAGGTCGGCGCTGCTGTTTGGTCGACCTATCGCTCTACGGAACGCTACTCACAAGAGCGGCGCTGCCAGCTTTGTGCGCATTTAACCGTCGCTAGACATGCACTGACACTGCTAAGGCCGGATGCTTCGATGCCAGCGCCTCCTTTAGATACTGCCTTGATCGCGGCCAGGTTGGAGAGGAGCACACGCACCGCTGCCATCAGTCCGGCCATGCCTTGATGAATAGCCGATAGCATGTAACTTTGAAACTACTAAACAATGCCTGCTTTGCAGTGAAGCACGTCTTCTCTGCTGGCGCGCGCTCCGGCGGTCTACAAGCTGTATGAGATCGGTTTTTGTGCTGAGATGTACAGGGCTTGGGTACCTTGCATATAGAGCATCGACATTGCTAATAGGCATCGCTCTACAGTACCGCCTCGTGGATCCGAGGGGCCATCGCTTCATTGGTTTGCAGCGAAATCGGGATCAGACATCCTGGCATGGCATCTCAGGTTTTCGAATTAACTGAGCTGCTGCAAGCCGCCGCTTTGAATTATCTGGTCAAAATTATATTAGAAGTTACGGGACTGCAGGAATCCTAATTATCCAAGATTGCGAATTAACAGAGTTCGAATTATCAGGGTTTTACTGTATATTCACTCATTAAGCCACGACAAGAATACGACATAACAGAAGACAGGACAACACAATTACGACAGGGTACAGACAAACATGAATACGACACAACAGAAGACAGGACCACACTATTACAACACAAGACAGACAACATGAATACGACACAACAGAAGACAAGCCAACACAGATAAGATAAGATAGACCACACAATTACGACACAAGACAGACAATAGAAATATGACATGCCTAAAATATGACAAGTTTTTTATTGTGTTTTGTTGTATTTTTAGACTGGACACTGGCATGTTTAAAAATGTTTGCCTTAATTAGAGCTAATCCGCTGGAAGACCTCAATTTTATTTTAGCGATAGTATGTTCGATGCAAGCAGAATCGAATACAATGGCGTTCATTCCATAATAATTGCGATGTGTGTGCTCATTAAGCTGAGCTCTTAGTGAAGAGACCTTGAAGGTATTGGTGAGCGCTACCAAAATACAGAAAGGGACGAACACACAGGACAAGCGCTTTCTAACAATTGTTTATTCTCTGAAGAAGCATGACTATATACACATATTAACGCCAAATCGTACACAGAAGAGGGAAGAGCACACGGCGCTAAGAGCGATATAAAGGACAATTATATAATAATAAACAATATATAATAAAAAGATCAACACGTGCATTTACAACAGCCGAATATTACTATTCCTGAGGTAGATTAATTCAGTTCTCCCTAGCATCACCGAAGGGGAGCTGACGCATTGGTTATCTGGAGCAACTTGCATAGCGAAAACTTTGATAATTTCGCGTTCCCGCCTGTTTCTGGAAAGACCTATTACCTTGGTGTTTTTTAGCATCGGGGTGCATTTGCAGTGTGCGCAATGTGGTGCCAGATTCCCGGATTTTGCTACTTGCTCGCATAATCTTTCGTGCTCTCTGAACCTCTTGTTCAGGCATGTACCCGTTTGGCCTACGTAGGTTCGTTGACAGCTAAGTGGAATGCTGTAAATGACGTTTTCTTCACACTCTACATAAGTGATGTCGTGTCTGACGTCGCATCCAGGTTTCTTTTTGTGGTCTTCATTCTCGTTGACCTTTTTGCACATTCCAATGAGCTTATTGGGAGCTGAAAAAACCACCTCAACTCCGTACTTGTTCGCTGTCTTCCTTATTTTGTGGGAGATGTTATGAATGTACGGTATCACAATGGGGCGTCCATCATAGCTCGGTTTCTTATTCTTATCGGACCCAGTAACTTCCCTTAGTAAGCATTCTGCAATGCCGCCAAGTAATTGCTCCGGATAGCCACTAGCCCTCAATGGAGAAATCTGTTGAACAATGCTGTGAATACTCGAGTGAGGGCATGATTTTTTTATAGATAGTTTTAGGCAAGAAGTTGCTACGGGTCGTTTAACAATTTTGGAATGACCAGAATCAAAACGCAACAGCGGTTTTTCTGCCCTGGTCTTATAAGCCCAGCAAGTGTGGTTGTCGCTGGAAGTCACCTGCAGATCTAGGAATCTAATCTGGCAGCCCTGTGGGGTTTCAGATGTGAACTCAAGGCCAGAAAAAGCATTCTTCCATTCATTAAGAATGCCTTCCACGTTTATGGAGTCAGTTAGGCTGTAGGGAAGGCAAAGCAGGTAATAATCGACGTACCTAAAGCAGGCTCAAATATTGTGCGCATTTAGTATGCTCGATATCTTCCGATTGCCCGGTGCCAAAAAAATGTCGGACACCACAGGTGCCAAACAAGATCCAATACTTATGCCTCCTTTTTTCAAAAACATTTCGCCTTCAAATTCCACGTACAAAGAGCGCAGGTAGCATTCAATCAATTCAAGAAAGCAGTTAACATTCATTCCACACTGGTTTTGAAACCTGACAGTTCCGAAGTGTTCCATGCTTTCTTCCACAGCTTTCAAGGCGGCGCTCCGTGGAATGCTATAATACATGTCAACCACATCAATTGAAAGTCACACCACCGGGGGCTTGATCTTAAAAAAAATTACGATTTCCTCAAACCCTTTTACCATGAACGGGTCCCGAATCGGAAGGATCGATAGATGGGCTCTTAAAAATTGAGACAAGCAGTGTTACTAGGTCCCTAGGTCTTCAACAATGACCCTGAAATGACAGTAAGGCTTTGTAAGGACTAAGAAAGAACTTTGATCCCGCCAAACTCAGCAAAAGAAATTTTGCCAAACTTCGGAGCAGTGCGCTTTGAAATGCGGATCCACCCGAAATGAAAAGCTGCAGAAACAGATCACAGAATGCAAGGCGACATGTCTAAAACCTTTCTTCACAATCAAGACGTACAAAGAAGGCATGCCTTTCAGGGTGATTGTTGAAGACCGAGGGACCTGGCGACGCTGCTTGTCTCAATTTTTAAGAGCCCATCTTTCGATCCTTCCGATTCGGGTCCCGTTCATGAATAAAGGGTCTGAGGAAATCGTAAATTTTTAAATATTTTTTAAGCCCCCCGGTGGTGCGCCTTTCAATTGATGCGGTTGATATGTATTATAGCATTCCACGGAACGCTGCATTGAAAGCTGTGGAAGAAAGCATTGAACACTTCGGAACTGCCAGGTTTCAAAACCAGTGTGGAATGAATGTTAACTGCTTTCTTGGATTGAATGCTACCTGTGATCTTTGTACGTGGCATTTGAAGGCGAAATGTTTTTGCAAAAAGGAGACATAAGTATTGGATCTGGTTTGGCACCTGTGCTGTCCGACATTTTTTTGGCACAGGGCAATCGGCATATATTGAGCATACTAAATACGCACAATATTTTAGCCTGCTTTAGGTACGTCGATGATTACCTGCTTTGCTTTCCCTACAGCCTGACCCTATAAACGTGGAAGGAATTCTTAATGAATGGAAGAATGCTTTTCCTGACCTTGAGTTCACATCTGAAACCCCACAGGGCTGCCAGATTAGATTCCTAGATCTGCTGGTGACTTGCAGCGACAACTACACTTGCTGGGCTTATAAAACCAGGGCAGAAAAACCGCTGTTGCGATTTGATTCTGGTCATTCCAAAATTGTTAAACGAGCCGTAGCAACTTCTTTCCTAAAACTATCTATAAAAAAATCATGCCCTCACTCGAGTATTCCGAGCATTGTTCAATATGTTTTTCGATTGAGGGCTAGTGGCTATCCGGAGCAGTTATTTGGCGGCATTGCAGGATGCTTACTAAGGGAAGTTACTGGGTCCGATGAGAATAAGAAACCGAGCTATGAGGGACGCCCCGTTGTGATGCCGTAAATTCATAACAACTCCCACAAAATAAGGAAGACAGCAAACAAGTACGGAGTTGAGGTGGTTTTTTCAGCTCCCAGATAGCTCATTGGAATGCGCAAAAAGGTCAACGAGAATGAAGACCACAAAAGGAAACCTGAATGCAACGTCAAACACGACATCACTTATGTAGAGTGTGAAGAAAACGTCATTTACAGCATTCCACTTAGCTGTCAACGAACCTACGTAGGCCAAACGGGTACATGCCTGAACAAGAGGTTCAGAGAGCACGAAAGATTATGCGAGCCAGTAGCAAAATCCGGGAATCCGGCACCACATTGCGCACATTGCAAATGCACCCCGATGCCAAAAAACACCAAGGTAGTAGGTCGGGCCCGAAACAGGCGGGAACGCGAAATTATCGAAGCTTTCGCTATGCATGTTGCTCCAGATAACCAATGCGTCAGCTCCCCTTCGGTGATGCTAGGGAGAACTGAATTAAACTACCTCAGGAATAGTAATCTTCGGCTGTTGTAAAGGCACGTGTTGATTTTTTATTATATAATTTTCATTGTTATATATTTTGTCATTTATATCGCTCTTCTCAGCGCCGTGTGCTATTATTCCCTCTTCTGTGTATGATTTAGCGTTAATACGTGGATATAGTCATGCTTCTTCAGAGAATAAACAGTTGTTAGAAAGCATTTGTCCTGTGTGTTCGTCCCTTTCTGTATTTTAGTAGCGCTCACCAATACCTTCAAGGATGCATTTCCAACTAGCCCCAGTTGTAGCTCTGGTGAAGAGAATGAAAACCTTTTCGATGTCGATTTTAGCCATATTGCTTCGATTCTTAGTTTTGTTTTATTGTGTTCAAGAATTTGTTTAGTTTTAACATGTTTGTACGTGAGAGAGGAGATGGCGTTGGCAGCTCGTAAAAGTTTTTTTTTCTATTGCGAGTCTATTGGTACCATGGGGCATAATGGTTATGAGAAGCACGCTTAGTAGCAATATATTTAGAAGTCAAAGAAGAAATTGCGTTTTTAAACAAGTTCCAGTTTTCGTGCACTGTCAGTTGAAAAAATGTTGGGATGTAAGTGTCAATAAATGATGCGAATTCCTCGTCGATGTCCGTGAAGTTGTCTTTGGTGTAATTCGTAATGGTTTTGAAGAGGTTACATGAAGGAGAACTTGGGAACATTAAGGTGAGACCAGGCAAATGTGTTGCTGTTGATATAATCAGCGGCGATGACGTAAAAAATTACATCTAAGAGGGATGACGAGCGATCAGTGGCACGTGCTAGTAACGTTACAAGTTCGAATAAGCTAAAGTCTGCGCAGGTGTTAATAAAAAGTCTTGATTCGCTGGATGACGATAAGCAGAAGGGCATGCGTCAGACAAGCAAATGTTAGGAAAGTTAAATTCCCCATCAGTAGCATTGGTGCGGAAGGAAACCAAACAGTTGTTTCAGTAAGGGTGTCGAGCAAATTATCGCGAATTTATGTTTCTGATGTTGGTGAGCGGCAGCCAACACCTATGAGGATTTTTTAAAAATGTACTGTAAAATAGCGCGACGATGTTTCGATAATGTCACTGACAGGGACCGAAAAACAATTATAACACTCATTAACCGCTAAGACATCACCATAACCTACTGTTTTAGTAGGATCGTTGCGGAAAATGTGCGATTTCTTACTGCGCTGAAATAATCCAAAACTTGATATTTGCTTGGTAGCTATGTTTTGGTTAGTGCTATTATGGTGGTGGTCGCCATCAGTTATTAGGCTACGCATTCAGCTATCTTAGGTACGATACTTCGAATATCAGTAAAAATAACGGAAAGCGTCATCTCCGCATCTTTGGGCTCCGTACCCCTTGATATTCCCTACGAGCGAGCTGGAGGCGCCGCAGTTATAGTACAGCCAGACCTCAAGGAACGAGATGCTCGTTGAAGGGCCAATTTCATAGATATTGTGTTCCTCTGCGTTGGAGCCATAGCAATTATCGTCGTGACTAGTTCGTTGTAGCGCAGTTTGAAGGTGTAAATTACTTTTCCGTGCTCGAAAACGATTTTCCTAGCAGAAGTCCTCGCTCATTGCCCCGTCTGTATCAGTTGGCATGGAAGGCTTGGAAAAAGTAAGCTTTTTGGTCTTATAGCTTTCGAAACTCGTAATAAATGCACGTGTCTTCCTTCGGTGAAAAAGAGCCCTTGATATGCTTTCAGCCTCCACTTCGAGCGATAATTTGTCACGTAGTGTATCCAGCAGTTTTCTTTCTCAGTCTTTTTCTTCGCTGCTGCATCTTGTATCCCATAAAAACGAGTTTGTTACGACGAGAACGGCCTTCCGCATCATCGAGCCATGAGCGTAATACAGAGGTGTGTCTACTCAAGGAATAGTTTCATGCAGTTAATTTAGATCAATGTGCCAATTGGCTATGTGATCTTCAATTTTCGCTCATCTCTCATAAATATCAGATCTCGTCTCAGACAGCGACTGCTGCTGGGCTGTTAGTCAGAAAAATGACAGACAGACAGACAGACAGACAGACAGACAGACAGACAGACAGACAGACAGACAGACAGACAGACAGACAGACAGACAGACAGACAGACAGACAGACAGACAGACAGACAGACAGACAGACAGACAGACAGACAGACAGACAGACAGACAGACAGACAGACAGACAGACAGACAGACAGACAGACAGACAGACAGACAGACAGACAGACAGAAAAACTATTTCTTCAAGTGAGCTTTAGACCCTGCTGGGTCCCTGGGCCACTGCGCTGTCCCGCACTGCATCATGTAGGTCTTTTCGGAACATGACGTCGGCAGCCCGAGTCGCCACAGCAAACTGCGATGTCGGGTCTGCAGACGTGAGCAGGACCTCCCAGTCCTCCGAGCTCGAGGTGGCGTACTGTCCCTGCGAGGGAGGGTCATCAGGGCAGCCGAAGAGGATGTGGGAGAGTGTGGCATGAGGGTCACCGTATAGGGAGCATGCAGGGGACGTGCCACAATAGTGGGATAACAGCTGAGGGGATGACAGAGAGCGGGTCTGGTGGCGTCTGAAGAGGATCTGTTGGGAGGGCGTAAGAGAGAGTTGGGGAGGGAGGTATGTCCGACGGTCCAAACGGGGTATTTGCGTGAGCTCCGCAAAGGTGTGCGCTCGTTCCTTCGAGAATCCTGGATCGAGACTTTCCTGAGCTCGGCAAATCAAACCGCGCGCCAATTTATCGGCAGCCTCGTTTCCAGTTTTCCCAGAGTGGGCGGGCACCTACTGGAGCGCGGTAAATTTTAGGTAGGGGTGTTCAACAATTGCCAGGAAAGGATGTGAATCCTGCCCTTGACAAAGTTGGACAGAGCTAGCCGTTTTGGAGTCGCTGAATATGTATTGGGCGTCCGAATGTGCAAGGGTTAGGGCGATGACGGTCTCCTCTGCCTCCTCGGGCATAGAGCCCGAGGGAAGACGTTGAGTTAAGGGTTGGGGTAGGGTATGATTGTAGGCAACTGCTACCGCTTCATGCGCTGTAAATGCGGCGTCTACCGAAACGGCATCGTGGGCTTGCCCGTAATACTTTTGGGGGGCATTAGCGCGAGCTAAGCGGTGAGGGATATGATATTGGGGATGGACGTTTCAAGGAAGGGCTTTCACAACGAGAGGTGTAAGGATGTGTCGAAGGAAGGCTATAAGTATTGACTGGTTAGCGGGTATGTTGATGTGAAGGCAGGCGAGTATATGGTGGCCAGTGGCGCTCGCGGCAAGTCTAAGGTGCTGTGTCTGAAGGTGCGCGTGAACTAGTTCCTGAATGGTGCTGTGCATGCCTGTAAAAGGAGTTTGGATAGTCCAAGGTTCGACGGAACACCGTCTGGTCAGGGCGAAGCATGATTTATTCACAAATGAAAATTGGGTCACTGACCAAGTCGAAAGATGAAAAATGACGTTTCGGGTCCCATACGGGGCCCTTGTTCACAATGAGGCTGTCACAGAAGAATGAATGGTTATATACGCTTCAGAATCTTCTGCAATCTTTTCACGTAGATAGGATGTAGCGTGCCCTGATTCTTGTTTAGCGTGTTGGCCGTTGTCTGGATGATTAGGGATTCTAGATGAAGTCTTGCAGATAGGTTTCTTTCCGTCGCCAAGATTTCCACCTCATCCCAGCCAATCTCGTGGCCAGTGGACAGCACGTGCTCTGCAACTGTATTTTTTGCTGCGCGCTTGTTTCTGACGTCGCCCTGGTGCTCCTTCATGCGCCGCTGGAAGTTCCCGGTTTCCCCAATGTAGACGGAGGGGCAGTCGCTGCAAGGGATCCTATAAACAACGCCAGGGAACTTGGCACGTGGTAGCGGGTCCTTCACGTTGACCACATCGGCTCGCAGTTTGCTAGTTGGCACGTGTGCAATGTGCACTTCGTGTTTGCGGAAAATCCTAGAAAGGGCCTCGCTGATCTGACGCACGTAGGGAATCGCAGCACGTTTTATCTTTTTTGTCAGCTGTTGTGCTCCTCGTGTGTAGGTGGCTTTCTTGGTGACTTTGCTGGTAAAATTTCTAGGGTAGCCGTTTCGCTCAAGATCGTGCTGTATAAGCTTCATCTCGTTGCCAAGGCTGACCGGGTCGGAACAGATGTTTTTAGCACGGTTGACAAGTGACGCAACCACTGAACGCTTGTGAGCCGTAGGATGAGCGGAATCAAAATCCAGGTATCTCCCCGTGTGCGTTGCTTTTCGGAAGACGCTGAAGGCTAACCGATGCGCATCACGTTTGACGAGCACATCCAAGAACGGGATCATGCCGTTCGCTTCCTCTTCCAAAGTGAAATTTATGGATGGCTCTACGGCATTCAGGTGTTCAAGGAAGCTGTGAATGTGCTGCTTGTTTAAAATGCAAAAGCAGTCATCAACATACCTCAGAAACACCTTTGGACGATGTGTGAACGAGTTCAGGGCTTTCTGTTCAATAGACTCCATTATCAGGTTGGCAGCCGTGACTGAAATGGACGCTCCCATTGCGGTTCCGAAGATCTGCTCGTACACTGTGCCGTTGTAAGAAAAATACGTATTGGCTAAGCAGAAATGAAGCAATTCGCTGATCTCGCTGACGTTCAACGGCGTGCGATCGGGAAATGAGGGGTCGCTTTTTATGAGCTCCTTGCAGGTTTCCACAGCAAGATCGACCGGGACACTTGTGAACAGGGAACATACATCAAAGGACACGAGCACATCGCTTTCTTCGAGGACGACATCCTTGACTGTTTCAATAAAGTCTTGCGAATTCTTGACGTGCGTCGCTGTTTGTCCCACCAACGGAGCCAACACTTTGTGCAGATAACCGGATAGACGGAAAAGAGGCGACCTGGTGAAATCCACGATTGGCCTTAGCGGAGTACCACTTTTGTGAATTTTCGGCAAGCCATATATTGCCGGAGCGGATCCGTTAGTGCAAAGAAGCCTGTAGTACAGCTTTCTTTGAGAAGGCGGAAGACCAATGAATATGTCAGACAAGTTCACTTGCAAGCGGGACTGTATTTTGGACGTAGGGTCCTTACTGAGCTTGCAGTAGGTTGTCGCGTCCTCGAGCATCTCTGACATTTTTGAGTGGTATGCAGACCGGTCAAGCACAACAGTCACATTTCCTTTGTCTGCGGGCAGAATTGCAATATCTTCCTTCTTTCTCAGAGACTCGAGGGCCTTCCGTTCACCTTCGGAAAGAATGTGCTCATGGTGCTGTTTCCGCATTCCTTTAAGAACACCGATCGCATTCATTCTGACATCTTCTTGTACGTCTTTATCAAGAAGACTAATGGCTCTTTCCACAGCGCAAATCATCTTCCGCGTATCCGGCGGCTTCCCCTGATTGAAATTCAAGCCTCGGCTTAGCACCATTTCTTCGGTGGCACTCATGGTGTACGACGACAAGTTTTTAACCTTGAAGACTGGTCCTCTAGACTCGTTCCTTTTTTCCCTCAGCAAAGTGCATAGTTTGCTTCTTTGCGAAACTTCGTGCCTTTCTGTTGTGCTCCTCGCTTCTTGGTTGGCAGCTAGTTGTACCTCCGCGTAGATTTCTGGCATGCGGAACTCTAGTTGCCGCTTCGCAAAGAAAGCCTCCTGTTGTAGGCGCTTCAAGGTGCACTTGCATTCATCGATGCGCGCTTGTACAAGCGGTCGCTCTGCCTTCGTCACGACGTGGCGTCCAAAGGCGGTGTTCACAGGTCGACGAAGCTTCAGTGATCTTGGGGTCACGTTGTTCGATTTGCACTCCAGGCTGAAGCGCAAGTGGGTGCTGAAGGCTGCTAGGCGTGCAGAGAGGCTTATGAAGCGCCTTATTCCTGTGACAGCTTGTTGACCAAATTGATGGCGAATATCTACATAGTCCAAGGTTCGACGGAACACCGTCTGGTCAGGGCGAAGCATGATTTATTCACAAATGAAAATTGGGTCACTGACCAAGTCGAAAGATGAAAAATGACGTTTCGGGTCCCATACGGGGCCCTTGTTCACAATGAGGCTGTCACAGAAGAAGGAATGGTTATATACGCTTCAGAATCTTCTGCAATCTTTTCATGTAGATAGGATGTAGCGTGCCCTGATTCTTGTTTAGCGTGTTGGCCGTTGTCTGGATGATTAGGGATTCTAGATGAAGTCTTGCAGATAGGTTTCTTTCCGTCGCCAAGATTTCCACCTCATCCCAGCCAATCTCGTGGCCAGTGGACAGCACGTGCTCTGCAACTGCATTTTTTGCTGCGCGCTTGTTTCTGACGTCGCCCTGGTGCTCCTTCATGCGCCGCTGGAAGTTCCCGGTTTCCCCAATGTAGACGGAGGGGCAGTCGCTGCAAGGGATCCTATAAACAACGCCAGGGAACTTGGCACGTGATAGCGGGTCCTTCACGTTGACCACATCGGCTCGCAGTTTGCTAGTTGGCACGTGTGCAATGTGCACTTCGTGTTTACGGAAAATCCTAGAAAGGGCCTCGCTGATCTGACACACGTAGGGAATCGCAGCACGTTTTATCTTTTTTGTCAGCTGTTGTGCTCCTCGTGTGTAGGTGGCTTTCTTGGTGACTTTGCTGGTAAAATTTCTAGGGTAGCCGTTTCGCTCAAGATCGTGCTGTATAAGCTTCATCTCGTTGCCAAGGCTGACCGGGTCGGAACAGATGTTTTTAGCACGGTTGACAAGTGACGCATCCACTGAACGCTTGTGAGCCGTAGGATGAGCGGAATCAAAATCCAGGTATCTCCCCGTGTGCGTTGCTTTTCGGAAGACGCTGAAGGCTAACCGATGCGCATCACGTTTGACGAGCACATCCAAGAACGGGATCATGCCGTTCGCTTCCTCTTCCAAAGTGAAATTTATGGATGGCTCTACGGCATTCAGGTGTTCAAGGAAGCTGTGAATGTGCTGCTTGTTTAAAATGCAAAAGCAGTCATCAACATACCTCAGAAACACCTTTGGACGATGTGTGAACGAGTTCAGGGCTTTCTGTTCAATAGACTCCATTGTCAGGTTGGCAGCCGTGACTGAAATGGACGCTCCCATTGCGGTTCCGAAGATCTGCTTGTACACTGTGCCGGTGTAATAAAAATACGTATTGGCTAAGCAGAAATGAAGCAATTCGCTGATCTCGCTGACGTTCAACGGCGTGCGATCGGGAAATGAGGGGTCGCTTTTTATGAGCTCCTTGCAGGTTTCCACAGCAAGATCGACCGGGACACTAGTGAACAGGGAACATACATCAAAGGACACGAGCACATCGCTTTCTTCGAGGACGACATCCTTGACTTTTTCAATAAAGTCTTGCGAATTCTTGATGTGCGTCGCTGTTTGTCCCACCAACGGAGCCAACACTTTGTGCAGATAACCGGATAGACGGAAAAGAGGCGACCTGGTGAAATCCACGATTGGCCTTAGCGGAGTACCACTTTTGTGAATTTTCGGCAAGCCATATATTGCCGGAGCGGATCCGTTAGTGCAAAGAAGCCTGTAGTACAGCTTTCTTTGAGAAGGCGGAAGACCACTGAATATGTCAGACAGGATCACTTGCAAGCGGGACTGTATTTTGGACGTAGGGTCCTTACTGAGCTTGCAGTAGGTTGTCGCGTCCTCGAGCATCTCTGACATTTTTGAGTGGTATGCAGACCGGTCAAGCACAACAGTCACATTTCCTTTGTCTGCGGGCAGAATTGCAATATCTTCCTTAGATATATCTTCCTTAGGAAGATATTGCAATTCTGCCCGCAGACAAAGGAAATGTGACTGTTGTGCTTGACCGGTCTGCATACCACTCAAAAATGTCAGAGATGCTCGAGGACACGACAACCTACTGCAAGCTCAGTAAGGACCCTACGTCCAAAATACAGTCCCGCTTGCAAGTGATCCTGTCTGACATATTCAGTGGTCTTCCGCCTTCTCAAAGAAAGCTGTACTACAGGCTTCTTTGCACTAACGGATCCGCTCCGGCAATATATGGCTTGCCGAAAATTCACAAAAGTGGTACTCCGCTAAGGCCAATCGTGGATTTCACCAGGTCGCCTCTTTTCCGTCTATCCGGTTATCTGCACAAAGTGTTGGCTCCGTTGGTGGGACAAACAGCGACGCACATCAAGAATTCGCAAGACTTTATTGAAAAAGTCAAGGATGTCGTCCTCGAAGAAAGCGATGTGCTCGTGTCCTTTGATGTATGTTCCCTGTTCACAAGTGTCCCGGTCGATCTTGCTGTGGAAACCTGCAAGGAGCTCATAAAAAGCGACCCCTCATTTCCCGATCGCACGCCGTTGAACGTCAGCGAGATCAGCGAATTGCTTCATTTCTGCTTAGCCAATACGTATTTTTCTTACAACGGCACAGTGTACAAGCAGATCTTCGTAACCGCAATGGGAGCATCCATTTCAGTCACGGCTGCCAACCTGACAATGGAGTCTATTGAACAGAAAGCCCTGAACTCGTTCACACATCGTCCAAAGGTGTTTCTGAGGTATGTTGATGACTGCTTTTGCATTTTAAACAAGCAGCACATTCACAGCTTCCTTGAACACCTGAATGCCGTAGAGCCATCCATAAATTTCACTTTGGAAGAGGAAGCGAACGGCATGATCCCGTTCTTGGATGTGCTCGTCAAACGTGATGCGCATCGGTTAGCCTTCAGCGTCTTCCGAAAAGCAACGCACACGGGGAGATACCTGGATTTTGATTCCGTTCATCCTACGGCTCACAAGCGTTCAGTGGTTGCGTCACTTGTCAACCGTGCTAAAAACATCTGTTCCGACCCGGTCAGCCTTGGCAACGAGATGAAGCTTATACAGCACGATCTTGAGCGAAACGGCTACCCTAGAAATTTTACCAGCAAAGTCACCAAGAAAGCCACCTACACACGAGGAGCACAACAGCTGACAAAAAAGATAAAACGTGCTGCGATTCCCTACGTGCGTCAGATCAGCGAGGCCCTTTCTAGGATTTTCCGTAAACACGAAGTGCACATTGCACACGTGCCAACTAGCAAACTGCGAGCCGATGTGGTCAACGTGAAGGACCCGCTACCACGTGCCAAGTTCCCTGGCGTTGTTTATAGGATCCCTTGCAGCGACTGCCCCTTCGTCTACATTGGGGAAACCGGGAACTTCCAGCGGCGCATGAAGGAGCACCAGGGCGACGTCAGAAACAAGCGCGCAGGAAAAAATGCAGTTGCAGAGCACGTGCTGTCCACTGGCCACGAGATTGGCTGGGATGAGGTGGAAATCTTGGCGACGGAAAGAAACCTATCTGCAAGACTTCATCTAGAATCCCTAATCATCCAGACAACGGCCAACACGCTAAACAAGAATCAGGGCACGCTACATCCTATCTACGTGAAAAGATTGCAGAAGATTCTGAAGCGTATATAACCATTTCTTCTTCTGTGACAGCCTCATTGTGAACAATGGCCCCGTATGGGACCCGAAACGTCATTTTTCATCTTTCGACTTGGTCAGTGACCCAATTTTCATTTGTGAATAAATCACAAGGAGTTTGGCAGTGCTAGTTCTACGAGGCAGGTTTAGGGCTGCCGTAGTCGCAAGGCGGATCATGGCATTCACGCGTTCGGTTTACGTGCGGTTCAATTTGAGATATGGGGTTGCGTATAGAATGCGGCTAAGCATAAAAGCATGCACTACTTCCATGTTGCCCAGTTCGTCTAAACCCTTGTTAAGGAAGGATACTCGGCGTTGAAGGTGCAACACGGATTGCGTGGAGGCCTCGAGTCTTTTAAGGTATGTTCATTTCGTCCAGAATCCTGCAATTGGATGCCAAGGATGTGAAGGTCGGGTGTGATGGGGATAGGGGATCATTTTAAAGCGATTTGGATGGGCGAGCTAGCGCCAGATTTTGGTCTAATTAGGAAGAGCGCGGACTTAGAGGGGGAACATTCGAGCGCGATGGATGACGCGTAAGGGGAGATGGTGTCTGCAGCTAACTGAAGAGTGTCCTCAATTTTCCCATCAGAGCCACGAGTGGTCCATGTGGTAATATCATAAGCGTACAGGGTATGCTTTAGGTGTGGGTCTAGAGTCAGTTTGTCAGCTAGGGAGATGAGAGGAATGTTAAAGAAAAGGGGAGAAAGGACCGCCCATTGAGAGGTTTCGAGCTCTCCGAGTGTAAAGGGGGTGTTGTAATCTGACCTATGTGCAAGGAGGCAGTGCGGCCCGAGAGAAAGGCGCGAGCGTAGTTGTAGGTTTTAGGGTCTACCTGTAGAGCCTGCAGTTCCCGTAAGATGGCATCGTGTTGAATCCTGTCAAATAGCTCGGTGAAGTCAACTGCCAGGGTAGCTTTTGTGTTGTGGAGGATGGTATCACCAAGCACGTAATGCGTAATTTGAAGTAGGGCGTCCTGAGCAGATAGATGCGAACGAAAGCCGAGCTTACTGTGGGGGAAAAGGTGGCTGTCTTCCATGTACGTTGTTAGCCGAGCAAGAATTATGTGCTCGAATACCTTGCCTAGATAGGATTTAGAAGAAATGGGGCGGATGTTTTCTAGGGTGATAGGTTTGTGGGGTTTTGGAACAAAGTTGATTTTTCCATGCTTCCACGAGGTAGGGAGAGTGCCTGTCTCCCAACATTCGTTAACGTAGTCGACTAAGTCAGAGGTGGGAGCATTGTCAAGATTTCTGGTAGCTGCATTGGCAATTTGATCGTCTCCGGGAGCGGTATTCCGTAATATCAATAGGGCGGCTTGAAATTTTGATTCTGTAATAAGGGCGTCAAGCTCGGGCTGGGGTGAGCCTGCGTAATCGGGCTACTTGCAAGGGAGATCGGGGGTGGTATAGGTGCGTTTCATCTGCGCGAGGAAGGCGCCGGTGTCCTGTCAACGGTTGTGAGCGAGGCGGCGAACGCTATGATTTCAGCCTCCACTTCGAGCGAGAAATTGTCACCCAGTGTATCCAGCAGTTTTATTTCTGTATCTCTTTTTCCTTCGCGGCAGCATCGTGTATCCCATAAAAGCGAGTTTGTTACGACGAGAACGGCCATTCCGCATCATCGAGCCATGAGCGTAATACAGAGGTGTTGCTACTCAAGGAATAATATCATGAAGTTAATTTAGAACAATGTGCCATTTAGCTATGCGATCTTCAATTTTCGCTCATCTTTCTTGAATATCAGGTCTCGTCTTAGACACTGACTGCTGCTGGGCTGTGAGTCAGAAAAATTCCAGATATTTTCTCAAGCGGGAGCTTTAAAAGTCTAGCGGCGTCGATTTCGCTGTGTCTTCACGAATGACCTTGAATGGCGCAGATACGACCTTCGAGCGGCCTCAATTGATAAATAAAGAGAAAAAAATTATGCTGTAGTTGGGAATCGAGCCAGGGCCTCCGGCATGCGAGACGGGGACGCTTGGACTCCGCTACTACTGCTTTCTCTTTATTGCCTGTTTTGACAGTTTACAACAGATCACGAACATGTTCCGCGCTGCACTCTCAAACATTAAGAGCGGACATGCGTTTCACTAACGTGAGAAACTCAAAACTGTTTCAAGGAACACAACTCTCCCAGCAACTCGATAGCTTCATCTCCAAAACTTAGCTTCTCGTACACTTCACGCAGCGTAAACATGTTTTCTTTGAAGTAATTTCAGACAGTCCGCTCATCTTCATCGCAGTGTCGGACAGCCATCCTGCTTCGCCAAACGCTGTGCAGGCCAAGAAGGAAAATTACATCGTATTTATAAAGATCCGGCTCAACGTCCACAAATCGTATCCCACACGGCGTCAAGGGTAGGTCTTTATTGTACGCTGGAGCACGTCCCAAAAGAGCAGCGCATCGGGTGTCTTTCCTTACTGTGCGCTGGAGCAAGTAGCAAAAGAGCAGCGCATCGGGTGTCTTTCCTTACTGTACGCTGGAGCACGTCCCAAAACAGCAGCGCATCGGGTGTCTTTCCTTACTGTACGCTGGAGCACGTCCCAAAAGAGCAGCGCATCCCAGCAATCAATAAAGACGTGTTCTATCGACTGGTTTGTGACACAACAAGCAATCAGCACCCCATGGTAAACACAATCATGTGTCCTCCATTCATGTTTTAACTGGCAACGTACCAGTGTGCAGCTTGAAGAAAGACGTCTTCACACCCGCTGACACCACAATTTTCCTTACTCTTTTTAAATCATTTCCTCCTTGGCCTCTGCTACACGGAGATCGATATATTGGCTCGGGGAACACAGAGTCAAGCAAATCTTTTAGCAATTTCTTACGCGTGACATTTGAAAGGTGTTCCAAACTGAACCGATCATTTAGAAACAGGAAAGAAAAGATCACTTCTTTCAGAAATCTACTTGCACTGTATCGCATCCCGTCTACAGTGGAAATAACATAGTTTGGCAAAGCCGAAGAAAGCCTCACTTGAATAAAAGTCCGCTGGAAAGGGTCGCGTTGATCTCGAAGAAACGTAAATCTTGACACCACCTGCCTCAGGTATAGGTGTGGCAAGGAAAGACCCCCGCCCTTTCTCAAACGCAGAAATAAATTATCACGTTTAGTACTCTCCCATGACGACTGCCAGACGAAAACTGCGAAGAGACGATGAAACTTTTGAATGCTAAGTCGAGAGCACGAAAGGACGTGCAACAATAGCATACTTTTGAAACCAGGCATAGACTACATATGTTTGCACGCGTGAAAATGAACAGTTCCTTTCCCGTCTATTTCTGTGTACGCGTGGACAGTTCTTGAATTTCCTCCTTCCAAAAGTCATCGTTATCTCGATACTTGTCAAGAGGAGCACCTAGGTACTTGGAAGGGACATGTGATCATTTTACACTTTCATGAAATAAAGGCGCTGATGTCCAGTTCCCATGCCAAAGACCCGCACTTTTGTCCAGATTAACTACGTTATTGGTTACATCACAAAACCTGCGAACAATCGACATCGCATGTTCCATGCTGCTCTGGTCGCTACAAAAAATTGCAACATCATCGGCATAAGCCAGTACTTTAATTTCACATGCTTCTAGTTCAAAACCACGAATAGAGCTGTTGTTTATTACATTCCGACAAAGTGGCCTAGGTACAGAGCGAAAAGTAGCGGTGACAATGGGCAGCCTTGCCGCACGGATGCTCTCATGGCAATTTTGTCTATGAGCTCTCGGTTAACAGTCAGATTCGTGGTGCAATTACTATAAGGCATTTTAACCCCTTTTAAAATTTCTTCCCCAGCACAGACATGTTCGAGCATTTTAAAAATAATGTCATGACAAACACGGTCAAAGGCCTTCTCTAAATCATCTTCAACATTGCGACTCGCCTACAGTCAGCGTCACAGCATTCCAGTATACTCCGAGTGACATGAACATTGGTGAAGATGGTTCACCCTTGAATTCCACAAGTCTGGTGGCGGGCAACCAAGGTGTCCATAACTGAGTGTAAACGTTTGGCTAATACTTTCATAAAAAATTTATAATCTACATTAGTAAGCGTTATCGGCCGATATCCAGTAACTTGCTTAAAGTGACTATGCAATAAATTAATTTAGGTTATGCAAACCAGATGAGAGATAGGCAATCCATGACTCCTCCCGCCAGCACAAGAATTTTTCAGCTAGCATCAATAACAACGAAGATATAGACGATTAAAATTACGCTCCTCCTCTCTCCCCTCAACTCGTACACGCGGAAACCAGACAAAAATAAAGAAAACAGCTCTGGAACTGGGCCCCGCGCATGAATACGTCATCAGCTGACGTCTGGTTTCAGACTTCCGGTTGTCGCACCCCAGCAGCAGCGTCGTCCCGGTCTCTCTCGCCCACGACCGGTCCCGAACGGGGCAGCGCGCGCTCCCTTCGAGACCAGCCATGCCCTCGTCATCCTGGATTGCGGTGCGCGTCGGATTCCTTTGCTTGCCGTCTGTTGCAGTTTTAAGGGCCTGTCATAATAGGCCAACACACGGCCGATTGGGTCGGCCAAAACCGTGTTGTCGTGATGTCTGGCTCCATGTCACACTGCGCCGGCGAGAACAGTCGCCCGAGTGTCGACGTCAGCGCCAGGTCTCCCACAAATCTCAACAAGGCGGAAATTTGGGCGAGTTGGTAAGTGTTCATTTTCGCTCTCAGCGCAACACAAATGGGACACAAGACGAAGGACTAGCACAAACAGGCGCTGACTATCCAGGTATACCAGGTCCCCTTCTCCTGAGCAAGGTTTGTTGCTGGGCGAGTTGGTTGGGGTACATCCCTTCTCCTGTGGTGCCATGTACATTGGCCAGACTGGCAGGTGCGTTAACAAACGCTTGATGAAGCATGAAAACACCAGGAAAAATGACCCCCTGTCTCACACAGGCTCCCACAGCAGGCAATGCCAATGAAGGCATGAAAAGGATCATGCAGAAAGGAGAGCTAAAGGGGACTCCCTTGCCCAGGCGTCTTTCCAGTGCAAAAAGTGCCAATGTGTTCCCGATTATAAGAACACGTGCATCCTGTTCCGACATAATAAACTAACACGCGAGGTAATGGAAGCTTTTTATATTTACCACAACGGCACAAAATGTATCAGCAGCCCTTCCATAACGTTATCGAGAGGGAATTGAGCTATCTGACCTCCCACGTGCTTTCCAGATAACTTTTGTTGAATGATAAGTAGTTCACTGTTTGTATTTATACGCCTTTCGTTCTTTAATAAAAAACCAGTTGATAGTCAGCGCCTGTTTGTGCTAGTCCTTCGTCTTGTGTCCCATTCGTGTTGCGCTGAGAGCGAAAATGAACTGCCACAAGACGTAAGTTCGCCGATGGTCCGCCAACTCTCATGTCGCACTAGCGAGACGGCGTGCTAGACTTCCCGCCGACTTGGCCCTTTTTCGTTCTAAATCTTCTTTTGTCATAACTATCTTAAATAAATCCCCATATCGTAAAGCAAACTCCTTAACAATCGTGATTATGAACCTAAAATGAGTGCCACCCAGTACTGAGCGGCACTGATTGTTGGGTCAGAAAGGTATGGCACGAAAAATAAATCTAGTCGGTCGCAGGTAAACAAGAGAGGGTTTATTTAAAGGTAAAAAATGAAAAAAAAAAGCAAAAAAAAGCTCAAACACGCGGACTCGCACTTCGTACCTCCTGACTGAGAACCTACGACTACACGCACGACGCCACGGAGGGCAGCTATACGTTTCCTTCAGAAGTGCATATCTGAAATGTGACGCTCGCCACGGGAGTAAAGCAGGCGACACATGAGCGAAAACTTGGCCGGCCGCTTGCGAACTGGAGCCCCGCGGCGAGCAGGGACACTCGGAGTGGAAAGCATCGATGCGCCGCTTGGCCCAACCTCAAAGCGTACGGTTTGCCACCCCGCAGCAGTGACCGACAGCTGCTTGGCTTGGTGTTGAAGTTCGCACCATAAAAGACTTAATAGCCATATTATCAGAAAGACCGCCTGGTATATACTCGAGCAGCGACAAAGCATGCCTGCCTAAGTAGCGAGCTTTCAGCAACTGCGCCACCCGCGGTCGCACCGGCCCACGAACTGCGCTGCTGCCTGGTTGCCCTGGTCATCGCTAGGCCTATAGCTTCTTTCGCATCAAAGGCGCAGCGGACGCCGCTTCGGAGGTCACCTGCGCTATATTTAAAGGTACACTTTTAATATCGCTTTGCTGTCAGCAGCATAATCTCGCAATAAACTATGGTCAATTTCCGCGACGCCTTCGGCAGCGGAGCTATCGGACAGCAACGGCGGGCCAGCGGCAGCAGCGAGGCGATTCTGGCAAGGAATTTGCTCGTATCACAGTTGTTACTTCTACCAGCAACTCGGTATTGGTCAACGATTCTCAATTTCTCCATACCGACGTTTATGATTTTCGCCAAAAAACATCTTAAGCTCATGTTTATGACCGCGCCCGACGGGATCCAGGCTAGTCGGCCCGCCAGCTGGCTCGGTCTACTTCACGTTCGCACCCAAAAAGACAAAACAGCCATGCTATCAGAAAGACTGCCTGCTATATTGGAGCAACGATAGCATGCCTGCGCAAGAGACGAGCTTTCGGCAACGACGCCGCCTGCGGGGGCGCCGAGCTACGAACTGCGCTGTTTCTCGGCTGCCTTGGTCGTCGCTAAGCCTAGCTGGTTTCGCATCGATGCCGTAGAGGAGAACGCTTCGGAACTAGCCAGAGCCGCAATAAAGGAACTACTCTAGTCACCTTGCCTTTACTGCGAGGCCGTCCTATATTAAAGTAAAGTTGTGCTCAATTTCTGTAGCGCCTTCAGCAGCGGATCTAGCAGACACCAGGAGAGCCGCACCAAGCAGCAGCAGCAGCAGCAAGCGACTGTAGGTTGAAATTCCAGAAATTATACATTTTTCGCATTCATCTATCCCAGAGCTTTTATGAACGTAAATCGAGTCTGTGCTCGGTGAATGTTCTTGCTCGGCGGCCGATCTCGTGGAGACCTGGTCGGCAGACTGGTTTTGTGTTCGTTGCCGGTCTTCAACCATGTCGTACAGCGAAGAGTGCCCCAGGGGCTCCGGCGGCGGCACGAGCAGACGACTTTCCCGGCTACCGGAAGTGTGCCCGTGACGTCGTGGCTGCCGTGGCTCCAGCGAATGACAGCGTGTGGTGGCCTGCAAACGTCACGGAACTAATGACGTCTCCCTTTTCACGATTTTACTTTCAAAACCAGTCACTACGAAAACGTCAATCGGCCCGCGAATTCGAAACAGTTTTTAAAAATTCATAATAACATGCGTGCTCACTTCCGAACACTCATACTCAGTGTGGATGCTTCTCAGCATCATTTCTCAGCAATGAAAACATTTTCAAGCGACTTTTTATTTCATTGCATAGTCCCATTAAGTTTATCGGGATTGTCAGTTTTCGGTCAGTGCTGTCATCAAGGCCAGCAACGGCAACTCCGCCACTACTGTTAGGGTCTTCGCAGTGAATGAAGGCGCGTCTACTGAATGCACAGATGTCTAAGGACCGTATCTTCGAGATATGTACTCAGGCATTCATGAATAATTTAATTATGAGCATCAAAAAACAGGTATCCCAATTACGCGAGTAGCTAGGTACGATTCCAGTGAATTTCCATCGTGCATGGCGTTAGGGTGCCTCGATGCCAGCGCCGCCGTTCAGGGTGGTGCCATCCTTTGACCGCACGCACGCCGCCTTTTCTCACTGCGACGCCATTTTGAATCACAGCCGGTGGGCGCAGTTGCTCTGTGCAAGCAGCTGTGCTTGCGTTGTTCCAGGCACAATGGATGCGGATTACTTCTACTGGTTTAGGAGTGTTCCACCGCATGACTGACGAGCTTGTCAAGTCCACCGAGCCATCATGAGATCATGGCGGGCTCTTGTGTGCCAATGCGCTCCTGGTCAACGCTTAAAAGCCTGCGTTGTTTTCGCTTCCCCCGGGACTCGGAGCAGTAATGAAGCCCAATTTTTAGGTAGTAGTTATTTTTTCCAAAATCCTAACCCAACACCACCCAATTTTGTAGGCATCGTTAAAAATTGCAGTTCTTTTTTAAACTATACCGTTTCTGGTTGATTCTTTTTCATAAGGCGTGAAATTTCAAAGTCGAGCACAGTCGCCCCTCATTAATCAGGACACTTTGGTTCCCGAGCAAAACTGTCCATAAAGCGAGTCGCCCGTGATCACGAATCAAGAAGAAAAACACAAAATAATACGTGATTAAGGCCTGCAACTGTGCATATTGGTGTCCAGTGAAGTTGAACTTAGGCATGATTTTCGGAGCTGTAGACCCATTTTCCTGGTCGTCATTGCACTTGAAAGAATGTGCAGCTTTACGTGCCTAGCGGTGTATGATATGCTTGAAGGAATCTCCTGGCTAAATGACTCAACTACTACTACGACTGCTGACATCTCATGAACCGCTACTATACGTATATCAGTACACAGTAGGCCGACGACCGCTGAATGCAGCTTTCTGCGTGGCACAAGCTTGAGAGTTTTCATCGCAGTCGTTCGTGCGATATGGAAAATAGTGAGGCGCGTAAATTTAGCAACTTTAAAGTGTGAAACCACCAAAGAAAAGGGCCGTACCTCAGCCATTCGCACTTTTTCATTGCATTACTCTGATGTCCTACGCTCAAAATGGAGAAATCTAAGCTCCTCTTCGGGGAAGTAGAGATTTTGTTCTCATCTCCGTCCATAATACTGAGACAAAAATACAGGGGCTCTATTGGCCACTGAGCATATTACCCTTGTCCATTGTCCGGACAGCAAGTTTCCATATTAACGAGGCGGAAATAAATTGAAAAACCTCGGTCCCCAGACAAACTGTATAGAATTCGAGTCGTCCATATTAACGGGGGTCGTATTAACGAGGCGGGACTGAACTTTCATTTCGGAATTTAAAATTTTAAGGAAAGATTCCTGGAGGTATTTTTGTGTAGGTTTATATGAAAGGTTTATAATGAGTACAAACAGGCTTGAATAAAATAAACAAAATAAAAAAATATGTGCAGAAATGGGTTTCACAAACTGAGGAATCGCAGCCGAGCAACCGGTGCGCATGTTCATGGCGGAAGCGAAGTCTGCATATGAGCGCACGCAAGAGTACTAGCTCAGTGTTTGTGCACCTGTCAGAAAAACGCAACGAGTGAAAAACTTGCAGTAATCCTTTGCCCTATCGCCAACGAGGGGCAATCAGTTTTCGTGGAGCCTCGAGAAAGAAAACGCAGGCGGAGTAGCAACGTTGGTATACGGTGGCATCGTTTTTATATACCAGCGCCCGCCTGTAAGCAAATGTAATTGCACCCCTGTGAGCATTAAAGAGGTGAGTAACTCGCAATTACACTTTAAAAGATTAAAAAGCAGACAGACGTCAGTCTTTGCGAGCACAACAAACGGAAACAGCCCGCACGACGAAAGCAAAACCAACCGCAGCGCGCGAGCGGCTGATGGCGCGCTGCTGTTATCAAAGCGCAGGACTTTATAAACCAAAAACCACGTAGAAAAAGAAAGAAAACAATTTCTTCCACTCGCACGGAGTGGAAGCACCTGCTGGGCAAAGGATCTTTGAAATGATAGCCGGTTTTTTAAGCTAACAGACGGTAGACTAATTGTTCAAGCTCGATCACTCGTTGCCCTAAAATTAATTCGTACAATTACGTCTTCGATCCTCGGATGTTAAAATGGCTATTATGAGTAAAAAGATGCACAGTGCGATACTGATGAAAAAGACAGTTCAAGTCCAAGTACTCTGAAGCGCGCCGAGGGATGAACGGCATCGTAACGAACGCTAGCGCAGCGGATCCCGTGTGATTCAATATGGCGGCGCAGTTGAAGTTGTCTCCACCCTGAACTGCGGTGCTAGCATCGAGGCACCCTACATGGCGTGCAGTCGTAGCGTCATAACGTGGCGCCTACTGAAACTCCAACACACAATGTACGGCGATGGTACATCAGATGGCGCGCGTCTAGTGAATGCACAGATGTCTCGAAACATATCTTCCGAGTTATGTACTGTGGCGATCATGAACGGGCGACATGGACGCGAATGAAGACTCAAGCGCTTCGATGAGCTCCAGTGCTGGCAGTTGTCCGGAACACACTCAACTTTGCAGACGCTAAGCTGCATCTAGTTTAACGATACACCACGGCTTTCGCTCTCTAACTAAGTTAAACAGTAATATCTAACAGTAGTTAAACCAGGGCCATTTTTTATGAACCCCTTCCATGTGTATAGAGCGCTGGCCCAGGTCACCGGCGATGGTCCTTAAGACATCTGCGAGAGCATCTTCAGGTTGCTCTTTTTAAGAATCGGAGCCAGGATTGCTTTCCACATCCCACACAAGAGTAACTGCACAAAACAGAAAGGCTCTGTAACAGCTTCGGGGCACGGAAGTATGATCACGCACATATCGTCAGATTTTAAACACCGGTATGGCAAATGAAAGAGGTAACTAACTTGCGAAAAGACGAAAAAGGTGTCTGACCATCTCTTGCCGTTTACACCTCCGTGCCCACTGAAGAATGTCGGCGACAGGCGCTGATTTAAGCCTCGCGCAGTTGATGATTAAGATACCGTAGGGGTTGCGCAGTAGGGTGTAAGCCGCGAGGGTACCTGAGACCGCCAGATCACTGCTCGGAGTGATGAATTGGCCTGGTGCGGACGTGATGGACGGCGCCGCCACATCGCCCTTGCTTGACGTGTTGCTGAAGACAAGTGGCCATCAAACAAGGCGCCGAACGGAAGTATGCAACGAAAGACGGTTGTTGCAGAACGAAGCCGCGGAAGAAGGGCATCTTGACCGGAGGCGTTTGCTGTCCATGCAGCGCGGAAAGTGCTGTCATCAAGGCCAGCAACGGCATAGCGGAGCCTTCCACCGACCAGAGCGCCTAAAAGCTGCGAAAAGACAAAAAAATTACTGGTGACATAGCTCTGTTAGGCCAGGATATACATAGCGAAAACGAGGCAACTTCTGCATCAGAAGAGTGCATTCAGTAAATGCGCCTTTTATTCATGATTAAACCTTAAGCAATCGAGGCGGAGTGGTAGCATCTCCGCCTGAAACGCCAAAGGCCCTTGTTTGATTCCCAGCCTCGACACAGTTTTTTTCTTTTTATTCAGTGAGTGTGCGGGTGTTTCAGTGGCGCCCATTGATGCCGACACCGAACACCTTGGTTAGGGGTTAAGCGCAGGCTCTGTTAAGGCGCGCTTATACTTCGACGTAACGCGCGCGCGCAGCACGGCGACGTCAAGTAGGAAAACTAGTTTCCTTCACATGCGGGCGAGGCAACGCACACAAGTCAGCGGCGAAGCTCGTCGTCCTGCCCGATCAACTAGGAGGAGTCGCTCGGAGAGGACACTGTTCACTGGCGTCCGCAACGCCCTCTGGTCCAGGTTGTCGAGACTTAAGAGACTGGCGGCGGCTTGTACCATCTTTACACAGGCAGCCTTAACCGTGATTAAGCTTAACTACAGTTAAGGCGTTTAACCGCTGTTAGAGTTAACTGCAGTTAGCCACGCTTACAGACAGTTTAGCCATCTAGGTTAGTGCGACGAAACATATGTGATACCCGCCTCATTGAAGTTACAACGTTGCCCACTGAGGCGTATTATTAAACAGGGCTCCGTTGAAAAGAACACATAAGAGGAAAAACGTTGTTTCTTGTGTTAAGGCCTGCTTAAAAACTTTTTTCTTTGCGCTTGTGGCTGTCGTTAGCCGAAATCTAAAAACAAGTTCTAAACAATGATCGCAGTCGACATAGTAGCCGACTGCGCGTTCTACTTTGGCTACTTTGGCCTCTTTTCACCGTGACTGCTCGCTGCGACGCATCACTGCTCACTGCTAAGGTTGTCTATTTTCGTGGCTTTTCTTTCACAGTGCGTGCTGTGCTTGTGCAGTTAAGATCCTTCAGACGCCTTGTGTGTCAAGCCTATGTTGGCCCTTAGCAGGCCTGTCGTGAACGAGGGCGACGCTCAATTTTGGGCTGCGTTCGTGGCGCATCAGGCAGTGCTACAACGCCTGCGGGTACAGGTGATGGCGCTGAGCGCTGAAATTGTCATGGCTGAAGAGACGTGGAAGCGACATCGGGGTCGGCCGAAGCTCTTTTTGTTGGCGGTGGCGCACCTGTCCGCCCGTGAGCGAAATCTGTCGGCGTACCCGCGCCCAGACTTGTGGTATGAGACCACGCTTCCGCACATTCCGGACAGCGGACTCCGAGAAAACTTTCGGATACACCGCGGCACATTCCGGTACACGGTGGCTGTTTGTGGAAGCATGAGCCGGGAAGATACCAACATGGGGAAAGCGATTCCGCCGGAGAAACGCGTGGCAATCGGGTGTACCGCCTCGCAACATCAGCAGAAGAGCGGACTGCTGCCAACTTGTTTGGCGTGAGCACTGCGTCAGTTGATTTAATATTTCACGAATTTCGCAGCGTGGTTGTGGAGCAGTTGGAAGCACGATCTGTGCATTTCCCAACACCACCTGAGCTTCACGAGCACATGTGTAAATTCACAGCAGTCACTGCGTTAATTTAATATTTCACGAATATTGGGCCGTGGTAGTGGAGTAGTTGGAAACATGATTTCAGCATTTTCCAACACCAGCTGAGCTTCACGAGCACATGTGTAAATTCACAGCAGTCACGGTGTTAATTTATTATTTCACGAATTTTGCGGTGTGGTAGTGGAGTAGTTGGAAGCACGATTTGGGCATTTCACAACACCAGCTCATCTTCACGAGCACATGTGCAAATTCACAGCAGTAACTGCGTTATTTTAATATTTCACGAATTTTGCGGCGTTATAGTGGAGTAGTTGGAAGCACTTCAGAATTTCCCAACACCAACTGAGCTTCACGAGCACATGTGTAAATTCACAGCATTCACGGCGTTAATATAATATTTCACGAATTTTGCGGTGTGGTAGTAGAGTAGCTGGAAGCACGATTTGAGCATTCCCCAACACCAGCTGAGCTTCACGAGCACATGTGTAAATTCACAGCTGTCAGTACGTTAATTTAATAGTTCACGAATTTTGCGGTGTGGTAGTGTAGTAGTTGGAAACACGATTTGAGCATTCCCCAACACCAGCTGAGCTTCACGAGCATATGTGTAAATTCACAGCAGTCACTGCGTTAACTTAATATTTCACGACATTTGCGGCGTGGTAGTGGAGTAGTTGGAAGCACGATTTGAGCATTTCCGAACACCAACTGAGCTTCACGAGCACATGTGTAAATTCAGAGCAGTCACTGCGTTAATTTAATGTTTCACGAATTTTGCGGCGTGGTAGTGGAGTAGTTGGAAGCACGATTTGAGCATTTCCCAAAACCAGCTGAGCTTCACGAGCACATGTGTAAATTCAGAGCAGTCACTGCGTTAATTTAATGTTTCACGAATTTTTCGGCGTGGTAGTGGAGTAGTTGGAAGCACGATTTGATGATTTCCCAACACCAGCTGAGCTTCACAGGCACATGTGTAAATGCACAGCAGTCAATGCGTTAACTTAATATTTCACGAATTTTGCGGCTTGGTAGTGGAGTAGTTGGAAGCACGATTTGACATTTACATACACCAGCTGAGCTTCACGAGCACGTGTGTAAATTCACAGCAGTCACGGTGTTAATTTATTATTTCACGAATTTTGCAGTTTGGTAGTGGAGTAGTTGGAAGCAAGATTTGGGCATTTCACAACACCAGATCAGCTTCACGAGCACATGTGCAAATTCACAGCAGTCACTGCGTTAATTTAATATTTCACGCATTTTGTGGCGTGGTAGTGGAGTATTTGGAAGCACTTCAGCATTTCCCAACACCAGCTGAGCTTCACGTGCACATGTGTAAATTCACAGCAGTCACTGCGTTAATTTGGTTGGTTGGTTTATGGGGGTTTTACGTCCCAAAGCGACTCAGGCAATGAGAGACGCCGTAGTGAAGGGCTCCGGAAATTTCGACCACCTGGGGTTCTTTAACGTGCACTGACATCGCACAGTACACGGGCCTCTAGAATTTCGCCTCCATCGAAATTCGACCGCCGCGGCCGGGATCGAACCCGCGTCTTTCTGGCCGGCAGCCGAGCGCCGTAACCACTCAGCCACCGCGGCGGCTCACTGCGTTAATTTAATATTTCACGAATTTTTCGGCGTGGTAGTGGAGTAGTTGGAAGAACGATTTGAGCCTTTCCCAACACCAGCTGAGCTTCACAGGCACATGTGTAAATGCACAGCAGTCAATGCGTTAACTTAATATGTCACGAACTTTGCGGCGTGGTAGTGGAGTAGTTGGAAGCACGATTTGACATTTCCCAACACCAGCTGAGCTTCACGGGCACATGAGTAAATTCACAGCAGTCACTCTGTTAATTACTTATTTCACGAATTTTTCGGCGTGGTAGTAGAGTAGTTGAAAGCACAATTTCAGCATTTCCCAACACCAGCTGATCTTCACAAGTACATGAGTAAGTTCACAGCAGTCACTGCGTTAATTTAATATTTCACGAATTTTTCGGCGTGGTAGTAGAGTAGTTGAAAGCACAATTTCAGCATTTCCCAACACCAGCTGATCTTCACAAGTACATGAGTAAGTTCACAGCAGTCACTGCGTTAATTTAATATTTCACGAATTTTTCGGCGTGGTAGTGAAGTAGTTGGAAGAATGATTTCAGCATTTCCCAACACCAGCTGAGCTTCACGAGCACATGTGCAAATTCACAGCAGTCACTGTGTCAATTTATTATTTCACGAATTTTGCGGCGTGTTAGTGGAGTAGTTGGAAGCACGATTTGAGCATTTCCCAACACTACCTGAGCTTCACGAGCACATGTGTAAATTGAAAGCAGTCACTGCTTTAATTTATTATTTCACGAATTTTGCGGCGTGGTAGTAGAGTAGTTGAAAGCACAATTTCAGCATTTCCCAACACCAGCTGAGCTTCACGAGCACATGTGTAAATTCACAGCAGTCACTGCATTATTTATTATTTCATGAATTTTGCGGCGTGGTAGTGGAGTAGTTGGAAGTACGATTTGAGCATTTCCCATCACCAGCTGAGCTTCACGTGCACATATGTAAATTCACTGCAGTGACTGCGTTAATTTATTATTTCGCGAATTTTGCGGCGTGGTAGTGGAGTAGTTGGAATCACGATTTGAGCATTTCCCAACACCAGCTGAGCTTCGCGAGCACATGAGTAAATTCACAGCAGTCACTGCGTTAATTTAATATTTCACGTATTTTGCGGCGTGGTAGTGGAGTAGTTGGAAGCACGATTTGAGCATTCCCCAACACCAGCTGAGCTTCACGAGCACATGTGTAAATTCACAGCTGTCAGTACGTTAATTTATTAGTTCACGAATTTTGCGGTGTGGTAGTGTAGTAGTTGGAAGCACGATTTGAGCATTCCCCAACACCAGCTGAGCTTCACGAGCATATGTGTAAATTCACAGCAGTCACTGCGTTAACTTAATATTTCACGACATTTGCGGAGTGGTAGTGGAGTAGTTGGAAGCACGATTTGAGCATTTCCCAACACCAACTGAGCTTCACGAGCACATGTGTAAATTCACAGCAGTTACTGCGTTAATTTAATATTTCACGAATTTTGCGGCGTGGTAGTGGAGTAGTTGGAAGCACGATTTGAGCATTTCCCAAAACCAGCTGAGCTTCACGAGCACATGTGTAAATTCAGAGCAGTCACTGCGTTAATTTAATGTTTCACGAATTTTTCGGCGTGGTAGTGGAGTAGTTGGAAGCACGATTTGATGATTTCCCAACACCAGCTGAGCTTCACAGGCACATGTGTAAATGCACAGCAGTCAATGCGTTAACTTAATATTTCACGAATTTTGCGGCGTGGTAGTGGAGTAGTTGGAAGCACGATTTGACATTTACATACACCAGCTGAGCTTCACGAGCACATGAGTAAGTTCACAGCAGTCACTGTGTTAATTTAATATTTCACGAATTTTTCGGCGTGGTAGTGGAGTAGTTGGAAGCACGATTTAAGCATTTCCCAACACCATCTGAGCTTCACGTGCACATATGTAAATTCACAGCAGTCACTGCGTTAATTTAATATTTCGCGAATTTTGCGGCGGGGTAGTGGAGTAGTTAGAAGCATGATTTGAGCATTTCCCAACACCAGCTGAGCTTCACAAGCACATGAATAAATTCACAGCAGTCACTTCGTTAATTTTTCACGAATTTTGCGGCGTGGTAGTGGAGTATATGGAACATGATTTGAGCATTTCCCAACACCAGCTGAGCTTCACGAGCACATGAGTAAATTCACAGCAGTAACTGCGTTAATTTAATATTTCACGAATTTTGCGGCGTGGTAGTGGAGTAGTTGGAAGCATGATTTGAGCATTTCCCAACACCAGCTGAGCTTCACAAGCACATGAATAAATTCACAGCAGTCACTTCGTTAATTTTTCACGAATTTTGCGGCGTGGTAGTGGAGTATATGGAACATGATTTCTGCATTTCCCAACACCAGCTGAGCTTCACGAGCACATGTGTAAATTCACAGCAGTCACGGTGTTAATTTATTATTTCACGAATTTTGCGGTTTGGTAGTGGAGTAGTTGGAAGCAAGATTTGGGCATTTCACAACACCAGATCAGCTTCACGAGCACATGTGCAAATTCACAGCAGTCACTGCGTTAATTTAATATTTCACGCATTTTGTGGCGTGGTAGTGGAGTATTTGGAAGCACTTCAGCATTTCCCAACACCAGCTGAGCTTCACGTGCACATGTGTAAATTCACAGCAGTCACTGCGTTAATTTGGTTGGTTTGGTTTATGGGGGTTTTACGTCCCAAAGCGACTCAGGCTATGAGAGACGCCGTAGTGAAGGGCTCCGGAAATTTCGACCACCTGGGGTTCTTTAACGTGCACTGACATCGCACAGTACACGGGCCTCTAGAATTTCGCCTCCATCGAAATTCGACCGCCGCGGCCGGGATCGAACCCGCGTCTTTCTGGCCGGCAGCCGAGCGCCGTAACCACTCAGCCACCGCGGCGGCTCACTGCGTTAATTTATATTTCACGAATTTTTCGGCGTGGTAGTGGAGTAGTTGGAAGAACGATTTGAGCTCTTTCCCAACACCAGCTGAGCTTCACAGGCACATGTGTAAATGCACAGCAGTCAATGCGTTAACTTAATATGTCACGAACTTTGCGGCGTGGTAGTGGAGTAGTTGGAAGCCCGATTTGACATTTCCCAACACCAGCTGAGCTTCACAGGCACATGTGTAAATGCACAGCAGTCAATGCGTTAACTTAATATGTCACGAAATTTTCGGCGTGGTAGTAGAGTAGTTGAAAGCACAATTTCAGCATTTCCCAACACCAGCTGATCTTCACAAGCACATGAGTAAGTTCACAGCAGTCACTGCGTTAATTTAATATTTCACGAATTTTTCGGCGTGGTAGTGAAGTAGTTAGAAGAATGATTTCAGCATTTCCCACCACCAGCTGAGCTTCACGAGCACATGTGCAAATTCACAGCAGTCACTGTGTCAATTTATTATTTCACGAATTTTGCGGCGTGGTAGTGGAGTAGTTGGAAGCACGATTTGAGCATTTCCCAACACCAGCTGAGCTTCACGAGCACATGTGTAAATTCACAGCAGTCACTGCGTTAATTTATTATTTCACGCATTTTGTGGCGTTGTAGTGGAGTAGTTGGAAGCACTTCAGCCATTCCCAACACCAGCTGAGCTTCATATATCTTTGCTGTACTGTGTGATACCTCGAGCTTCTGGTCCACGAGTCATGGCAGACACTTGCGAGTCCTGCAATGAGTCCCTGCCAGATCACGGCCAATTCCTGATGTGCAGCGAATGTGAGTCCTCCTATCATATTGGTAGTTGTTCTGGCTGGTCGGAGTCAACATTTAAGGCCAAAGGAGAGAGCGGCCGCAGAGCATGGCGATGCGTGGCATGCCGTCCATCTGAAACCAAAAGTGGGGACAAAGGGAACATGGACTCTGAGCTAACTGTTTGCCTGGCAGATATAACTCGAAGGCTTGATGCTCTAGCAGGATTGCCTGCTCAGGTTGGGGAAATTAAGGACTCCATCGAGTTATTGTCCCAGAAGTACGACGATATCCTGAATCGACAAGTTAAACAAGAGAAAGACATTAGTAACTTGAACAGACGTGTAGACAAATTAGAGGCTGTATGTACTTCAAGTGACGTTCACCAACTGAAAGCAACTGTCAATAATTTGGAATTTCGTAGCAGGAAATTGAACGTAGAAGTTCATGGCATCCAAGCTACGCCAAATGAGGACTTGATGTGCAAGTTGAATGCTGTGGCTAAGACTGTTAACCTGCCAGAGCTGACGGCAAATGACATTGGCGCTATTCACAGGCTTCCTTCCAAACCAAATAAAACGCCTGGAATTCTTGTTAGGTTTGCCCAGCAGTCAACCCGAGATAAATGGCTGGAAAAGCGTAAAGCCCTCAGAATTGGTTCATCTGGAGTCTCCATCACTGAAAACATGACACGCCAAAACAGAGAGCTGCTCCGTCGCGCTAAGGAATGGGCAGAGGACAACGACTACCGATTTTCATGGCACTGCAATGGCCAGATTCTAGTGAGGAAGAGAGAAGGTGATGGCGCCGTTGTCATTCGTTGCGTGGCTGACCTTGATAAGCTGTAACATAGTTCAACCTGAAAAAGCCTTCCGTTTATCTTTGTTTTTGCTCCGATCATGCTTGATCCTTCGACAGCGCACGTAGACGTTGCAAACCTTAAATACTTTTGCGATACTAGTTTTCAGAAGTGTCTTAGTTGTGTTCACTTTAACTTGAGGTCTGGTAGAAATAAGCAGGATGCACTTGACTATTTTTTCGGCGAAGCGCAAATACGCTTTAATGTCATGATGTTTTCAGAAACATGGTTTGCCTCGGAAGAGGATGTGTTTACACCTCCGACGTATAAATCTTATTACATGAACCGCTCAGGCAAACGGGGTGGTGGCGTAGCAATGCTAATCTCTAACTCGATGGATTCTGAACTAATGTCAGAAGTCAGCTGTATCACTCCTTTTTACGAAACGCTTGCTATTAGATGTGGTACTTCTGTTTTTTGTGTTTGTTATCGCCCGCCTTCAAATGACGTTCTTCTGTTCTTGCCTTTTTTAGACTCTTTCTTAGAATTTGTCAGTGAAAGAAAATATACATTAATTTTAGGTGGTAATCTGAACATTGATATGTTACAGAATAGCAGGGTTAAATTAGAACTAGAATCATTATTAAACTCTTACTCCTGTCAAAACTTCCTACACGAACTTCCTACACTTCCTACACTCCTACACGAACAACTGCACAATCAACTACACTTTTAGATCTGTTTGTCACCAATATTGATCCTTCCCTTGTTAGAGCTGGCACTTTGATTTATGATATCAGCGACCACTTGCCTATATTTATGTTTGTCAGTCAAGTCGTTAACACGCCTACACGAATGCGCTCAGAATTTTCATACAGGCGCATTACTCCTGATACGCTCTCCGCTTTTAGAGACTGCTTAAGCAGTGAAAACTGGAACGATGTGTTCGCAGTGAGTGATCCTAACTTAGCGTATGAGTTTTTTATGAGCAAGTTCTCTACGGTATACCTTGCGTGTTTTCCTATCAAGACATTTAGAATTTGTAAGAAAAGTAGAAAGCCTTGGGTGGATAAAGAGTGCCTTAAGCTTATTAGAAAACGGAACCAGTTGGTTAAGGCATTTATAGAGAGTAAGCCCCTTGAAGCCCTCACAGTGTTTAAGAAGTACAGGAATTTAATCACAAAACGTCTTCGTAATGCAAAAAAGCAATATTACTCTAACCTGTTCGAAGCAACACGAGGACGCACAAACAACGTTTGGAAGGCACTAAACACTGTATTTGGTAATGATTCAGAAGCGGTAACCACAATCGTAAAAGATGGGATAGAACTTCAAGGCACTAAGTTAGCTGACGCATTTAATGACTTCTTTTTATCAATCGGTGGTGCAACCAGTAGAAACCCTGATTTAAGATATATGAAGGAGCGAAGTAATCCAACTATATTTCTAGACCCAGTCGCTAATAGTGAGCTTGTAGCGACATTTTTAACCCTAAGCAATAGTAGAGCTGCTGATGCGGACGATATTCAAGTGAAGCCTGTAAAATTTGCCATTGATGTATTAGCGCCTTGTCTTACCCACATTTTTAATATGTGTTTGTCCACAGGATGCTTTCCTCAAAAAATGCAGCGAGCAAAAGTGACAGTTGTGTTTAAGAAGGGAAATAGAAATGACATGTCAAACTACCGCCCCATATTCGTTCTACCTGTATTCTCCAAAGGTTTAGAGAAAATAATTCTGAAACGCTTGACCTCTTTCACTGAACGCTACAACTTAATAACATCTGCTCAGTTTGGCTTCCGCAGGAACAAATCTACGGAACTCGCACTGCTGGCCCAAAAGGAGTTCATTCTCGAAAACTTTGAATGTAAAAATATGGTACCTGGGCTGTTTCTGGACTTCTCCAAAGCCTTTGACCTCACTAATCATGAAATTCTCCTTCAAAAACTCGATCACTATGGCATAAGAGGCATTTCGCATCAATTAATTGCGTCTTACTTACAATACCGCACTCAGTTTGTCGTCATTGAATGAAAACACTCCACATCAAAGTCAATCAAAACAGGTGTCCCACAGGGAAGCATCCTGGGACCATTTCTTTTCATTCTTTATATTAACGAGATAGTTCGCGTTGATGAAACGGCACATTATATAATCTATGCTGACGACACAAGTTTATTCTTTTCAGGCAAATCGTGTGTCGATCTAGGTATCCGAGCGAATAGAACGTTGTCCGAGATTAATGCCTGGGCTCAAATTAACTGCTTAAAGCTAAACATTAATAAAACGAAGGCTATATTATTTCACCCCCGACAGACACATGTCCAGCGACCTTCTATTTTTTTAAATAACACTGAAATTGAAGTGGTAACGAGCTTTAAATCACTGGGCGTGTATTTCGCAGAAAACATGACATGGGATGATCACGTAAACTATATCGTTGGTAAGCTATCTAGGACAGCTGGCGTTATGCGCCGATACTGCTACAATTTTCCCATACCTGTTACATGCTCATATATAACTATTTTCCTCTTTATTAAATTACGCGTTTTCTGTATGGGCAACAACAACAGCTGGAAACATTAGCAAACTTACCGTCTTGCAAAAAAGGGCTTTACGCCTCGCCTGTAAAGTTCCATATCGCTTTCACACAGCAGGCCTATTCAAGAAGTACCACATAATACAAGTTCCACCGATGAACGATCACAGACTGTGCCGCTTATATAAACTCAGTTTAATAAAAAATAATGATGCCATTACTAGCCTAGCAAGGCTAGAGAAAAACATTTCTGCTTATAATGTGCGCCATCCTGAGATGTGGTATGTTCCAAAATGCAGAACCAATTATGGAAATCAAATGATAAAATTTAAATTGCCTACACTTCTGAATCACATGATAAAGGATGCTAACATTGACATATCAGATATATCACCAAAAGAACTGCGTTTATTGTTTGTATAATGCTGTGATATGATTTTCTAGTTCTTCTTGCCTGTTTTATACTAACGTTTTCAACGATGTTGCCATATCCGACTGTGTTCTCTTGCTGCACGCTTCTGTCCTACCCCGTGCGTTCGGGGGTCAGGGCTTTTCAAGCTGTTCACACAGCTTTTCTCCTGTCCTCCTCGCAGCATCTTTTTGTTGTGGAATAAATTTCAAATTTCAAATTTCATGTGTAAATTCACAGCAGTCACTGTGTTAATTTATTATTTCACGAATTTTTCGGCGTGGTAGTAGAGTAGTTAGAAGCACGATTTAAGCATTTCCCAACACCAGCTGAACTTCACGAGCACATGTGTAAATTCAAAGCAGTCACTGCGTTAATTTAATGTTTCACGAATTTTGCGGAGTGGTAGTGGAGTAGTTGGAAGCACGATTTGAGCATTTCCCAAAACCAGCTGATCTTCACGAGCACATGTGTAAATTCAAAGCAGTCACTGCGTTAATTTAATGTTTCACGAATTTTTCGGCGTGGTAGTGGAGTAGTTGGAAGCACGATTTGAGCATTTCCCAACACCAGCTGAGCTTCACGAGCACATGTGTAAATTCAAAGCAGTCACTGCGTTAATTTAATATTTCACGAATTTTGCGGAGTGGTAGTGGAGTAGTTGGAAGCACGATTTGAGCATTTCTCAACACCAGCTGAGGTTCACGAGCACATGTGTAAATTCAAAGCAGTCACTGCGTTAATTTAATGTTTCACGAATTTTGCGGCGTGGTAGTGGTGTAGTTGGAAGCAAGATTTGAGCAATTCGAAAACCAGATGAGCTTCACGGGAACATGTGTAATTTCCCAGCAGCCACTGCGTTAATTTAATATTTCACGAATTTTTCGGCGTGGTAGTGGAGTAGTTGGAAGCACGATTTGAGCATTTCCCAATACCAGCTGAGCTTCACGGGAACATGTGTAAATTCACAGCAGTCACTGCGATAATTTAATATTTCACGAAATTTGCGGCGTGGTAGTGGAGTAGTTGGAAGCACGATTTGAACATTTCCCAACACCAGCTGAGCTTCTCGAGCACATGTGTAAATTCACAGCAGTCACTTCGTTAAATTAATATTTCACGAATTTTGCGGCGTGGTAGTGGAGTAGTTGGAAGCACGATTGATCATTTCCCAACACCAGCTGAGCTTCGCGAGCACATGTGTAAATTCACAGCAGTCACTGCGTTAATTTATTATATCACGAATTTTTCGGCGTGGTAGTGGAGCAGTTGGAAGCACGATTTGTCATTTCCCAACACCTGCTGAGCTTCACGAGCCCCTGAGTAAATTCACAGCAGTCACTGCGTTAACTTATTATTTCACGAATTTTACGGCGTGGTAGTGCAGTAGTTGAAAGCGCGATTTGACATTTCCGAACACCAGCTGAGGTTCACGAGCACATGAGTAAATTCCCAGCAGTCACTGCGTTAATTTAATATTTCACGAATTTTGCGGCGTTGTAGTGGAGTAGTTGGAAGCACGATTTGAGCATTTCCCAACACCAGCTGAGCTTCACGAGCACATGTGTAAATTCAAAGCAGTCACTGCGTTAATTTAATGTTTCACGAATTTTGCGGCGTGGTAGTGGTGTAGTTGGAAGCACGATTTGAGCAATTTCCAAAACCAGCTTCACTTCACGGGAACATGTGTTTTTCACAGCAGTCACTGCGTTAATTTATTATTTCACGAATTTTGCGGCGTGGTAGTGGAGTAGTTGGAAGCACGATTTGAGCATTTTCCAACACCAGCTGAGCTTCACGAGCACATGTGTAAATTCACAGCAGTCACTGCGTTATTTTAATATTTCACGAATTTTGTGGCGTGGTAGTGGAATAGTTGGAAGCACCATTTGATCATTTCCCAGCACCAGCTGAGCTTCACGAGCACATGTGTAAATTCAAAGCAGTCACTGCGTTAATTTAATGTTTCACGAATTCTGCGGCGTGGTAGTGGAGTAGTTGGAAGCACGATTTGAGCATTTCCCAAAACCAGCTGAGCTTCACGGGAACGTGTGTAAATTCACAGCAGTCACTGCGTTAATTTATTATTTCACAAATTTTGCGGCGTGGTAGTTGCGTAGTTGGAAGCACGATTTGATTATTTCCGAACACCAGCTGAGCTTCACGAGCACATGTGTAAATTCACAGCAGTCACTGCGTTAATTTATTATTTCACGAATTTTGCGGTGCGGTAGTGGAGTAGTTGGAAGCACGATTTGGGCAATTCCCAACACCAGCTCAGCTTCACGAGCACATGTGCAAATTCACAGCAGTCACTGCGTTAATTTAATATTTCACGCATTTTTCGGTGTGGTAGTGGAGTAGTTGGAAGCACGATTTGAGCATTTCCCAACAACAGCTGAGCTTTACGAGCACATGTGTAAATTCACAACAGTCACTGCGTTAATTTAATATTTCACGCATTCTGCGGTGTGGTAGTGGAGTAGCTGGAAGCACGATTTGAGCATTCCTCAACACCAGCTGAGCTTCACGAGCACATGTGTAAATTCACAGCTGTCACTACGTTAATTTAATAGTTCACGAATTTTGCGGTGTGGTAGTGGAGTAGTGGGAAGCATGATTTGAGCATTCCCCAACACCAGCTGAGCTTCACGAGCACATGAGTAAATTCAGAGCAGTCACTGCGTTAACTTAATATTTCACGAATTTTGCGGCGTGGTAGTGCAGTAGTTGAAAGCACGATTTGACATTTCCCAACGCCAGCTGAGCTTCACGAGCACATGTGTAAATTCACAGCAGGCACTGCGTTAATTTCATATTTCTCGAATTTTGCGGCGTGGTATTAGAGTAGTTGGAAGCACAATTTCAGCATTTCGCAACACCAGCTGAGCTTTACGAGCACATGTTTAAATTCACAGCAGTCACTGCATTAATTTAATATTTCACGAATTTTGCGGCGTGGTAGTGGAGTAGTTGGAAGCATGATTTGGGCATTTCCCAACACCAGCTCAGCTTCATGAGGAAATGTGCAAATTCAGAGCAGTCACTGCGTTAATTTAATATTTCACGAATTTTGCGGCGTGGTAGTGGAGCAGTTGGAAGCACTTCAGAATTTCCCACCACCAGCTGAGCTGCACGAGCACATGTGTAAATTCACAGCAGTCACTGTGTTAATTTATTATTTCACGAATTTTGCGGTGTGGTAGTGGAGTAGTGGGAAGCATGATTTGAGCATTCCCCAACACCAGCTGAGCTTCACGAGCACATGAGTAAATTCAAAGCAGTCACTGCATTTTTTAATATTTCACGAATTTTTCGGCGTGGTAGTGGAGTAGTTGGAAGCACGATTTGAGCATTTCCCAACACCATCTGAGCTTCACGTGCACATATGTAAATTCACAGCAGTCACTGCGTTAATTCAATATTTCGCGAATTTTGCGGCGGGGTAGTGGAGTAGTTGGAATCACGATTTGAGCATTTCCCAACACCAGCTGAGCTTCACGAGCACATGAGTAAATTCACAGCAGTAACTGCGTTAATTTAATATTTCACGAATTTTGCGGCGTGGTAGTGGAGTAATTGGAAGCATGATTTCAGCAATTCCCAACACCAGCTGAGCTTCACGAGCACATGTGTAAATTCACAGCAGTCATTGTGTTAATTTATTATTTCACGAATTTTACGGCGTGGTAGTGGAGTAGTTGGAAGCACGATTTGAGCCATTCCCAACACCAGCTGAGCTTCACCAGCACATGAATAAATTCACAGCAGTCACTTCGTTAATTTAATATTTCACGAATTTTACGGCGTGGTAGTGGAGTAGTTGGAAGCACGATTTGAGCATTTCCCAACACCAGCTGAGCTTCACCAGCACATGTGTAAATTCACAGCAGTCACTGCGTTAATTTATTATTTCACGAATTTTTCGGCGTGGTAGTGGAGTAGTTGGAAGCATGATTTGAGCATTTCCCAACACCAGCTGAGCTTCACAAGCACATGAATAAATTCACAGCAGTCACTTCGTTAATTTAATATTTCACGAATTTTGCGGCGTGGTAGTGGAGTATATGGAACATGATTTCTGCATTTCCCAACACCAGCTGAGCTTCACGAGCACATGTGTAAATTCACAGCAGTCACGGTGTTAATTTATTATTTCACGAATTTTGCGGTTTGGTAGTGGAGTAGTTGGAAGCAAGATTTGGGCATTTCACAACACCAGATCAGCTTCACGAGCACATGTGCAAATTCACAGCAGTCACTGCGTTAATTTATATTTCACGCATTTTGTGCCGTGGTAGTGGAGTATTTGGAAGCACTTCAGCATTTCCCAACACCAGCTGAGCTTCACGTGCACATGTGTAAATTCACAGCTGTGACTGCGTTAATTTGGTTGGTTTGGTTTATGGGGGTTTTACGTCCCAAAGCGACTCAGGCTATGAGAGACGCCGTAGTGAAGGGCTCCGGAAATTTCGACCACCTGGGGTTCTTTAACGTGCACTGACATCGCACAGTACACGGGCCTCTAGAATTTCGCCTCCATCGAAATTCGACCGCCGCGGCCGGGATCGAACCCGCGTCTTTCTGGCCGGCAGCCGAGCGCCGTAACCACTCAGCCACCGCGGCGGCTCACTGCGTTAATTTAATATTTCACGAATTTTTCGGCGTGGTAGTGGAGTAGTTGGAAGAACGATTTGAGCTCTTTCCCAACACCAGCTGAGCTTCACAGGCACATGTGTAAATGCACAGCAGTCAATGCGTTAACTTAATATGTCATGAACTTTGCGGCGTGGTAGTGGAGTAGTTGGAAGCACGATTTGACATTTCCCAACACCAGCTGAGCTTCACAGGCACATGTGTAAATGCACAGCAGTCAATGCGTTAACTTAATATGTCACAAAATTTTCGGCGTGGTAGTAAAGTAGTTGAAAGCACAATTTCAGCATTTCCCAACACCAGCTGATCTTCACAAGCACATGAGTAAGTTCACAGCAGTCACTGCGTTAATTTAATATTTCACGAATTTTTCGGCGTGGTAGTGAAGTAGTTGGAAGAATGATTTCAGCATTTCCCACCACCAGCTGAGCTTCACGAGCACATGTGCAAATTCACAGCAGTCACTGTGTCAATTTATTATTTCACGAATTTTGCGGCGTGGTAGTGGAGTAGTTGGAAGCAAGATTTGAGCATTTCCCAACACCAGCTGGGCTTCACGAGCACATGTGTAAATTCAAAGCAGTCACTGCGTTAATCTAATGTTTCACGAATTTTGCGGCGTGGTAGTGGAGTAGTTGGAAGCACGATTTGAGCATTTCCCAAAACCAGCTGAGCTTCACGAGCACATGTGTAAATTCAAAGCTGTCACTGCGTTAATTTAATGTTTCACGAATTTTTCGGCGTGGTAGTGGAGTAGTTGGAAGCACGATTTGAGCATTTCCCAACACCAGCTGAGCTTCACGAGCACATGTGTAAATTCAAAGCAGTCACTGCGTTAATTTATTATTTCACGAATTTTGCGGCGTGGTAGTAGAGTAGTTGAAAGCACAATTTCAGCATTTCGCAACACCAGGTGAGCTTCACGAGCACATGTGTAAATTCACAGCAGTCACTGCATTATTTAATATTTCATGAATTTTGCGGCGTGGTAGTGGAGTAGTTGGAAGTACGATTTGAGCATTTCCCAACACCAGCTGAGCTTCACGTGCACATATGTAAATTCACTGCAGTCACTGCGTTAATTTAATATTTCGCGAATTTTGCGGCGTGGTAGTGGAGTAGTTGGAATCACGATTTGAGCATTTCCCAACACCAGCTGAGCTTCGCGAGCACATGAGTAAATTCACAGCAGTCACTGCGTTAATTTAATATTTCACGTATTTTGCGGCGTGGTAGTGGAGTAGTTGGAAGCACGATTTGAGCATTTCCCAACACCAGCTGAGCTTCACGAGCACTTGAGTAAATTCAAAGCAGTCACTGCGTTAATTTAATGTTTCACGAATTTTGCGGAGTGGTAGTGGAGTAGTTGGAAGCACGATTTGAGCATTTCCCAACACCAGCTGAGCTTCACGAGCACATGTGTAAATTCACAGCAGTCACTGCGTTAATTTAATATTTAACGAATATTGCGGCGTGGTAGTGGAGTAGTTGGAAGCACGATTTGAACATTTCCCAACACCAGCTGAGCTTCACGAGCACATGTGTAAATTCACAGCAGTCACTGCCTTAATTTAACATTTCACGAATTTTTCGGCGCGCTAGTGGAGTAGTTGGAAACACATCAGCGTTTCCCAACAGCAGCTGAGCTTCACGAGCAGATGTGTAAATTCACAGCAGTCACTGTGTTAATTTAATATTTCACGCATTCTGCGGTGTGGTAGTGGAGTAGCTGGAAGCACGATTTGAGCATTCCTCAACACCAGCTGAGCTTCACGAGCACATGTGTAAATTCACAGCTGTCACTACGTTAATTTAATAGTTCACGAATTTTGCGGTGTGGTAGTGGAGTAGTGGGAAGCATGATTTGAGCATTCCCCAACACCAGCTGAGCTTCACGAGCACATGAGTAAATTCAGAGCAGTCACTGCGTTAACTTAATATTTCACGAATTTTGCGGCGTGGTAGTGCAGTAGTTGAAAGCACGATTTGACATTTCCCAACGCCAGCTGAGCTTCACGAGCACATGTGTAAATTCACAGCAGGCACTGCGTTAATTTCATATTTCTCGAATTTTGCGGCGTGGTATTAGAGTAGTTGGAAGCACAATTTTAGCATTTCGCAACACCAGCTGAGCTTTACGAGCACATGTTTAAATTCACAGCAGTCACTGCATTAATTTAATATTTCACGAATTTTGCGGCGTGGTAGTGGAGTAGTTGGAAGCATGATTTGGGCATTTCCCAACACCAGCTCAGCTTCATGAGGAAATGTGCAAATTCAGAGCAGTCACTGCGTTAATTTAATATTTCACGAATTTTGCGGCGTGGTAGTGGAGCAGTTGGAAGCACTTCAGAATTTCCCACCACCAGCTGAGCTGCACGAGCACATGTGTAAATTCACAGCAGTCACTGTGTTAATTTATTATTTCACGAATTTTGCGGTGTGGTAGTGGAGTAGTGGGAAGCATGATTTGAGCATTCCCCAACACCAGCTGAGCTTCACGAGCACATGAGTAAATTCAAAGCAGTCACTGCATTTTTTAATATTTCACGAATTTTTCGGCGTGGTAGTGGAGTAGTTGGAAGCACGATTTGAGCATTTCCCAACACCATCTGAGCTTCACGTGCACATATGTAAATTCACAGCAGTCACTGCGTTAATTCAATATTTCGCGAATTTTGCGGCGGGGTAGTGGAGTAGTTGGAATCACGATTTGAGCATTTCCCAACACCAGCTGAGCTTCACGAGCACATGAGTAAATTCACAGCAGTAACTGCGTTAATTTAATATTTCACGAATTTTGCGGCGTGGTAGTGGAGTAATTGGAAGCATGATTTCAGCAATTCCCAACACCAGCTGAGCTTCACGAGCACATGTGTAAATTCACAGCAGTCATTGTGTTAATTTATTATTTCACGAATTTTACGGCGTGGTAGTGGAGTAGTTGGAAGCACGATTTGAGCCATTCCCAACACCAGCTGAGCTTCACCAGCACATGTGTAAATTCACAGCAGTCACTGCGTTAATTTATTATTTCACGAATTTTTCGGCGTGGTAGTGGAGTAGTTGGAAGCATGATTTGAGCATTTCCCAACACCAGCTGAGCTTCACAAGCACATGAATAAATTCACAGCAGTCACTTCGTTAATTTAATATTTCACGAATTTTGCGGCGTGGTAGTGGAGTATATGGAACATGATTTCTGCATTTCCCAACACCAGCTGAGCTTCACGAGCACATGTGTAAATTCACAGCAGTCACGGTGTTAATTTATTATTTCACGAATTTTGCGGTTTGGTAGTGGAGTAGTTGGAAGCAAGATTTGGGCATTTCACAACACCAGATCAGCTTCACGAGCACATGTGCAAATTCACAGCAGTCACTGCGTTAATTTATATTTCACGCATTTTGTGCCGTGGTAGTGGAGTATTTGGAAGCACTTCAGCATTTCCCAACACCAGCTGAGCTTCACGTGCACATGTGTAAATTCACAGCTGTGACTGCGTTAATTTGGTTGGTTTGGTTTATGGGGGTTTTACGTCCCAAAGCGACTCAGGCTATGAGAGACGCCGTAGTGAAGGGCTCCGGAAATTTCGACCACCTGGGGTTCTTTAACGTGCACTGACATCGCACAGTACACGGGCCTCTAGAATTTCGCCTCCATCGAAATTCGACCGCCGCGGCCGGGATCGAACCCGCGTCTTTCTGGCCGGCAGCCGAGCGCCGTAACCACTCAGCCACCGCGGCGGCTCACTGCGTTAATTTAATATTTCACGAATTTTTCGGCGTGGTAGTGGAGTAGTTGGAAGAACGATTTGAGCTCTTTCCCAACACCAGCTGAGCTTCACAGGCACATGTGTAAATGCACAGCAGTCAATGCGTTAACTTAATATGTCATGAACTTTGCGGCGTGGTAGTGGAGTAGTTGGAAGCACGATTTGACATTTCCCAACACCAGCTGAGCTTCACAGGCACATGTGTAAATGCACAGCAGTCAATGCGTTAACTTAATATGTCACAAAATTTTCGGCGTGGTAGTAAAGTAGTTGAAAGCACAATTTCAGCATTTCCCAAAACCAGCTGATCTTCACAAGCACATGAGTAAGTTCACAGCAGTCACTGCGTTAATTTAATATTTCACGAATTTTTCGGCGTGGTAGTGAAGTAGTTGGAAGAATGATTTCAGCATTTCCCACCACCAGCTGAGCTTCACGAGCACATGTGCAAATTCACAGCAGTCACTGTGTCAATTTATTATTTCACGAATTTTGCGGCGTGGTAGTGGAGTAGTTGGAAGCAAGATTTGAGCATTTCCCAACACCAGCTGGGCTTCACGAGCACATGTGTAAATTCAAAGCAGTCACTGCGTTAATCTAATGTTTCACGAATTTTGCGGCGTGGTAGTGGAGTAGTTGGAAGCACGATTTGAGCATTTCCCAAAACCAGCTGAGCTTCACGAGCACATGTGTAAATTCAAAGCTGTCACTGCGTTAATTTAATGTTTCACGAATTTTTCGGCGTGGTAGTGGAGTAGTTGGAAGCACGATTTGAGCATTTCCCAACACCAGCTGAGCTTCACGAGCACATGTGTAAATTCAAAGCAGTCACTGCGTTAATTTATTATTTCACGAATTTTGCGGCGTGGTAGTAGAGTAGTTGAAAGCACAATTTCAGCATTTCGCAACACCAGGTGAGCTTCACGAGCACATGTGTAAATTCACAGCAGTCACTGCATTATTTAATATTTCATGAATTTTGCGGCGTGGTAGTGGAGTAGTTGGAAGTACGATTTGAGCATTTCCCAACACCAGCTGAGCTTCACGTGCACATATGTAAATTCACTGCAGTCACTGCGTTAATTTAATATTTCGCGAATTTTGCGGCGTGGTAGTGGAGTAGTTGGAATCACGATTTGAGCATTTCCCAACACCAGCTGAGCTTCGCGAGCACATGAGTAAATTCACAGCAGTCACTGCGTTAATTTAATATTTCACGTATTTTGCGGCGTGGTAGTGGAGTAGTTGGAAGCACGATTTGAGCATTTCCCAACACCAGCTGAGCTTCACGAGCACTTGAGTAAATTCAAAGCAGTCACTGCGTTAATTTAATGTTTCACGAATTTTGCGGAGTGGTAGTGGAGTAGTTGGAAGCACGATTTGAGCATTTCCCAACACCAGCTGAGCTTCACGAGCACATGTGTAAATTCACAGCAGTCACTGCGTTAATTTAATATTTAACGAATATTGCGGCGTGGTAGTGGAGTAGTTGGAAGCACGATTTGAACATTTCCCAACACCAGCTGAGCTTCACGAGCACATGTGTAAATTCACAGCAGTCACTGCCTTAATTTAACATTTCACGAATTTTTCGGCGCGCTAGTGGAGTAGTTGGAAACACATCAGCGTTTCCCAACAGCAGCTGAGCTTCACGAGCAGGTGTGTAAATTCACAGCAGTCACTGTGTTAATTTATTATTTCACGAATTTTGCGGTGCGGTAGTGGAGTAGTTGGAAGCACGATTTGGGCATTTCCCAACACCAGCTCAGCTTCACTAGCACATGTGCAAAATAACAGCAGTCACTGCGTTAATTTAATATTTCACGCATTTTTCGGGGTGGTAGTGGAGTAGTTGGAAGCACGATTTGAGCATTTCCAAACACCAGCTGAGCTTCACGAGCACATGTGTAAATTCACAGCAGTCACTGCGTTAATTTAATATTTCTCGAATTTTGCGGCATGGTAGTGGAGTAGTTGGAAGCACGATTTGATCATTTCCCAACACCAGCTTAGTTTCACGAGCACATGTGTAAATTCACAGCAGTCACTGCGATAATTTATTATTTCACGCATTTTGTGGCGTTGTAGTGGAGTAGTTGGAAGCACTTCAGCAATTCCCAACACCAGCTGAGCTTCATATATCTTTGCTGTACTGTGTGATACCTCGAGCTTCTGGTCCACGAGTCATGGCAGACACTTGCGAGTCCTGCAATGAGTCCCTGCCAGATCACGGCCAATTCCTGATGTGCAGCGAATGTGAGTCCTCCTATCATATTGGTAGTTGTTCTGGCTGGTCGGAGTTAACATTTAAGGCCAAAGGAGAGAGCGGCCGCAGAGCATGGCGATGCGTGGCATGCCGTCCATCTGAAACCAAAAGTGGGGACAAAGGGAACATGGACTCTGAGCTAACTGTTTGCCTGGCAGATATAACTCGAAGGCTTGATGCTCTAGCAGGATTGCCTGCTCAGGTTGGGGAAATTAAGGACTCCATCGAGTTATTGTCCCAGAAGTACGACGATATTCTGAATCGACAAGTTAAACAAGAGAAAGACATTAGTAACTTGAACAGACGTGTAGACAAATTAGAGGCTGTATGTACTTCAAGTGACGTTCACCAACTGAAAGCAACTGTCAATAATTTGGAATTTCGTAGCAGGAAATTGAACGTAGAAGTTCATGGCATCCAAGCTAGGCCAAATGAGGACTTGATGTGCAAGTTGAATGCTGTGGCTAAGACTGTTAACCTGCCAGAGCTGACGGCAAATGACATTGGCGCTATTCACAGGCTTCCTTCCAAACCAAATAAAACGCCTGGAATTCTTGTTAGGTTTGCCCAGCAGTCAACCCGAGATAAATGGCTGGAAAAGCGTAAAGCCCTCAGAATTGGTTCATCTGGAGTCTCCATCACTGAAAACATGACACACCAAAACAGAGAGCTGCTCCGTCGCGCTAAGGAATGGGCAGAGGACAACGACTACCGATTTTCATGGCACTGCAATGGCCAGATTCTAGTGAGGAAGAGAGAAGGTGATGGCGCCGTTGTCATTCGTTGCGTGGCTGACCTTGATAAGCTGTAACATAGTTCAACCTGAAAAAGCCTTCCGTTTATCTTTGTTTTTGCTCCGATCATGCTTGATCCTTCGACAGCGCACGTAGACGTTGCAAACCTTAAATACTTTTGCGATACTAGTTTTCAGAAGTGTCTTAGTTGTGTTCACTTTAACTTGAGGTCTGGTAGAAATAAGCAGGATGCACTTGACTATTTTTTCGGCGAAGCGCAAATACGCTTTAATGTCATGATGTTTTCAGAAACATGGTTTGCCTCGGAAGAGGATGTGTTTACACCTCCGACGTATAAATCTTATTACATGAACCGCTCAGGCAAACGGGGTGGTGGCGTAGCAATGCTAATCTCTAACTCGATGGATTCTGAACTAATGTCAGAAGTCAGCTGTATCACTCCTTTTTACGAAACGCTTGCTATTAGATGTGGTACTTCTGTTTTTTGTGTTTGTTATCGCCCGCCTTCAAATGACGTTCGTCTGTTCTTGCCTTTTTTAGACTCTTTCTTAGAATTTGTCAGTGAAAGAAAATATACATTAATTTTAGGTGGTAATCTGAACATTGATATGTTACAGAATAGCAGGGTTAAATTAGAACTAGAATCATTATTAAACTCTTACTCCTGTCAAAACTTCCTACACGAACTTCCTACACTTCCTACACTCCTACACGAACAACTGCACAATCAACTACACTTTTAGATCTGTTTGTCACCAATATTGATCCTTCCCTTGTTAGAGCTGGCACTTTGATTTATGATATCAGCGACCACTTGCCTATATTTATGTTTGTCAGTCAAGTCGTTAACACGCCTACACGAATGCGCTCAGAATTTTCATACAGGCGCATTACTCCTGATACGCTCTCCGCTTTTAGAGACTGCTTCAGCAGTGAAAACTGGAACGATGTGTTCGCAGTGAGCGATCCTAACTTAGCGTATGAGTTATTTATGAGCAAGTTCTCTACGGTATACCTTGCGTGTTTTCCTATCAAGACATTTAGAATTTGTAAGAAAAGTAGAAAGCCTTGGGTGGATAAAGAGTGCCTTAAGCTTATTAGAAAACGGGACCAGTTGTTTAAGGCATTTATAGAGTGTAAGTTCCTTGAAGCCCTCACAGTGTTTAAGAAGTACAGGAATTTAATCACAAAACATCTTCGTAATGCAAAAAAGCAATATTACTCTAACCTGTTCGAAGCAACACGAGGACGCACAAACAACGTTTGGAAGGCACTAAACACTGTATTTGGTAATGATTCAGAAGCGGTAACCACAATCGTAAAAGATGGGATAGAACTTCAAGGCACTAAGTTAGCTGACGCATTTAATGACTTCTTTTTATCAATCGGTGGTGCAACCAGTAGAAACCCTGATTTAAGATATATGAAGGAGCGAAGTAATCCAACTATATTTCTAGACCCAGTCGCTAATAGTGAGCTTGTAGCGACATTTTTAACCCTAAGCAATAGTAGAGCTGCTGATGCGGACGATATTCAAGTGAAGCCTGTAAAATTTGCCATTGATGTATTAGCGCCTTGTCTTACCCACATTTTTAATATGCGTTTGTCCACAGGATGCTTTCCTCAAAAAATGCAGCGAGCAAAAGTGACAGTTGTGTTTAAGAAGGGAAATAGAAATGACATGTCAAACTACCGCCCCATATCCGTTCTACCTGTATTCTCCAAAGGTTTAGAGAAAATAATTCTGAAACGCTTGACCTCTTTCACTGAACGCTACAACTTAATAACATCTGCTCAGTTTGGCTTCCGCAGGAACAAATCTACGGAACTCGCACTGCTGGCCCAAAAGGAGTTCATTCTCGAAAACTTTGAATGTAAAAATATGGTACCTGGGCTGTTTCTGGACTTCTCCAAAGCCTTTGACCTCACTAATCATGAAATTCTCCTTCAAAAACTCGATCACTATGGCATAAGAGGCATTTCGCATCAATTAATTGCGTCTTACTTACAATACCGCACTCAGTTTGTCGTCATTGAAGGAAAACACTCCACATCAAAGTCAATCAAAACAGGTGTCCAACAGGGAAGCATCCTGGGACCATTTCTTTTCATTCTTTATATTAACGAGATAGTTCGCGTTGATGAAACGGCACATTATATAATCTATGCTGACGACACAAGTTTATTCTTTTCAGGCAAATCGTGTGTTGATCTAGGTATCCGAGCGAATAGAACGTTGTCCGAGATTAATGCCTGGGCTCAAATTAACTGCTTAAAGCTAAACATTAATAAAACGAAGGCTATTTTATTTCACCCCCGACAGACACATGTCCAGCGACCTTCTATTTTTTTAAATAACACTGAAATTGAAGTGGTAACAAGCTTTAAATCACTGGGCGTGTATTTCGCAGAAAACATGACATGGGATGATCACGTAAACTATATCGTTGGTAAGCTATCTAGGACAGCTGGCGTTATGCGCCGATACTGCTACAATTTTCCCATACCTGTTACATGCTCATATATAACTATTTTCCTCTTTATTAAATTACGCGTTTTCTGTATGGGCAACAACAACAGCTGGAAACATTAGCAAACTTACCGTCTTGCAAAAAAGGGCTTTACGCCTCGCCTGTAAAGTTCCATATCGCTTTCACACAGCAGGCCTATTCAAGAAGTACCACATAATACAAGTTCCACCGATGAACGATCACAGACTGTGCCGCTTATATAAACTCAGTTTAATAAAAAATAATAATGCCATTACTAGCCTAGCAAGGCTAGAGAAAAACATTTCTGCTTATAATGTGCGCCATCCTGAGATGTGGTATGTTCCAAAATGCAGAACCAATTATGGAAATCAAATGATAAAATTTAAATTGCCTACACTTCTGAATCACATGATAAAGGATGCTAACATTGACATATCAGATATATCACCAAAAGAACTGCGTTTATTGTTTGTATAATGCTGTGATATGATTTTCTAGTTCTTGCCTGTTTTATACTAACGTTTTCAACGATGTTGCCATATCCGACTGTGTTCTCTTGCTGCACGCTTCTGTCCTACCCCGTGCCTTCGGGGGTCAGGGCTTTTCAAGCAGTTCACACAGCTTTTCTCCTGTCCTCCTCGCAGCATCTTTTTGTTGTGGAATAAATTTCAAATTTCAAATTTCATGTGTAAATTCACAGCAGTCACTGTGTTAATTTATTATTTCACGAATTTTTCGGCGTGGTAGTGGAGTAGTTAGAAGCACGATTTAGGCATTTCCCAACACCAGCTGAACTTCACGAGCACATGTGTAAATTCAAAGCAGTCACTGCGTTAATTTAATGTTTCACGAATTTTGCGGAGTGGTAGTGGAGTAGTTGGAAGCACGATTTGAGCATTTCCCAAAACCAGCTGATCTTCACGAGCACATGTGTAAATTCAAAGCAGTCACTGCGTTAATTTAATGTTTCACGAATTTTTCGGCGTGGTTGTGGAGTAGTTGGAAGCACGATTTGAGCATTTCCCAACACCAGCTCAGCTTCACGAGCACATGTGCAAATTCACAGCAGTCACTGCGTTAATTTAATATTTCACGCATTTTTCGGTGTGGTAGTGGAGTAGTTGGAAGCACGATTTGAGCATTTCCCAACAACAGCTGAGCTTTACGAGCACATGTGTAAATTCACAGCAGTCACTGTGTTAATTTATTATTTCACGAATTTTTCGGCGTGGTAGTGGAGTAGTTAGAAGCACGATTTAGGCATTTCCCAACACCAGCTGAACTTCACGAGCACATGTGTAAATTCAAAGCAGTCACTGCGTTAATTTAATATTTCACGAATTTTGCGGAGTGGTAGTGGAGTAGTTGGAAGCACGATTTGAGCATTTCCCAACACCAGCTGAGGTTCATGAGCACATGTGTAAATTCAAAGCAGTCACTGCGTTAATTTAATGTTTCACGAATTTTGCGGCGTGGTAGTGGTGTAGTTGGAAGCACGATTTGAGCAATTCGAAAACCAGATGAGCTTCACGGGAACATGTGTAATTTCCCAGCAGCCACTGCGTTAATTTAATATTTCACGAATTTTTTGGCGTGGTAGTGGAGTAGTTGGAAGCACGATTTGAGCATTTCCCAATACCAGCTGAGCTTCACGGGAACATGTGTAAATTCACAGCAGTCACTGCGATAATTTAATATTTCACGAAATTTGCGGCGTGGTAGTGGAGTAGTTGGAAGCACGATTTGAACATTTCCCAACACCAGCTGAGCTTCTCGAGCACATGTGTAAATTCACAGCAGTCACGTCGTTAAATTATTATTTCACGAATTTTGCGGCGTGGTAGTGGAGTAGTTGGAAGCACATCAGCATTTCCCAACACCAGCTGACGTTCACGAGCACATGTGTAAATTCACAGCAGTCACTGTGTTAATTTATTATTTCACGAATTTTTCGGCGTGGTAGTGGAGCAGTTGGAAGCACGATTTGACATTTCCCAACACCTGCTGAGCTTCACGAGCCCCTGAGTAAATTCACAGCAGTCACTGCGTTAACTTATTATTTCACGAATTTTACGGCGTGGTAGTGCAGTAGTTGAAAGCGCGATTTGACATTTCCGAACACCAGCTGAGGTTCACGAGCACATGAGTAAATTCCCAGCAGTCACTGCGTTAATTTAATATTTCACGAATTTTGCGGCGTGGTAGTGGAGTAGTTGAAAGCACGATTTGAGCATTTCCCATCACCAGCTGAGCTTCACGAGCACATGTGTAAATTCAAAGCAGTCACTGCGTTAATTTAATGTTTCACGAATTTTGCGGCGTGGTAGTGGTGTAGTTGGAAGCACGATTTGAGCAATTCCCAAAACCAGCTTCACTTCACGGGAACATGTGTAAATTCACAGCAGTCACTGCGTTAATTTAATATTTCACGAATTTTGTGGCGTGGTAGTGGAATAGTTGGAAGCACCATTTGATCATTTCCCAGCACCAGCTGAGCTTCACGAGCACATGTGTAAATTCAAAGCAGTCACTGCGTTAATTTAATGTTTCACGAATTCTGCGGCGTGGTAGTGGAGTAGTTGGAAGCACGATTTGAGCATTTTTCAAAACCAGCTGAGCTTCACGGGAACGTGTGTAAATTCACAGCAGTCATTGCGTTAATTTATTATTTCACGAATTTTGCGGCGTGGTAGTTGCGTAGTTGGAAGCACGATTTGATTATTTCCCAACACCAGCTGAGCTTCACGAGCACATGTGTAAATTCACAGCAGTCACTGCGTTAATTTATTATTTCACGAATTTTGCGGTGCGGTAGTGGAGTAGTTGGAAGCACGATTTGGGCAATTCCCAACACCAGCTCAGCTTCACGAGCACATGTGCAAATTCACAGCAGTCACTGCGTTAATTTAATATTTCACGCATTTTTCGGTGTGGTAGTGGAGTAGTTGGAAGCACGATTTGAGCATTTCCCAACAACAGCTGAGCTTTACGAGCACATGTGTAAATTCACAACAGTCACTGCGTTAATTTAATATTTCACGCATTCTGCGGTGTGGTAGTGGAGTAGCTGGAAGCATGATTTGAGCATTCCCCAACACCAGCTGAGCTTCACGAGCACATGAGTAAATTCAGAGCAGTCACTGCGTTAACTTAATATTTCACGAATTTTGCGGCGTGGTAGTGCAGTAGTTGGAAGCACGATTTGACATTTCCCAACACCAGCTGAGCTTCACGAGCACATGAGTAAATTCACAGCAGGCACTGCGTTAATTTCATATTTCTCGAATTTTGCGGCGTGGTATTAGAGTAGTTGGAAGCACAATTTCAGCATTTCGCAACACCAGCTGAGCTTTACGAGCACATGTTTAAATTCACAGCAGTCACTGCATTAATTTAATATTTCACGAATTTTGCGGCGTGGTAGCGTAGTTGGAAGCACGATTTGAGCATTTCCCAACACCAGCTGAGCTTCACGGGAACATGTGTAAATTCACAGCAGTCACTGCGTTAATTTAATATTTCACGAATTTTGTGGCGTGGTAGTGGAGTAATTGGAAGCATCATTTGGGCATTTCCCAGCACCAGCTCAGCTTCATGAGCAAATGTGCAAATTCAGAGCAGTCACTGCGTTAATTTAATATTTCACGAATTTTGCGGCGTGGTAGTGGAGCAGTTGGAAGCACTTCAGAATTTCCCACCACCAGCTGAGCTGCACGAGCACATGTGTAAATTCACAGCAGTCACTGTGTTAATTTATTATTTCACGAATTTTGCGGTGTGGTAGTGGAGTAGTGGGAAGCATGATTTGAGCATTCCCCAACACCAGCTGAGCTTCACGAGCACATGAGTAAATTCAGAGCAGTCACTGCGTTAACTTAATATTTCACGAATTTTGCGGCGTGGTAGTGCAGTAGTTGGAAGCACGATTTGACATTTCCCAACACCACCTGAGCTTCACGAGCACATGAGTAAATTCACAGCAGGCACTGCGTTAATTTAATATTTCTCGAATTTTGCGGCGTGGTATTAGAGTAGTTGGAAGCACAATTTCAGCATTTCGCAACACCAGCTGAGCTTTACGAGCACATGTGTAAATTCACAGCAGTCACTGCATTAATTTCTTATTTCACGAATTTTGCGGCGTGGTAGCGTAGTTGGAAGCACGATTTGAGCATTTCCCAACACCAGCTGAGCTTCACGTGCACATGTGTAAATTCACAGCAGTCACTGCGTTAATTTAATATTTCACGAATTTTGCGGCGTGGTAGTGGAGTAGTTGGAAGCACGATTTGAGCATTTCCGAACACCAGCTGAGCTTCACGGGAACATGTGTAAATTCACAGCAGTCACTGCGTTAATTTAATATTTCACGAATTTTGCGGCGTGGTAGTGTAGTAGTTGGAAGCACGATTTGAGCATTTCCCAACACCAGCTGAGCTTCACGAGCACATGTGTAATTTCCCAGCAGCCACTGCGTTAATTTAATATTTCACGAATTTTTTGGCGTGGTAGTGGAGTAGTTGGAAGCACGATTTGAGCATTTCCCAATACCAGCTGAGCTTCACGGGAACATGTGTAAATTCACAGCAGTCACTGCGATAATTTATTATTTCACGAAATTTGCGGCGTGGTAGTGGAGTAGTTGGAAGCACGATTTGAACATTTCCCAACACCAGCTGAGCTTCTCGAGCACATGTGTAAATTTACAGCAGTCACGTCGTTAAATTATTATTTCACGAATTTTGCGGCGTGGTAGTGGAGTAGTTGGAAGCACGATTGATCATTTCCCAACACCAGCTGAGCTTCGCGAGCACATGTGTAAATTCACAGCAGTCACTGCGTTAATTTATTATTTCACGAATTTTGCGGCGTGGTAGTGGAGTAGTTGGAAGCACATCAGCATTTCCCAACACCAGCTGACGTTCACGAGCACATGTGTAAATTCACAGCAGTCACTGTGTTAATTTATTATTTCACGAATTTTTCGGCGTGGTAGTGGAGCAGTTGGAAGCACGATTTGACATTTCCCAACACCTGCTGAGCTTCACGAGCCCCTGAGTAAATTCACAGCAGTCACTGCGTTAACTTATTATTTCACGAATTTTACGGCGTGGTAGTGCAGTAGTTGAAAGCGCGATTTGACATTTCCGAACACCAGCTGAGGTTCACGAGCACATGAGTAAATTCCCAGCAGTCACTGCGTTAATTTAATATTTCACGAATTTTGCGGCGTGGTAGTGGAGTAGTTGGAAGCACGATTTGAGCATTTCCCATCACCAGCTGAGCTTCACGAGCACATGTGTAAATTCAAAGCAGTCACTGCGTTAATTTAATGTTTCACGAATTTTGCGGCGTGGTAGTGGTGTAGTTGGAAGCACGATTTGAGCAATTCCCAAAACCAGCTTCACTTCACGGGAACATGTGTAAATTCACAGCAGTCACTGCGTTAATTTAATATTTCACGAATTTTGTGGCGTGGTAGTGGAATAGTTGGAAGCACCATTTGATCATTTCCCAGCACCAGCTGAGCTTCACGAGCACATGTGTAAATTCAAAGCAGTCACTGCGTTAATTTAATGTTTCACGAATTCTGCGGCGTGGTAGTGGAGTAGTTGGAAGCACGATTTGAGCATTTTTCAAAACCAGCTGAGCTTCACGGGAACGTGTGTAAATTCACAGCAGTCACTGCGTTAATTTATTATTTCACGAATTTTGCGGCGTGGTAGTTGCGTAGTTGGAAGCACGATTTGATTATTTCCCAACACCAGCTGAGCTTCACGAGCACATGTGTAAATTCACAGCAGTCACTGCGTTAATTTATTATTTCACGAATTTTGCGGTGCGGTAGTGGAGTAGTTGGAAGCACGATTTGGGCAATTCCCAACACCAGCTCAGCTTCACGAGCACATGTGCAAATTCACAGCAGTCACTGCGTTAATTTAATATTTCACGCATTTTTCGGTGTGGTAGTGGAGTAGTTGGAAGCACGATTTGAGCATTTCCCAACAACAGCTGAGCTTTACGAGCACATGTGTAAATTCACAACAGTCACTGCGTTAATTTAATATTTCACGCATTCTGCGGTGTGGTAGTGGAGTAGCTGGAAGCACGATTTGAGCATTCCTCAACACCAGCTGAGCTTCACGAGCACATGTGTAAATTCACAGCTGTCACTACGTTAATTTAATAGTTCACGAATTTTGCGGTGTGGTAGTGGAGTAGTGGGAAGCATGATTTGAGCATTCCCCAACACCAGCTGAGCTTCACGAGCACATGAGTAAATTCAGAGCAGTCACTGCGTTAATTTAATATTTCACGAATTTTGCGGCGTGGTAGTGGAGCAGTTGGAAGCACTTCAGAATTTCCCACCACCAGCTGAGCTGCACGAGCACATGTGTAAATTCACAGCAGTCACTGTGTTAATTTATTATTTCACGAATTTTGCGGTGTGGTAGTGGAGTAGTGGGAAGCATGATTTGAGCATTCCCCAACACCAGCTGAGCTTCACGAGCACATGAGTAAATTCAGAGCGGTCACTGCGTTAACTTAATATTTCACGAATTTGCGGCGTGGTAGTGCAGTAGTTGGAAGCACGATTTGACATTTCCCAACACCACCTGAGCTTCACGAGCACATGAGTAAATTCACAGCAGGCACTGCGTTAATTTAATATTTCTCGAATTTTGCGGCGTGGTATTAGAGTAGTTGGAAGCACAATTTCAGCATTTCGCAACACCAGCTGAGCTTTACGAGCACATGTGTAAATTCACAGCAGTCACTGCATTAATTTCTTATTTCACGAATTTTGCGGCGTGGTAGCGTAGTTGGAAGCACGATTTGAGCATTTCCCAACACCAGCTGAGCTTCACGTGCACATGTGTAAATTCACAGCAGTCACTGCGTTAATTTAATATTTCACGAATTTTGCGGCGTGGTAGTGGAGTAGTTGGAAGCACGATTTGAGCATTTCCGAACACCAGCTGAGCTTCACGGGAACATGTGTAAATTCACAGCAGTCACTGCGTTAATTTAATATTTCACGAATTTTGCGGCGTGGTAGTGTAGTAGTTGGAAGCACGATTTGAGCATTTCCCAACACCAGCTGAGCTTCACGAGCACATGTGTAAATTCACAACAGTCACTGCGTTAATTTAATATTTCACGAATTTTGCGACGCGCTTGTGGAGTAGTTGGAAACACTTCAGCATTTCCCAACAGCAGCTGAGCTTCACGAGGACATGTGTAAATTCACAGCAGTCACTGCGTTAATTTAATATTTCACGAATTTTGCGGCGTGGTAGTAGAGTAGTTGAAAGCACAATTTCAGCATTTCCCAACACCAGCTGAGCTTCACGAGCACATGTGTAAATTCCCAGCAGTCACGGCGTTCATTTAATATTTCACGAATTTTGCGGCGTGGTAGTGGAGTAGTTGGAGGCATGACGTGGGCACGGCGATGCCTCCAGAATGAAGCCATTTGAACCGTTTATCCTGTTTTTACAGGTTTTCCTGTGCCGTGCTTCAACTTTGGATCACGCCTCGAGTACGTGCTTTGTCGCTACAAGCTTTGAAGATAATCTTTTGCTGCTACCTGTGTGGAAAGCTGCCACCTGGGACGGACCTGCGCCCGTGTTCCCTTCGACGGCTACTGCGGCAATCACTACGGACAGCACCAGCTACTTAAGCTCAGTCGACATCGAGCCGTACTGTGGGCACGGCGAAGCCTCCAGAATGAAGCCATCTGAACCGTTTATCCTGTTTTTACAGGTTTTCCTGTGCCGTGCTTCAACTTTGGATCACGCCTCGAGTACGTGCTTTGTCGCTACAAGCTTTGAAGATAATCTTTTGCTGCTACCTGTGTGGAAAGCTGCCACCTGGGACGGACCTGCGCACGTGTTCCCTTCGACGGCTACTGCGGCAATCACTACGGACAGCACCAGCTACTTAAGCTCAGTCGACATCGAGCCGCACTGTGGGCACGGCGAAGCCTCCAGAATGAAGCCATCTGAACCGTTTATCCTGTTTTTACAGGTTAGTAAGCATGTAAAATGTTTTAGAAGTGATGATAGGTTCATCATTGTTCTGCCGTGCCCCGCAGTGTGTGCTGATGTTGTGCTGGAGTGTATTTCAATGTTGTTGATGCTTTCTGGAGATGTTGAACTAAACCCTGGGCCAGAAACTGTCGAGCAAATGTTTAGTAAACTCATGAAAGGGCAGAAAACTCTAATGGAAGATGTCAAGGAAATTAAAGAAAATCAGAGAACTCTTTCTAAACAACTAGAAAAAGTCAGTGCAAAGATCCATGAGATTGAAAATACTTTAGTGAATGTACATAAAAATGAAGAACGACTAGACTCGTTGATACAGAGCTTGGGAGCCACTATCCGTTCACAGCAACAGAAAATAATTGAGCTGGAAGATAGAAGTCGCCGAAATAACGTTCTTGTGTTTGGCATAGCCGAAACAGAAATCGAAACCACTGATGATCTCAAGAAGAAAGTGTTGCATGATGTTTTCCATGAACGCCTTGGAGTTGAAGTTAACACAGTGGAGCGGATACACAGACTTGGAAAGAAGCGTACGGACAAGGCGCGTCCAGTGATACTTAGACTTTTTGACTACAACGAAAAGATGAAATTATTTGATAACTGCCAGAAATTAAAGGGCAGCAAATTTTCGTTATCACATGATTATTCTCAGGCAACTTTGCAAAAGCGTAAGAAACTATGGGATAGTGCTAAACATGAAAAGAACAATGGCGCAAAGGTTCGACTCGAACGCGACAGGGTTTTCATTGACAAAGAAGCTTTTTTCTGGGATGACGAAAAGAACTGCCTTACGAAGGCAGAACGGCCGCTCGTAACTGATAGCGAAACAACGTGACAGTGTGAGACGGAAGAAAGGAATTTTGTACTGATAAATATCAATGCGCGCAGCCTCCTGAATAAAACCGCTGAACTCGAACACATTATCATGATTCATCAGCCAGATGTCATTGCAGTTACAGAAACGTGGTTGCGTCCTGAAATTGCTGACAGTGAGATTATACCGCCTACATATAGAATGATTCGGAAGGATCGTGCTTCACATGGTGGTGGTGTAGCCCTTATTTTTAAAGAAGGAATTGAATTTGTTCCCATGAAAAATGCCCCAACACAGAGAGCATCTGGTGCAGGCTAAAACTTGGCGTTTCTTTCTGTGTCATTGCAGCGGTTTATAGGCCCCCTAACGCCCCTGTCATATTTCTTGAGTCGTTGCAAGACTATCTTTCAAGTAATGTATCTGCGAATGCAAGAGTAATCATTGCAGGTGATTTCAATCTGCCGGACGTGCGTTGGGAGTCGCTAGACATAGATACAACTGATGCTTAACACTGTGATGCCTTGCTAGACATCGCTTTTAATAATGATCTAACACAAATTGTTAAACAAGCAACAAGGATAGGAGCAACTAGGGAATCAATATTGGACTTGTTTTTTATAAGTAGTAAAATAACCGAATATGAAGTGTCTATCCAGGAAGGGCTTTCTGATCATAAGCTTGTCTTAGTTACCCTAAATCAACTTATACCACCAAAACATGAAAAAAGGCGGACTATTTTTGTTAAAGACTTTTCAAGAGCTGAGGATGAAAGCATTTTAGACTATTTGGAAATGTCTTTGGGCTCATGTGATGTGCAGGATGACGTCAACACATTGTGGACAAAGTTTAAACGCATTGTCAACTTTTGTCTGAAAAATTTCGTTCCCCATCGAATTAAAACTGTCAGAAAGCATAATCCTTGGATAAGTCGTAAAATTATCCAACTAAAACGCAAGATAAAACGTAGAAAACGCAATCGAGAAAAGAATCAAAATGAAATTTCGCGCCTTTCCTTGATGCTTAAACAGATGTTGATGACAGCGAAAGAACAATACTTTTCTGAAAAGCTAACAGAATTTATGAAGACTTCCCCACAGCGTTTTTGGCGTCACCTTTCACCCTCATATGAACAAATGAAGTTTATTGAAGTGGATGGTCATGTTATTACTGATCAAGCAGAAATTGCTAACAGGTGCAATACTTATTTTCATTCTGTGTTCAGCCACCCTATATCTCCGCCTGAGAACTCTAGTAGCGAAAAGTGCATACCGCCATCAGACATGGCAGATGTCACTTTGTCTGAGCAAGGTATATTTTCCCTCCTACTTAATTTAGACACGAAAAAGTCTTCTGGTCCTGATACTATTCCTAATGAGTTTCTTAGACGATATGCGGAATGGGTATCTAAATATTTACTAATCATATTTAAGGCATCTCTGGAGCAGCATTCTTTACCAAAAGATTGGCTCCAGGCTAGGGTTGTACCAATACATAAATCTGGAAACAAGCACATTCCCGATAATTACAGACCCATTTCTATCACTTGTGCCTGTTGCAAAATACTTGAGCATGTCTTGGCAAACTGCTTATCCGACTATCTAGAGGGCAACAACAAGCTAAATCCCAATCAGCATGGTTTCAGACGGAGGTTATCTACTGTTACCCAGCTAGTAGAAACGGTACATGATTTTTCTGAAGCAATGAACAACAGGGATCAAGTGGATGCAGTTTGCCTGGACATGTCTAAAGCATTTGACCGTGTCCCACATGATGAACTTATTGATAGGCTGTTCGAACTTGGCATAAACACAAATATTGTACGGTGGATACAGGCTTATCTAACTAACAGAACCCAGTTCGTGGAATTAGATGGCGCCAAATCAGACGTCCTGGGAGTGCCCTCGGGAGTCCCTCAGGGGTCTGTGCTTGGTCCCTTGTTATTTTTATGCTACGTCAATGATATTGCAGTATCTATTCCGCCCCCTGTTAAAGTCCGGCTTTTTGCGGATGATTGTTTAATTTACTCTGTCATTTCAAACCAAGAAGACCAGTTACTATTAAATTCGGCATTGAGCACTATCAACCAATGGTGCACATTATCCAGAATGGAAATCAATTATGCAAAAACTTCATTTCTTACAATTTCCAATAAAACGAAAAATATATTTTCTTTTGATTATGAAATAAACGGGCACTATATAAATCGAGTCGACCATTTCAGATATCTAGGCGTCACTATAACTTCAAATCTAAACTGGCATACACTCATCAATAACATATGCTCAAAGGCCGAAACAAAATTGTGGTTCATAAGAAGAAAACTGAAGCTTGCTTCCACAAAAGCAAAACTAACAGCTTATCTCACACTGGTACGACCGACACTGGAATATGCAAGCGTAATATGGGATCCACATCAGAAAAACCAAATTGACAGGATAGAAAAAGTTCAGCGAAGGGCGGCTCGATTCATTCTGTCCAAATATAGATCTACAGATTCAGTGACTGACATGCTTCATGAACTAAACTTGCCTCAACTTTCAAAGCGAAGGAAAGTTGCCAGGCTGAAAATGTTTTATCTGCTATATACTAACCACTTCAACTTGAACATAAGCATTTACATGACACAACGTTCCTCTAGAGCTGTGAGATCTTCTCACAAAGATCAGGTCACACCCATGACGGCCAGAATCAATTCATTTAAATACTCCTTCTTCCCCAGAACCATAGATAAATGGAATTCCTTGCCCCAGGACCTTTTACAAGCAGACAATCTACACCAATTTGAAACTTATCTGTCCCGTTATTTAAGCCTATAGAAGCCATTTGTCTTTGCTGTCAATCATTATGTTCTTCACCTGCGGTTCCGATCCTCGGTGGTCTGAAACTGAGTGTATTATTTTGAACATTAACCTACATCAGGCACTTGTGGCTTTATCTGCTGGCAAAATAATTGATGATTTTAAGTTGTATAAATTTTGTACTTGTGGCTTTGTGTACTTGTGGCTGTGTGTACGTATTCAATTGTATGCATCCACCCTGTAACGGCCTTACGGCTGACAGTATCAATAAATAAATAAATGATTTGAGCATTTCCCAACACCAGCTGAGATTCACGAGCACATGTGTAAATTCACAGCAGTCACTGCGTTAAATTAATATTTCACGAATTTTGCGGCGTGGTAGTGGAGTAGTTGGAGGCACGATTTGATCATTTCCCAACACCAGCTGAGCTTCGCGAGCACATGTGTAAATTCACAGCAGTCACTGCGTTAATTTATTACTTCACGAATTTTTCGGCGTGGTAGTGGAGCAGTTGGAAGCACGATTTGACCTTTCCCAACACCTGCTGAGCTTCACGAGCGCTTGAGTAAATTCACAGCAGTCACTGCGTTAATTTAATATTTCACGACTTTTGCGGCGTGGTAGTGGAGCTGTTGGAAGCACGATTTGACATTTCCCAACACCAGCTGAGCTTCACGAGCACATGAGTAAAATCACAGCAGGCACTGCGTTAATTTAATATTTCTCGAATTTTGCGGCGCGGTATTAGAGTAGTTGGAAGCACGATTTGAGAATTTGCAGACACCAGCTGGGCTTCACGTGCACATGTGTAAATTCACAGCAGTCACTGCGTTAATTTAATATTTCACGAATTTTTCGGCGTGGTAGTGGAGTAGTTGGAAGCATGATTTCAGCATTTCCCAAAACCAGCTGAGTTTCACGAGCACATGTGTAAATTCACAGCAGTCACTGTGTTAATTTATTATTTCACGAATTTTGCGGCGTGGTAGTGGAGCAGTTGGAAGCACGATTTGACATTTCCCAACACCTGCTGAGCTTCACAAGCCCCTGAGTAAATTCACAGCAGTCACTGCGTTAACTTAATATTTCACGAATTTTACGGTGTTGCAGTGCAGTAGTTGGAAGCACGATTTGACATTTCCCAACACCAGCTGAGGTTCACGGGCACATGAGTAAATTCCCAGCAGTCACGGCGTTAATTTAATATTTCACGAATTTTGTGGCGTGGTAGTGGAGTAGTTGGAGGCATGATTTGAGCATTTCCCAACATCAGCTGAGCTTCACGAGCACATGTGTAAATTCACAGCAGTCACTGCGTTAAATTATTATTTCACGAATTTTGCGGCGTTTTAGTGGAGTAGTTGGAGGCACGATGTGATCATTTCCCAACACCAGCTGAGCTTCGCGAGCACATGTGTAAATTCACAGCAGTCACTGCGTTAATTTATTACTTCACGAATTTTGCGGCGTGGTAGTGGAGCAGTTGGAAGCACGATTTGACATTTCTCAACACCTGCTGAGCTTCACGAGCCCTTGAGTAAATTCACAGCAGTCACTGCGTTAACTTATTATTTCACGAATTTTACGGCGTGGTAGTGCAGTAGTTGGAAGCACGATTTGACATTTCCCAACACCAGCTGAGGTTCACGAGCACATGAGTAAATTCACAGCAGTCACTGCGTTAATTTAATATTTCAAGACTTTTGCGGCGTGGTAGTGGAGCTGTTGGAAGCACGATTTGACATTTCCCAACACCAGCTGAGCTTCACGAGCACATGAGTAAAATCACAGCAGGCACTGCGTTAATTTAATATTTCTCGAATTTTGCGGCGTGGTATTAGAGTAGTTGGAAGCACAATTTCAGCATTTCGCAACACCAGCATAGCTTTACGAGCACATGTGTAAATTCACAGCAGTCACTGCATTAATTTATATTTCACGAATTTTGCGGCGTGGTAGCGTAGTTGGAAGCACGATTTGAGAATTTTCCAACACCAGCTGAGCTTCACGTGCACATGTGTAAATTCACAGCAGTCACTGCGTTAATTTAATATTTCACGAATTTTTCGGCGTGGTAGTGGAGTAGTTGGAAGCATGATTTCAGCATTTCCCAAAACCAGCTGAGCTTCACGAGCACATGTGTAAATTCACAGCAGTCAATGTGTTACTTTATTATTTCACGAATTTTGCGGCGTGGTAGTGGAGTAGTTGGAAGCACGATTTGAGCATTTCCCAACACCAGCTGAGCTTCACGAGCACATGTATAAATTTACAACAGTCACTACGTTAATTTAATATTTCACGAATTTTGCGGCGCGCTTGTGGAGTAGTTGGAAACACTTCAGCATTTGCCAACAGCAGCTGAGCTTCACGAGCACATGTGTAAATTCACAGCAGTCACTGTGTTTATTTATTATTTCACGAATTTTGCGGTGTGGTAGTGGAGTAGTTGGAAGCATGATTTGGGCATTTTCCAACACCAGCTCAGCTTCACGAGCAAATGTGCAAATTCACAGCAGTCACTGCGTTAATTTATTATTTCACGAATTTTGCGGCGTGGTAGTGGAGTAGTTGAAAGCACATCAGAATTTCCCACCACCAGCTGAGCTGCACGAGCACATGTGTAAATTCACAGCAGTCACTGTGTTAATTTATTATTTCACGAATTTTGCGACGGGGAGTGGAGTAGTTGGAAGCACGATTTGAGCATTTCCCAACACCAACTGAGCTTCACGAGCACATGTGTAAATTCACAGCATTCATGGCGATAATTTAATATTTCACGAATTTTGCGGCGTGGTAGTGGAGCAGTTGGAAGCACGATTTGACATTTCCCAACACCGGCTGAGCTTCACAAGCCCCTGAGTAAATTCACAGCAGTCACTGCGTTAACTTAATATTTCACGAATTTTACGGTGTGGCAGTGCAGTAGTTGGAAGCACGATTTGACATTTCCCAACACCAGATGAGGTTCACGAGCACATGAGTAAATTCCCAGCAGTCACGGCGTTAATTTAATATCTAAACGAATTTTGCGGCGTGGTAGTGGAGTAGTCGGAAGCACGATTTGATCATTTCCCAACACCAGCTGGGCTTCACGAGCACATGTGTAAATTCAAAGCAGTCACTGCGTTAATTTAATGTTTCACGAATTTTGCGGCGTGGTAGTGGAGTAGTTGGAAGCACGATTTGAGCATTTCCCAAAACCAGCTGAGCTTCACGAGCACATGTGTAAATTCAAAGCAGTCACTGCATTAATTTAATATTTCACGAATTTTGCGGCGTGGTAGTGGAGAAGCTGGAACCACGATTTCAGCATTTCCTAACAACAGCTGAGCTTCACGTGCACATATGTAAATTCACAGCAGTCACTGCGTTAATCTAATATTTCACGAATTTTGCGGCGTGGTAGTACAGTAGTTGAAAGCACAATTTCAGCATTTCCCAACACCAGCTGAGCTTCACGAGCACATGTGTAAATTCACAGCAGTCACTGTGGTAATTTATTATTTCACGAATTTTTCGGCGTGGTAGTGGAGCAGTTGGAAGCACGATTTGACATTTCCCAACACCTGCTGAGCTTCGCAAGCCCCTGAGTAAATTCACAGCAGTCACTGCGTTAACTTAATATTTCACGAATTTTACGGTGTGGCAGTGCAGTAGTTGGAAGCACGATTTGACATTTCCCAACACCAGCTGAGGTTCACGAGCACATGAGTAAATTTCCAGCAGTCAGGGCAATAATTTATTATTTCACGAATTTTGCGGCGTGGTAGTGGAGTAGTTGGAGGCATGATTTGAGCATTTCCCAACACCAGCTGAGCTTCACGAGCACATGTGTAAATTCACAGCAGTCACTGGGTTAAATTAATATTTCACGAATTTTGCTGCGTGGTAGTGGAGTAGTTGGAGGCACGATTTGATCATTTCCCAACACCAGCTGAGCTTCGCGAGCACATGTGTAAATTCACAGCAGTCACTGCGTTAATTTATTGCTTCACGAATTTTTCGGCGTGGTAGTGGAGCAGTTGGAAGCACGATTTGACCTTTCCCAACACCTGCTGAGCTTCACGAGCGCTTGAGTAAATTCACAGCAGTCACTGCGTTAACTTAATATTTCACGAATTTTACGGCGTGGTAGTGCAGTAGTTGGAAGCACGATTTGACATTTCCCAACACCAGCTGAGGTTCACGAGCACATGAGTAAATTCACAGCAGTCACTGCGTTAATTTAATATTTCACGACTTTTGCGGCGTGGTAGTGGAGCTGTTGGAAGCACGATTTGACATTTCCCAACACCAGCTGAGCTTCACGAGCACATGAGTAAAATCACAGCAGGCACTGCGTTAATTTAATATTTCTCGAATTTTGCGGCGCGGTATTAGAGTAGTTGGAAGCACGATTTGAGAATTTGCAGACACCAGCTGAGCTTCACGTGCACATGTGTAAATTCACAGCAGTCACTGCGTTAATTTAATATTTCACGAATTTTTCGGCGTGGTAGTGGAGTAGTTGGAAGCATGATTTCAGCATTTCCCAAAACCAGCTGAGCTTCACGAGCACATGTGTATATTCACAGCAGTCACTGTGTTAATTTATTATTTCACGAATTTTGCGGCGTGGTAGTGGAGCAGTTGGAAGCACGATTTGACATTTCCCAACACTTGCTGAGCTTCACAAGCCCCTGAGTAAATTCACAGCAGTCACTGCGTTAACTTAATATTTCACGAATTTTACGGTGTGGCAGTGCAGTAGTTGGAAGCACGATTTGACATTTCTCAACACCAGCTGAGGTTCACGGGCACATGAGTAAATTCCCAGCAGTCACGGCGTTAATTTAATATTTCACGAATTTTGTGGCGTGGTAGTGGAGTAGTTGGAGGCGTGATTTGAGCATTTCCCAACACCAGCTGAGCTTCACGAGCACATGTGTAAATTCACAGCAGTCACTGCGTTAAATTATTATTTCACGAATTTTGCGGCGTTTTAGTGGAGTAGTTGGAGGCACGATGTGATCATTTCCCAACACCAGCTGAGCTTCGCGAGCACATGTGTAAATTCACAGCAGTCACTGCGTTAATTTATTACTTCACGAATTTTGCGGCGTGGTAGTGTAGCAGTTGGAAGCACGATTTGACATTTCTCAACACCTGCTGAGCTTCACGAGCCCTTGAGTAAATTCACAGCAGTCACTGCGTTAACTTATTATTTCACGAATTTTACGGCGTGGTAGTGCAGAAGTTGGAAGCACGATTTGACATTTCCCAACACCAGCTGAGGTTCACGAGCACATGAGTAAATTCACAGCAGTCAGTGCGTTAATTTAATATTTCACGACTTTTGCGGCGTGGTAGTGGAGCTGTTGGAAGCACGATTTGACATTTCCCAACACCAGCTGAGCTTCACGAGCACATGAGTAAAATCACAGCAGGCACTGCGTTAATTTAATATTTCTCGAATTTTGCGGCGTGGTATTAGAGTAGTTGGAAGCACAATTTCAGCATTTCGCAACACCAGCATAGCTTTACGAGCACATGTGTAAATTCACAGCAGTCACTGCATTAATTTATATTTCACGAATTTTGCGGCGTGGTAGCGTAGTTGGAAGCACGATTTGAGAATTTTCCAACACCAGCTGAGCTTCACGTGCACATGTGTAAATTCACAGCAGTCACTGCGTTAATTTATTATTTCACGAATTTTTCGGCGTGGTAGTGGAGTAGTTGGAAGCATGATTTCAGCATTTCCCAAAACCAGCTGAGCTTCACGAGCACATGTGTAAATTCACAGCAGTCAATGTGTTACTTTATTATTTCACGAATTTTGCGGCGTGGTAGTGGAGTAGTTGGAAGCACGATTTGAGCATTTCCCAACACCAGCTGAGCTTCACGAGCACATGTATAAATTTACAACAGTCACTACGTTAATTTAATATTTCACGAATTTTGCGGCGCGCTTGTGGAGTAGTTGGAAACACTTCAGCATTTGCCAACAGCAGCTGAGCTTCACGAGCACATGTGTAAATTCACAGCAGTCACTGTGTTTATTTATTATTTCACGAATTTTGCGGTGTGGTAGTGGAGTAGTTGGAAGCATGATTTGGGCATTTTCCAACACCAGCTCAGCTTCACGAGCAAATGTGCAAATTCACAGCAGTCACTGCGTTAATTTATTATTTCACGAATTTTGCGGCGTGGTAGTGGAGTAGTTGAAAGCACATCAGAATTTCCAAACCACCAGCTGAGCTGCACGAGCACATGTGTAAATTCACAGCAGTCACTGTGTTAATTTATTATTTCACGAATTTTGCGACGGGGAGTGGAGTAGTTGGAAGCACGATTTGAGCATTTCCCAACACCAACTGAGCTTCACGAGCACATGTGTAAATTCACAGCATTCATGGCGTTAATTTAATATTTCACGAATTTTGCGGCGTGGTAGTGGAGCAGTTGGAAGCACGATTTGACATTTCCCAACACCTGCTGAGCTTCACAAGCCCCTGAGTAAATTCACAGCAGTCACTGCGTTAACTTAATATTTCACGAATTTTACGGTGTGGCAGTGCAGTAGTTGGAAGCACGATTTGACATTTCCCAACACCAGATGAGGTTCACGAGCACATGAGTAAATTCTCAGCAGTCACGGCGTTAATTTAATATCTAAACGAATTTTGCGGCGTGGTAGTGGAGTAGTCGGAAGCACGATTTGAGCATTTCCCAACACCAGCTGGGCTTCACGAGCACATGTGTAAATTCAAAGCAGTCACTGCGTTAATTTAATGTTTCACGAATTTTGCGGCGTGGTAGTGGAGTAGTTGGAAGCACGATTTGAGCATTTCCCAAAACCAGCTGAGCTTCACGAGCACATGTGTAAATTCAAAGCAGTCACTGCGTTAGTTTAATGTTTCACGAATTTTGCGGCGTGGTAGTGGAGTAGTTGGAAGCATGATTTGAGCATTTCCCAACACCAGCTGTGCTTCAGGAGCACATGTGTAAACTCAAAGCAGTCACTGCGTTAATTTAATATTTCACGAATTTTGCGGCGTGGTAGAAGAGTAGTTGAAAGCACAAATTCAGCATTTCCCAACACCAGCTGAGCTTCACGAGCACATGTGTAAATTCACAACAGTCACTACATTAATTTATATTTCACGAATTTTGCGGCGTGGTAGTGGAGAAGCTGGAACCACGATTTCAGCATTTCCTAACAACAGCTGAGCTTCACGTGCACATATGTAAATTCACAGCAGTCACTGCGTTAATTTATTATTTCACGAATTTTGCGGCGTGGTAGTACAGTAGTTGAAAGCACAATTTCAGCATTTCCCCACACCAGCTGAGCTTCACGAGCACATGTGTAAATTCACAGCAGTCACTGTGTTAATTTATTATTTCACGAATTTTTCGGCGTGGTAGTGGAGCAGTTGGAAGCACGATTTGACATTTCCCAACACCTGCTGAGCTTCACAAGCCCCTGAGTAAATTCACAGCAGTCACTGCGTTAACTTAATATTTCACGAATTTTACGGTGTGGCAGTGCAGTAGTTGGAAGCACGATTTGACATTTCCCAACACCAGCTGAGGTTCACGAGCACATGAGTAAATTTCCAGCAGTCAGGGCAATAATTTAATATTTCACGAATTTTGCGGCGTGGTAGTGGAGTAGTTGGAGGCATGATTTGAGCATTTCCCAACACCAGCTGAGCTTCACGAGCACATGTGTAAATTCACAGCAGTCACTGCGTTAAATTAATATTTCACGAATTTTGCGGCGTGGTAGTGGAGTAGTTGGAGGCACGATTTGATCATTTCCCAACACCAGCTGAGCTTCGCGAGCACATGTGTAAATTCACAGCAGTCACTGCGTTAATTTATTACTTCACGAATTTTGCGGCTTGGTAGTGGAGCAGTTGGAAGCACGATTTGACCTTTCCCAACACCTGCTGAGCTTCACGAGCCCTTGAGTAAATTCACAGCAGTCACTGCGTTAACTTAATATTTCACGAATTTTACGGCGTGGTAGTGCAGTAGTTGGAAGCACGGTTTGACATTTCCCAACACCAGCTGAGGTTCACGAGCACATGAGTAAATTCACAGCAGTCACTGCGTTAATTTATTATTTCACGACTTTTGCGGCGTGGTAGTGGAGCTGTTGGAAGCACGATTTGACATTTCCCAACACCAGCTGAGCTTCACGAGCACATGAGTAAAATCACAGCAGGCACTGCGTTAATTTATTATTTCTCGAATTTTGCCGCGCGGTATTAGAGTAGTTGGAAGCACGATTTGAAAATTTGCAGACACCAGCTGAGCTTCACGTGCACATGTGTAAATTCACAGCAGTCACTGCGTTAATTTAATATTTCACGAATTTTTCGGCGTGGTAGTGGAGTAGTTGGAAGCATGATTTCAGCATTTCCCAAAATCAGCTGAGCTTCACGAGCACATGTGTAAATTCACAGCAGTCAATGTGTTACTTTATAATTTCACGAATTTTGCGGCGTGGTAGTGGAGTAGTTGGAAGCACGATTTGAGCATTTCCCAACACCAGCTGAGCTTCACGAGCACATGTGTAAATTTACAGCAGTCACTGCGTTAATTTAACATTTCACGAATTTTGCGGCGCGCTTGTGGAGTAGTTGGAAACACTTCAGCATTTCCCAACAGCAGCTGAGCTTCACGAGCACATGTGTAAATTCACAGCAGTCACTGTGTTTATTTATTATTTCACGAATTTTGCGGTGTGGTAGTGGAGTAGTTGGAACCATGATTTGGGCATTTTCCAACACCAGCTCAGCTTCACGAGCAAATGTGCAAATTCACAGCAGTCACTGCGTTAATTTAAATTTTCACGAAATTTGCGGCGTGGTAGTGGAGTAGTTGAAAGCACATCAGAATTTCCCACCACCAGCTGAGCTGCACGAGCACATGTGTAAATTCACAGCAGTCACTGTGTTAATTTATTATTTCACGAATTTCGCGACGGGGAGTGGAGTAGTTGGAAGAACGATTTGAGAATTCCCAACACCAACTGAGCTTCACGAGCACATGTGTAAATTCACAGCATTCATGGCGTTAATTTAATATTTCACGAATTTTGCGGTGTGGTAGTGGAGTAGCTGGAAGCACGATTAGAGCATTCCTCAACACCAGCTGAGCTTCACGAGCACATGTGTAAATTCACAGCAGTCACTGCGTTAACTTAATATTTCACGACATTTGCGGCGTGATAGTGGAGTAGTTGGAAGCACGATTTGAGCATTCCCCAACACCAGCTGAGCTTCAAGAGCACATGTGTAAATTCACAGCAGTCACTGCGTTAATTTAAAATTTCACGAATTTTGCGCGTGGTAGTGGAGTAGTTGGAGGCACGATTTGATCATTTCCCAACACCAGCTGAGCTTCGCGAGCACATGTGTTAATTCACAGCATTCACTGCGTTAATTTATTACTTCACGAATTTTCCGGCGTGGTAGTGGAGCAGTTGGAAGCACGATTTGACCTTTCCCAACACCTGCTGAGCTTCACGAGCGCTTGAGTAAATTCACAGCAGTCACTGCGTTAACTTAATATTTCACGAATTTTACGGCGTGGTAGTGCAGTAGTTGGAAGCACGATTTGACATTTCCCAACACCAGCTGAGGTTCACGAGCACATGAGTAAATTCACAGCAGTCACTGCGTTAAATTAATATTTCACGAATTTTTCGGCGTGGTAGTGGAGTAGTTGGAAGCATGATTTCAGCATTTCCCAAAACCAGCTGAGCTTCACGAGCACATGTGTAAATTCACAGCAGTCACTGTGTTAATTTATTATTTCACGAATTTTGCGGCGTGGTAGTGGAGCAGTTGGAAGCACGATTTGACATTTCCCAACACCTGCTGAGCTTCACAAGCCCCTGAGTAAATTCACAGCAGTCACTGCGTTAACTTAATATTTCACGAATTTTACGGTGTGGCAGTGCAGTAGTTGGAAGCACGATTTGACATTTCCCAACACCAGCTGAGGTTCACGGGCACATGAGTAAATTCCCAGCAGTCACGGCGTTAATTTAATATTTCACGAATTTTGTGGCGTGGTAGTGGAGTAGTTGGAGGCATGATTTGAGCATTTCCCAACACCAGCTGAGCTTCACGAGCACATGTGTAAATTCACAGCAGTCACTGCGTTAAATTAATATTTCACGAATTTTGCGGCGTTTTAGTGGAGTAGTTGGAGGCACGATGTGATCATTTCCCAACACCAGCTGAGCTTCGCGAGCACATGTGTAAATTCACAGCAGTCACTGCGTTAATTTATTACTTCACGAAATTTGCGGCGTGGTAGTGGAGCAGTTGGAAGCACGATTTGACATTTCTCAACACCTGCTGAGCTTCACGAGCCCTTGAGTAAATTCACAACAGTCACTGCGTTAACTTAATATTTCACGAATTTTACGGCGTGGTAGTGCAGTAGTTGGAAGCACGATTTGACATTTCCCAACACCAGCTGAGGTTCACGAGCACATGAGTAAATTCACAGCAGTCAATGCGTTAATTTAATATTTCACGACTTTTGCGGCGTGGTAGTGGAGCTGTTAGAAGCACGATTTGAGCATTTCCCAACACCAACTGAGCTTCACGAGCACATGTGTAAATTCACAGCATTCATGGCGTTAATTTAATATTTCACGACATTTGCGGCGTGGTAGTGGAGTAGTTGGAAGCACAATTTCAGCATTCCCCAACACCAGCTGAGCTTCACGAGCACATGTGTAAATTCAAAGCAGTCACTGCGTTAATTTATTGTTTCACGAATTTTGCGGCGTGGTAGTGGAGTAGTTGGAAGCACGATTTGAGCATTTCCCAAAACCATCTGAGCTTCACGAGCACATGTGTAAACTCAAAGCAGTCACTGCGTTAATTTAATATTTCACGAATTTTGCGGCGTGGTAGAAGAGTAGTTGGAAGCATGATTTGAGCATTTCCCAACACCAGCTGAGCTTCAGGAGCACATGTGTAAACTCAAAGCAGTCACTGCGTTAATTTATTATTTCACGAATTTTGCGGCGTGGTATAAGAGTAGTTGAAAGCACAAATTCAGCATTTCCCAACACCAGCTGAGCTTCACGAGCACATGTGTAAATTCACAACAGTCACTGCATTAATTTAATATTTCACGAATTTTGCGGCGTGGTAGTGGAGAAGCTGGAACCACGATTTCAGCATTTCCTAACAACAGCTGAGCTTCACGTGCACATATGTAAATTCACAGCAGTCACTGCGTTAATTTAATATTTCACGAATTTTGCGGCGTGGTAGTAGAGTAGTTGAAAGCACAATTTCAGCATTTCCCAACACCAGCTGAGCTTCACGTGCACATGTGTAAATTCACAGCAGTCACTGCGTTAATTTAATATTTCACGAATTTTTCGGCGTGGTAGTGGAGTAGTTGGAAGCATGATTTCAGCATTTCCCAAAACCAGCTGAGCTTCACGAGCACATGTGTAAATTCACAGCAGTCAATGTGTTACTTTATTATTTCACGAATTTTGCGGCGTGGTAGTGGAGTAGTTGGAAGCACGATTTGAGCATTTCCCAACACCAGCTGAGCTTCACGAGCACATGTATAAATTTACAACAGTCACTACGTTAATTTAATATTTCACGAATTTTGCGGCGCGCTTGTGGAGTAGTTGGAAACACTTCAGCATTTGCCAACAGCAGCTGAGCTTCACGAGCACATGTGTAAATTCACAGCAGTCACTGTGTTTATTTATTATTTCACGAATTTTGCGGTGTGGTAGTGGAGTAGTTGGAAGCATGATTTGGGCATTTTCCAACACCAGCTCAGCTTCACGAGCAAATGTGCAAATTCACAGCAGTCACTGCGTTAATTTATTATTTCACGAATTTTGCGGCGTGGTAGTGGAGTAGTTGAAAGCACATCAGAATTTCCAAACCACCAGCTGAGCTGCACGAGCACATGTGTAAATTCACAGCAGTCACTGTGTTAATTTATTATTTCACGAATTTTGCGACGGGGAGTGGAGTAGTTGGAAGCACGATTTGAGCATTTCCCAACACCAACTGAGCTTCACGAGCACATGTGTAAATTCACAGCATTCATGGCGTTAATTTAATATTTCACGAATTTTGCGGCGTGGTAGTGGAGCAGTTGGAAGCACGATTTGACATTTCCCAACACCTGCTGAGCTTCACAAGCCCCTGAGTAAATTCACAGCAGTCACTGCGTTAACTTCCACAGCTTTCAAGGCGGCGCTCCGTGGAATGCTATAATACATGTCAACCACATCAATTGAAAGTCACACCACCGGGGGCTTGATCTTAAAAAAAATTACGATTTCCTCAAACCCTTTTACCATGAACGGGTCCCGAATCGGAAGGATCGATAGATGGGCTCTTAAAAATTGAGACAAGCAGTGTTACTAGGTCCCTAGGTCTTCAACAATGACCCTGAAATGACAGTAAGGCTTTGTAAGGACTAAGAAAGAACTTTGATCCCGCCAAACTCAGCAAAAGAAATTTTGCCAAACTTCGGAGCAGTGCGCTTTGAAATGCGGATCCACCCGAAATGAAAAGCTGCAGAAACAGATCACAGAATGCAAGGCGACATGTCTAAAACCTTTCTTCACAATCAAGACGTACAAAGAAGGCATGCCTTTCAGGGTGATTGTTGAAGACCGAGGGACCTGGCGACGCTGCTTGTCTCAATTTTTAAGAGCCCATCTTTCGATCCTTCCGATTCGGGTCCCGTTCATGAATAAAGGGTCTGAGGAAATCGTAAATTTTTAAATATTTTTTAAGCCCCCCGGTGGTGCGCCTTTCAATTGATGCGGTTGATATGTATTATAGCATTCCACGGAACGCTGCATTGAAAGCTGTGGAAGAAAGCATTGAACACTTCGGAACTGCCAGGTTTCAAAACCAGTGTGGAATGAATGTTAACTGCTTTCTTGGATTGAATGCTACCTGTGATCTTTGTACGTGGCATTTGAAGGCGAAATGTTTTTGCAAAAAGGAGACATAAGTATTGGATCTGGTTTGGCACCTGTGCTGTCCGACATTTTTTTGGCACAGGGCAATCGGCATATATTGAGCATACTAAATACGCACAATATTTTAGCCTGCTTTAGGTACGTCGATGATTACCTGCTTTGCTTTCCCTACAGCCTGACCCTATAAACGTGGAAGGAATTCTTAATGAATGGAAGAATGCTTTTCCTGACCTTGAGTTCACATCTGAAACCCCACAGGGCTGCCAGATTAGATTCCTAGATCTGCTGGTGACTTGCAGCGACAACTACACTTGCTGGGCTTATAAAACCAGGGCAGAAAAACCGCTGTTGCGATTTGATTCTGGTCATTCCAAAATTGTTAAACGAGCCGTAGCAACTTCTTTCCTAAAACTATCTATAAAAAAATCATGCCCTCACTCGAGTATTCCGAGCATTGTTCAATATGTTTTTCGATTGAGGGCTAGTGGCTATCCGGAGCAGTTATTTGGCGGCATTGCAGGATGCTTACTAAGGGAAGTTACTGGGTCCGATGAGAATAAGAAACCGAGCTATGAGGGACGCCCCGTTGTGATGCCGTAAATTCATAACAACTCCCACAAAATAAGGAAGACAGCAAACAAGTACGGAGTTGAGGTGGTTTTTTCAGCTCCCAGATAGCTCATTGGAATGCGCAAAAAGGTCAACGAGAATGAAGACCACAAAAGGAAACCTGAATGCAACGTCAAACACGACATCACTTATGTAGAGTGTGAAGAAAACGTCATTTACAGCATTCCACTTAGCTGTCAACGAACCTACGTAGGCCAAACGGGTACATGCCTGAACAAGAGGTTCAGAGAGCACGAAAGATTATGCGAGCCAGTAGCAAAATCCGGGAATCCGGCACCACATTGCGCACATTGCAAATGCACCCCGATGCCAAAAAACACCAAGGTAGTAGGTCGGGCCCGAAACAGGCGGGAACGCGAAATTATCGAAGCTTTCGCTATGCATGTTGCTCCAGATAACCAATGCGTCAGCTCCCCTTCGGTGATGCTAGGGAGAACTGAATTAAACTACCTCAGGAATAGTAATCTTCGGCTGTTGTAAAGGCACGTGTTGATTTTTTATTATATAATTTTCATTGTTATATATTTTGTCATTTATATCGCTCTTCTCAGCGCCGTGTGCTATTATTCCCTCTTCTGTGTATGATTTAGCGTTAATACGTGGATATAGTCATGCTTCTTCAGAGAATAAACAGTTGTTAGAAAGCATTTGTCCTGTGTGTTCGTCCCTTTCTGTATTTTAGTAGCGCTCACCAATACCTTCAAGGATGCATTTCCAACTAGCCCCAGTTGTAGCTCTGGTGAAGAGAATGAAAACCTTTTCGATGTCGATTTTAGCCATATTGCTTCGATTCTTAGTTTTGTTTTATTGTGTTCAAGAATTTGTTTAGTTTTAACATGTTTGTACGTGAGAGAGGAGATGGCGTTGGCAGCTCGTAAAAGTTTTTTTTTCTATTGCGAGTCTATTGGTACCATGGGGCATAATGGTTATGAGAAGCACGCTTAGTAGCAATATATTTAGAAGTCAAAGAAGAAATTGCGTTTTTAAACAAGTTCCAGTTTTCGTGCACTGTCAGTTGAAAAAATGTTGGGATGTAAGTGTCAATAAATGATGCGAATTCCTCGTCGATGTCCGTGAAGTTGTCTTTGGTGTAATTCGTAATGGTTTTGAAGAGGTTACATGAAGGAGAACTTGGGAACATTAAGGTGAGACCAGGCAAATGTGTTGCTGTTGATATAATCAGCGGCGATGACGTAAAAAATTACATCTAAGAGGGATGACGAGCGATCAGTGGCACGTGCTAGTAACGTTACAAGTTCGAATAAGCTAAAGTCTGCGCAGGTGTTAATAAAAAGTCTTGATTCGCTGGATGACGATAAGCAGAAGGGCATGCGTCAGACAAGCAAATGTTAGGAAAGTTAAATTCCCCATCAGTAGCATTGGTGCGGAAGGAAACCAAACAGTTGTTTCAGTAAGGGTGTCGAGCAAATTATCGCGAATTTATGTTTCTGATGTTGGTGAGCGGCAGCCAACACCTATGAGGATTTTTTAAAAATGTACTGTAAAATAGCGCGACGATGTTTCGATAATGTCACTGACAGGGACCGAAAAACAATTATAACACTCATTAACCGCTAAGACATCACCATAACCTACTGTTTTAGTAGGATCGTTGCGGAAAATGTGCGATTTCTTACTGCGCTGAAATAATCCAAAACTTGATATTTGCTTGGTAGCTATGTTTTGGTTAGTGCTATTATGGTGGTGGTCGCCATCAGTTATTAGGCTACGCATTCAGCTATCTTAGGTACGATACTTCGAATATCAGTAAAAATAACGGAAAGCGTCATCTCCGCATCTTTGGGCTCCGTACCCCTTGATATTCCCTACGAGCGAGCTGGAGGCGCCGCAGTTATAGTACAGCCAGACCTCAAGGAACGAGATGCTCGTTGAAGGGCCAATTTCATAGATATTGTGTTCCTCTGCGTTGGAGCCATAGCAATTATCGTCGTGACTAGTTCGTTGTAGCGCAGTTTGAAGGTGTAAATTACTTTTCCGTGCTCGAAAACGATTTTCCTAGCAGAAGTCCTCGCTCATTGCCCCGTCTGTATCAGTTGGCATGGAAGGCTTGGAAAAAGTAAGCTTTTTGGTCTTATAGCTTTCGAAACTCGTAATAAATGCACGTGTCTTCCTTCGGTGAAAAAGAGCCCTTGATATGCTTTCAGCCTCCACTTCGAGCGATAATTTGTCACGTAGTGTATCCAGCAGTTTTCTTTCTCAGTCTTTTTCTTCGCTGCTGCATCTTGTATCCCATAAAAACGAGTTTGTTACGACGAGAACGGCCTTCCGCATCATCGAGCCATGAGCGTAATACAGAGGTGTGTCTACTCAAGGAATAGTTTCATGCAGTTAATTTAGATCAATGTGCCAATTGGCTATGTGATCTTCAATTTTCGCTCATCTCTCATAAATATCAGATCTCGTCTCAGACAGCGACTGCTGCTGGGCTGTTAGTCAGAAAAATGACAGACAGACAGACAGACAGACAGACAGACAGACAGACAGACAGACAGACAGACAGACAGACAGACAGACAGACAGACAGACAGACAGACAGACAGACAGACAGACAGACAGACAGACAGACAGACAGACAGACAGACAGACAGACAGACAGACAGACAGACAGACAGACAGACAGACAGACAGACAGACAGACAGACAGACAGACAGACAGACAGACAGAAAAACTATTTCTTCAAGTGAGCTTTAGACCCTGCTGGGTCCCTGGGCCACTGCGCTGTCCCGCACTGCATCATGTAGGTCTTTTCGGAACATGACGTCGGCAGCCCGAGTCGCCACAGCAAACTGCGATGTCGGGTCTGCAGACGTGAGCAGGACCTCCCAGTCCTCCGAGCTCGAGGTGGCGTACTGTCCCTGCGAGGGAGGGTCATCAGGGCAGCCGAAGAGGATGTGGGAGAGTGTGGCATGAGGGTCACCGTATAGGGAGCATGCAGGGGACGTGCCACAATAGTGGGATAACAGCTGAGGGGATGACAGAGAGCGGGTCTGGTGGCGTCTGAAGAGGATCTGTTGGGAGGGCGTAAGAGAGAGTTGGGGAGGGAGGTATGTCCGACGGTCCAAACGGGGTATTTGCGTGAGCTCCGCAAAGGTGTGCGCTCGTTCCTTCGAGAATCCTGGATCGAGACTTTCCTGAGCTCGGCAAATCAAACCGCGCGCCAATTTATCGGCAGCCTCGTTTCCAGTTTTCCCAGAGTGGGCGGGCACCTACTGGAGCGCGGTAAATTTTAGGTAGGGGTGTTCAACAATTGCCAGGAAAGGATGTGAATCCTGCCCTTGACAAAGTTGGACAGAGCTAGCCGTTTTGGAGTCGCTGAATATGTATTGGGCGTCCGAATGTGCAAGGGTTAGGGCGATGACGGTCTCCTCTGCCTCCTCGGGCATAGAGCCCGAGGGAAGACGTTGAGTTAAGGGTTGGGGTAGGGTATGATTGTAGGCAACTGCTACCGCTTCATGCGCTGTAAATGCGGCGTCTACCGAAACGGCATCGTGGGCTTGCCCGTAATACTTTTGGGGGGCATTAGCGCGAGCTAAGCGGTGAGGGATATGATATTGGGGATGGACGTTTCAAGGAAGGGCTTTCACAACGAGAGGTGTAAGGATGTGTCGAAGGAAGGCTATAAGTATTGACTGGTTAGCGGGTATGTTGATGTGAAGGCAGGCGAGTATATGGTGGCCAGTGGCGCTCGCGGCAAGTCTAAGGTGCTGTGTCTGAAGGTGCGCGTGAACTAGTTCCTGAATGGTGCTGTGCATGCCTGTAAAAGGAGTTTGGATAGTCCAAGGTTCGACGGAACACCGTCTGGTCAGGGCGAAGCATGATTTATTCACAAATGAAAATTGGGTCACTGACCAAGTCGAAAGATGAAAAATGACGTTTCGGGTCCCATACGGGGCCCTTGTTCACAATGAGGCTGTCACAGAAGAATGAATGGTTATATACGCTTCAGAATCTTCTGCAATCTTTTCACGTAGATAGGATGTAGCGTGCCCTGATTCTTGTTTAGCGTGTTGGCCGTTGTCTGGATGATTAGGGATTCTAGATGAAGTCTTGCAGATAGGTTTCTTTCCGTCGCCAAGATTTCCACCTCATCCCAGCCAATCTCGTGGCCAGTGGACAGCACGTGCTCTGCAACTGTATTTTTTGCTGCGCGCTTGTTTCTGACGTCGCCCTGGTGCTCCTTCATGCGCCGCTGGAAGTTCCCGGTTTCCCCAATGTAGACGGAGGGGCAGTCGCTGCAAGGGATCCTATAAACAACGCCAGGGAACTTGGCACGTGGTAGCGGGTCCTTCACGTTGACCACATCGGCTCGCAGTTTGCTAGTTGGCACGTGTGCAATGTGCACTTCGTGTTTGCGGAAAATCCTAGAAAGGGCCTCGCTGATCTGACGCACGTAGGGAATCGCAGCACGTTTTATCTTTTTTGTCAGCTGTTGTGCTCCTCGTGTGTAGGTGGCTTTCTTGGTGACTTTGCTGGTAAAATTTCTAGGGTAGCCGTTTCGCTCAAGATCGTGCTGTATAAGCTTCATCTCGTTGCCAAGGCTGACCGGGTCGGAACAGATGTTTTTAGCACGGTTGACAAGTGACGCAACCACTGAACGCTTGTGAGCCGTAGGATGAGCGGAATCAAAATCCAGGTATCTCCCCGTGTGCGTTGCTTTTCGGAAGACGCTGAAGGCTAACCGATGCGCATCACGTTTGACGAGCACATCCAAGAACGGGATCATGCCGTTCGCTTCCTCTTCCAAAGTGAAATTTATGGATGGCTCTACGGCATTCAGGTGTTCAAGGAAGCTGTGAATGTGCTGCTTGTTTAAAATGCAAAAGCAGTCATCAACATACCTCAGAAACACCTTTGGACGATGTGTGAACGAGTTCAGGGCTTTCTGTTCAATAGACTCCATTATCAGGTTGGCAGCCGTGACTGAAATGGACGCTCCCATTGCGGTTCCGAAGATCTGCTCGTACACTGTGCCGTTGTAAGAAAAATACGTATTGGCTAAGCAGAAATGAAGCAATTCGCTGATCTCGCTGACGTTCAACGGCGTGCGATCGGGAAATGAGGGGTCGCTTTTTATGAGCTCCTTGCAGGTTTCCACAGCAAGATCGACCGGGACACTTGTGAACAGGGAACATACATCAAAGGACACGAGCACATCGCTTTCTTCGAGGACGACATCCTTGACTGTTTCAATAAAGTCTTGCGAATTCTTGACGTGCGTCGCTGTTTGTCCCACCAACGGAGCCAACACTTTGTGCAGATAACCGGATAGACGGAAAAGAGGCGACCTGGTGAAATCCACGATTGGCCTTAGCGGAGTACCACTTTTGTGAATTTTCGGCAAGCCATATATTGCCGGAGCGGATCCGTTAGTGCAAAGAAGCCTGTAGTACAGCTTTCTTTGAGAAGGCGGAAGACCAATGAATATGTCAGACAAGTTCACTTGCAAGCGGGACTGTATTTTGGACGTAGGGTCCTTACTGAGCTTGCAGTAGGTTGTCGCGTCCTCGAGCATCTCTGACATTTTTGAGTGGTATGCAGACCGGTCAAGCACAACAGTCACATTTCCTTTGTCTGCGGGCAGAATTGCAATATCTTCCTTCTTTCTCAGAGACTCGAGGGCCTTCCGTTCACCTTCGGAAAGAATGTGCTCATGGTGCTGTTTCCGCATTCCTTTAAGAACACCGATCGCATTCATTCTGACATCTTCTTGTACGTCTTTATCAAGAAGACTAATGGCTCTTTCCACAGCGCAAATCATCTTCCGCGTATCCGGCGGCTTCCCCTGATTGAAATTCAAGCCTCGGCTTAGCACCATTTCTTCGGTGGCACTCATGGTGTACGACGACAAGTTTTTAACCTTGAAGACTGGTCCTCTAGACTCGTTCCTTTTTTCCCTCAGCAAAGTGCATAGTTTGCTTCTTTGCGAAACTTCGTGCCTTTCTGTTGTGCTCCTCGCTTCTTGGTTGGCAGCTAGTTGTACCTCCGCGTAGATTTCTGGCATGCGGAACTCTAGTTGCCGCTTCGCAAAGAAAGCCTCCTGTTGTAGGCGCTTCAAGGTGCACTTGCATTCATCGATGCGCGCTTGTACAAGCGGTCGCTCTGCCTTCGTCACGACGTGGCGTCCAAAGGCGGTGTTCACAGGTCGACGAAGCTTCAGTGATCTTGGGGTCACGTTGTTCGATTTGCACTCCAGGCTGAAGCGCAAGTGGGTGCTGAAGGCTGCTAGGCGTGCAGAGAGGCTTATGAAGCGCCTTATTCCTGTGACAGCTTGTTGACCAAATTGATGGCGAATATCTACATAGTCCAAGGTTCGACGGAACACCGTCTGGTCAGGGCGAAGCATGATTTATTCACAAATGAAAATTGGGTCACTGACCAAGTCGAAAGATGAAAAATGACGTTTCGGGTCCCATACGGGGCCCTTGTTCACAATGAGGCTGTCACAGAAGAAGGAATGGTTATATACGCTTCAGAATCTTCTGCAATCTTTTCATGTAGATAGGATGTAGCGTGCCCTGATTCTTGTTTAGCGTGTTGGCCGTTGTCTGGATGATTAGGGATTCTAGATGAAGTCTTGCAGATAGGTTTCTTTCCGTCGCCAAGATTTCCACCTCATCCCAGCCAATCTCGTGGCCAGTGGACAGCACGTGCTCTGCAACTGCATTTTTTGCTGCGCGCTTGTTTCTGACGTCGCCCTGGTGCTCCTTCATGCGCCGCTGGAAGTTCCCGGTTTCCCCAATGTAGACGGAGGGGCAGTCGCTGCAAGGGATCCTATAAACAACGCCAGGGAACTTGGCACGTGATAGCGGGTCCTTCACGTTGACCACATCGGCTCGCAGTTTGCTAGTTGGCACGTGTGCAATGTGCACTTCGTGTTTACGGAAAATCCTAGAAAGGGCCTCGCTGATCTGACACACGTAGGGAATCGCAGCACGTTTTATCTTTTTTGTCAGCTGTTGTGCTCCTCGTGTGTAGGTGGCTTTCTTGGTGACTTTGCTGGTAAAATTTCTAGGGTAGCCGTTTCGCTCAAGATCGTGCTGTATAAGCTTCATCTCGTTGCCAAGGCTGACCGGGTCGGAACAGATGTTTTTAGCACGGTTGACAAGTGACGCATCCACTGAACGCTTGTGAGCCGTAGGATGAGCGGAATCAAAATCCAGGTATCTCCCCGTGTGCGTTGCTTTTCGGAAGACGCTGAAGGCTAACCGATGCGCATCACGTTTGACGAGCACATCCAAGAACGGGATCATGCCGTTCGCTTCCTCTTCCAAAGTGAAATTTATGGATGGCTCTACGGCATTCAGGTGTTCAAGGAAGCTGTGAATGTGCTGCTTGTTTAAAATGCAAAAGCAGTCATCAACATACCTCAGAAACACCTTTGGACGATGTGTGAACGAGTTCAGGGCTTTCTGTTCAATAGACTCCATTGTCAGGTTGGCAGCCGTGACTGAAATGGACGCTCCCATTGCGGTTCCGAAGATCTGCTTGTACACTGTGCCGGTGTAATAAAAATACGTATTGGCTAAGCAGAAATGAAGCAATTCGCTGATCTCGCTGACGTTCAACGGCGTGCGATCGGGAAATGAGGGGTCGCTTTTTATGAGCTCCTTGCAGGTTTCCACAGCAAGATCGACCGGGACACTAGTGAACAGGGAACATACATCAAAGGACACGAGCACATCGCTTTCTTCGAGGACGACATCCTTGACTTTTTCAATAAAGTCTTGCGAATTCTTGATGTGCGTCGCTGTTTGTCCCACCAACGGAGCCAACACTTTGTGCAGATAACCGGATAGACGGAAAAGAGGCGACCTGGTGAAATCCACGATTGGCCTTAGCGGAGTACCACTTTTGTGAATTTTCGGCAAGCCATATATTGCCGGAGCGGATCCGTTAGTGCAAAGAAGCCTGTAGTACAGCTTTCTTTGAGAAGGCGGAAGACCACTGAATATGTCAGACAGGATCACTTGCAAGCGGGACTGTATTTTGGACGTAGGGTCCTTACTGAGCTTGCAGTAGGTTGTCGCGTCCTCGAGCATCTCTGACATTTTTGAGTGGTATGCAGACCGGTCAAGCACAACAGTCACATTTCCTTTGTCTGCGGGCAGAATTGCAATATCTTCCTTAGATATATCTTCCTTAGGAAGATATTGCAATTCTGCCCGCAGACAAAGGAAATGTGACTGTTGTGCTTGACCGGTCTGCATACCACTCAAAAATGTCAGAGATGCTCGAGGACACGACAACCTACTGCAAGCTCAGTAAGGACCCTACGTCCAAAATACAGTCCCGCTTGCAAGTGATCCTGTCTGACATATTCAGTGGTCTTCCGCCTTCTCAAAGAAAGCTGTACTACAGGCTTCTTTGCACTAACGGATCCGCTCCGGCAATATATGGCTTGCCGAAAATTCACAAAAGTGGTACTCCGCTAAGGCCAATCGTGGATTTCACCAGGTCGCCTCTTTTCCGTCTATCCGGTTATCTGCACAAAGTGTTGGCTCCGTTGGTGGGACAAACAGCGACGCACATCAAGAATTCGCAAGACTTTATTGAAAAAGTCAAGGATGTCGTCCTCGAAGAAAGCGATGTGCTCGTGTCCTTTGATGTATGTTCCCTGTTCACAAGTGTCCCGGTCGATCTTGCTGTGGAAACCTGCAAGGAGCTCATAAAAAGCGACCCCTCATTTCCCGATCGCACGCCGTTGAACGTCAGCGAGATCAGCGAATTGCTTCATTTCTGCTTAGCCAATACGTATTTTTCTTACAACGGCACAGTGTACAAGCAGATCTTCGTAACCGCAATGGGAGCATCCATTTCAGTCACGGCTGCCAACCTGACAATGGAGTCTATTGAACAGAAAGCCCTGAACTCGTTCACACATCGTCCAAAGGTGTTTCTGAGGTATGTTGATGACTGCTTTTGCATTTTAAACAAGCAGCACATTCACAGCTTCCTTGAACACCTGAATGCCGTAGAGCCATCCATAAATTTCACTTTGGAAGAGGAAGCGAACGGCATGATCCCGTTCTTGGATGTGCTCGTCAAACGTGATGCGCATCGGTTAGCCTTCAGCGTCTTCCGAAAAGCAACGCACACGGGGAGATACCTGGATTTTGATTCCGTTCATCCTACGGCTCACAAGCGTTCAGTGGTTGCGTCACTTGTCAACCGTGCTAAAAACATCTGTTCCGACCCGGTCAGCCTTGGCAACGAGATGAAGCTTATACAGCACGATCTTGAGCGAAACGGCTACCCTAGAAATTTTACCAGCAAAGTCACCAAGAAAGCCACCTACACACGAGGAGCACAACAGCTGACAAAAAAGATAAAACGTGCTGCGATTCCCTACGTGCGTCAGATCAGCGAGGCCCTTTCTAGGATTTTCCGTAAACACGAAGTGCACATTGCACACGTGCCAACTAGCAAACTGCGAGCCGATGTGGTCAACGTGAAGGACCCGCTACCACGTGCCAAGTTCCCTGGCGTTGTTTATAGGATCCCTTGCAGCGACTGCCCCTTCGTCTACATTGGGGAAACCGGGAACTTCCAGCGGCGCATGAAGGAGCACCAGGGCGACGTCAGAAACAAGCGCGCAGCAAAAAATGCAGTTGCAGAGCACGTGCTGTCCACTGGCCACGAGATTGGCTGGGATGAGGTGGAAATCTTGGCGACGGAAAGAAACCTATCTGCAAGACTTCATCTAGAATCCCTAATCATCCAGACAACGGCCAACACGCTAAACAAGAATCAGGGCACGCTACATCCTATCTACGTGAAAAGATTGCAGAAGATTCTGAAGCGTATATAACCATTTCTTCTTCTGTGACAGCCTCATTGTGAACAATGGCCCCGTATGGGACCCGAAACGTCATTTTTCATCTTTCGACTTGGTCAGTGACCCAATTTTCATTTGTGAATAAATCACAAGGAGTTTGGCAGTGCTAGTTCTACGAGGCAGGTTTAGGGCTGCCGTAGTCGCAAGGCGGATCATGGCATTCACGCGTTCGGTTTACGTGCGGTTCAATTTGAGATATGGGGTTGCGTATAGAATGCGGCTAAGCATAAAAGCATGCACTACTTCCATGTTGCCCAGTTCGTCTAAACCCTTGTTAAGGAAGGATACTCGGCGTTGAAGGTGCAACACGGATTGCGTGGAGGCCTCGAGTCTTTTAAGGTATGTTCATTTCGTCCAGAATCCTGCAATTGGATGCCAAGGATGTGAAGGTCGGGTGTGATGGGGATAGGGGATCATTTTAAAGCGATTTGGATGGGCGAGCTAGCGCCAGATTTTGGTCTAATTAGGAAGAGCGCGGACTTAGAGGGGGAACATTCGAGCGCGATGGATGACGCGTAAGGGGAGATGGTGTCTGCAGCTAACTGAAGAGTGTCCTCAATTTTCCCATCAGAGCCACGAGTGGTCCATGTGGTAATATCATAAGCGTACAGGGTATGCTTTAGGTGTGGGTCTAGAGTCAGTTTGTCAGCTAGGGAGATGAGAGGAATGTTAAAGAAAAGGGGAGAAAGGACCGCCCATTGAGAGGTTTCGAGCTCTCCGAGTGTAAAGGGGGTGTTGTAATCTGACCTATGTGCAAGGAGGCAGTGCGGCCCGAGAGAAAGGCGCGAGCGTAGTTGTAGGTTTTAGGGTCTACCTGTAGAGCCTGCAGTTCCCGTAAGATGGCATCGTGTTGAATCCTGTCAAATAGCTCGGTGAAGTCAACTGCCAGGGTAGCTTTTGTGTTGTGGAGGATGGTATCACCAAGCACGTAATGCGTAATTTGAAGTAGGGCGTCCTGAGCAGATAGATGCGAACGAAAGCCGAGCTTACTGTGGGGGAAAAGGTGGCTGTCTTCCATGTACGTTGTTAGCCGAGCAAGAATTATGTGCTCGAATACCTTGCCTAGATAGGATTTAGAAGAAATGGGGCGGATGTTTTCTAGGGTGATAGGTTTGTGGGGTTTTGGAACAAAGTTGATTTTTCCATGCTTCCACGAGGTAGGGAGAGTGCCTGTCTCCCAACATTCGTTAACGTAGTCGACTAAGTCAGAGGTGGGAGCATTGTCAAGATTTCTGGTAGCTGCATTGGCAATTTGATCGTCTCCGGGAGCGGTATTCCGTAATATCAATAGGGCGGCTTGAAATTTTGATTCTGTAATAAGGGCGTCAAGCTCGGGCTGGGGTGAGCCTGCGTAATCGGGCTACTTGCAAGGGAGATCGGGGGTGGTATAGGTGCGTTTCATCTGCGCGAGGAAGGCGCCGGTGTCCTGTCAACGGTTGTGAGCGAGGCGGCGAACGCTATGATTTCAGCCTCCACTTCGAGCGAGAAATTGTCACCCAGTGTATCCAGCAGTTTTATTTCTGTATCTCTTTTTCCTTCGCGGCAGCATCGTGTATCCCATAAAAGCGAGTTTGTTACGACGAGAACGGCCATTCCGCATCATCGAGCCATGAGCGTAATACAGAGGTGTTGCTACTCAAGGAATAATATCATGAAGTTAATTTAGAACAATGTGCCATTTAGCTATGCGATCTTCAATTTTCGCTCATCTTTCTTGAATATCAGGTCTCGTCTTAGACACTGACTGCTGCTGGGCTGTGAGTCAGAAAAATTCCAGATATTTTCTCAAGCGGGAGCTTTAAAAGTCTAGCGGCGTCGATTTCGCTGTGTCTTCACGAATGACCTTGAATGGCGCAGATACGACCTTCGAGCGGCCTCAATTGATAAATAAAGAGAAAAAAATTATGCTGTAGTTGGGAATCGAGCCAGGGCCTCCGGCATGCGAGACGGGGACGCTTGGACTCCGCTACTACTGCTTTCTCTTTATTGCCTGTTTTGACAGTTTACAACAGATCACGAACATGTTCCGCGCTGCACTCTCAAACATTAAGAGCGGACATGCGTTTCACTAACGTGAGAAACTCAAAACTGTTTCAAGGAACACAACTCTCCCAGCAACTCGATAGCTTCATCTCCAAAACTTAGCTTCTCGTACACTTCACGCAGCGTAAACATGTTTTCTTTGAAGTAATTTCAGACAGTCCGCTCATCTTCATCGCAGTGTCGGACAGCCATCCTGCTTCGCCAAACGCTGTGCAGGCCAAGAAGGAAAATTACATCGTATTTATAAAGATCCGGCTCAACGTCCACAAATCGTATCCCACACGGCGTCAAGGGTAGGTCTTTATTGTACGCTGGAGCACGTCCCAAAAGAGCAGCGCATCGGGTGTCTTTCCTTACTGTGCGCTGGAGCAAGTAGCAAAAGAGCAGCGCATCGGGTGTCTTTCCTTACTGTACGCTGGAGCACGTCCCAAAACAGCAGCGCATCGGGTGTCTTTCCTTACTGTACGCTGGAGCACGTCCCAAAAGAGCAGCGCATCCCAGCAATCAATAAAGACGTGTTCTATCGACTGGTTTGTGACACAACAAGCAATCAGCACCCCATGGTAAACACAATCATGTGTCCTCCATTCATGTTTTAACTGGCAACGTACCAGTGTGCAGCTTGAAGAAAGACGTCTTCACACCCGCTGACACCACAATTTTCCTTACTCTTTTTAAATCATTTCCTCCTTGGCCTCTGCTACACGGAGATCGATATATTGGCTCGGGGAACACAGAGTCAAGCAAATCTTTTAGCAATTTCTTACGCGTGACATTTGAAAGGTGTTCCAAACTGAACCGATCATTTAGAAACAGGAAAGAAAAGATCACTTCTTTCAGAAATCTACTTGCACTGTATCGCATCCCGTCTACAGTGGAAATAACATAGTTTGGCAAAGCCGAAGAAAGCCTCACTTGAATAAAAGTCCGCTGGAAAGGGTCGCGTTGATCTCGAAGAAACGTAAATCTTGACACCACCTGCCTCAGGTATAGGTGTGGCAAGGAAAGACCCCCGCCCTTTCTCAAACGCAGAAATAAATTATCACGTTTAGTACTCTCCCATGACGACTGCCAGACGAAAACTGCGAAGAGACGATGAAACTTTTGAATGCTAAGTCGAGAGCACGAAAGGACGTGCAACAATAGCATACTTTTGAAACCAGGCATAGACTACATATGTTTGCACGCGTGAAAATGAACAGTTCCTTTCCCGTCTATTTCTGTGTACGCGTGGACAGTTCTTGAATTTCCTCCTTCCAAAAGTCATCGTTATCTCGATACTTGTCAAGAGGAGCACCTAGGTACTTGGAAGGGACATGTGATCATTTTACACTTTCATGAAATAAAGGCGCTGATGTCCAGTTCCCATGCCAAAGACCCGCACTTTTGTCCAGATTAACTACGTTATTGGTTACATCACAAAACCTGCGAACAATCGACATCGCATGTTCCATGCTGCTCTGGTCGCTACAAAAAATTGCAACATCATCGGCATAAGCCAGTACTTTAATTTCACATGCTTCTAGTTCAAAACCACGAATAGAGCTGTTGTTTATTACATTCCGACAAAGTGGCCTAGGTACAGAGCGAAAAGTAGCGGTGACAATGGGCAGCCTTGCCGCACGGATGCTCTCATGGCAATTTTGTCTATGAGCTCTCGGTTAACAGTCAGATTCGTGGTGCAATTACTATAAGGCATTTTAACCCCTTTTAAAATTTCTTCCCCAGCACAGACATGTTCGAGCATTTTAAAAATAATGTCATGACAAACACGGTCAAAGGCCTTCTCTAAATCATCTTCAACATTGCGACTCGCCTACAGTCAGCGTCACAGCATTCCAGTATACTCCGAGTGACATGAACATTGGTGAAGATGGTTCACCCTTGAATTCCACAAGTCTGGTGGCGGGCAACCAAGGTGTCCATAACTGAGTGTAAACGTTTGGCTAATACTTTCATAAAAAATTTATAATCTACATTAGTAAGCGTTATCGGCCGATATCCAGTAACTTGCTTAAAGTGACTATGCAATAAATTAATTTAGGTTATGCAAACCAGATGAGAGATAGGCAATCCATGACTCCTCCCGCCAGCACAAGAATTTTTCAGCTAGCATCAATAACAACGAAGATATAGACGATTAAAATTACGCTCCTCCTCTCTCCCCTCAACTCGTACACGCGGAAACCAGACAAAAATAAAGAAAACAGCTCTGGAACTGGGCCCCGCGCATGAATACGTCATCAGCTGACGTCTGGTTTCAGACTTCCGGTTGTCGCACCCCAGCAGCAGCGTCGTCCCGGTCTCTCTCGCCCACGACCGGTCCCGAACGGGGCAGCGCGCGCTCCCTTCGAGACCAGCCATGCCCTCGTCATCCTGGATTGCGGTGCGCGTCGGATTCCTTTGCTTGCCGTCTGTTGCAGTTTTAAGGGCCTGTCATAATAGGCCAACACACGGCCGATTGGGTCGGCCAAAACCGTGTTGTCGTGATGTCTGGCTCCATGTCACACTGCGCCGGCGAGAACAGTCGCCCGAGTGTCGACGTCAGCGCCAGGTCTCCCACAAATCTCAACAAGGCGGAAATTTGGGCGAGTTGGTAAGTGTTCATTTTCGCTCTCAGCGCAACACAAATGGGACACAAGACGAAGGACTAGCACAAACAGGCGCTGACTATCCAGGTATACCAGGTCCCCTTCTCCTGAGCAAGGTTTGTTGCTGGGCGAGTTGGTTGGGGTACATCCCTTCTCCTGTGGTGCCATGTACATTGGCCAGACTGGCAGGTGCGTTAACAAACGCTTGATGAAGCATGAAAACACCAGGAAAAATGACCCCCTGTCTCACACAGGCTCCCACAGCAGGCAATGCCAATGAAGGCATGAAAAGGATCATGCAGAAAGGAGAGCTAAAGGGGACTCCCTTGCCCAGGCGTCTTTCCAGTGCAAAAAGTGCCAATGTGTTCCCGATTATAAGAACACGTGCATCCTGTTCCGACATAATAAACTAACACGCGAGGTAATGGAAGCTTTTTATATTTACCACAACGGCACAAAATGTATCAGCAGCCCTTCCATAACGTTATCGAGAGGGAATTGAGCTATCTGACCTCCCACGTGCTTTCCAGATAACTTTTGTTGAATGATAAGTAGTTCACTGTTTGTATTTATACGCCTTTCGTTCTTTAATAAAAAACCAGTTGATAGTCAGCGCCTGTTTGTGCTAGTCCTTCGTCTTGTGTCCCATTCGTGTTGCGCTGAGAGCGAAAATGAACTGCCACAAGACGTAAGTTCGCCGATGGTCCGCCAACTCTCATGTCGCACTAGCGAGACGGCGTGCTAGACTTCCCGCCGACTTGGCCCTTTTTCGTTCTAAATCTTCTTTTGTCATAACTATCTTAAATAAATCCCCATATCGTAAAGCAAACTCCTTAACAATCGTGATTATGAACCTAAAATGAGTGCCACCCAGTACTGAGCGGCACTGATTGTTGGGTCAGAAAGGTATGGCACGAAAAATAAATCTAGTCGGTCGCAGGTAAACAAGAGAGGGTTTATTTAAAGGTAAAAAATGAAAAAAAAAAGCAAAAAAAAGCTCAAACACGCGGACTCGCACTTCGTACCTCCTGACTGAGAACCTACGACTACACGCACGACGCCACGGAGGGCAGCTATACGTTTCCTTCAGAAGTGCATATCTGAAATGTGACGCTCGCCACGGGAGTAAAGCAGGCGACACATGAGCGAAAACTTGGCCGGCCGCTTGCGAACTGGAGCCCCGCGGCGAGCAGGGACACTCGGAGTGGAAAGCATCGATGCGCCGCTTGGCCCAACCTCAAAGCGTACGGTTTGCCACCCCGCAGCAGTGACCGACAGCTGCTTGGCTTGGTGTTGAAGTTCGCACCATAAAAGACTTAATAGCCATATTATCAGAAAGACCGCCTGGTATATACTCGAGCAGCGACAAAGCATGCCTGCCTAAGTAGCGAGCTTTCAGCAACTGCGCCACCCGCGGTCGCACCGGCCCACGAACTGCGCTGCTGCCTGGTTGCCCTGGTCATCGCTAGGCCTATAGCTTCTTTCGCATCAAAGGCGCAGCGGACGCCGCTTCGGAGGTCACCTGCGCTATATTTAAAGGTACACTTTTAATATCGCTTTGCTGTCAGCAGCATAATCTCGCAATAAACTATGGTCAATTTCCGCGACGCCTTCGGCAGCGGAGCTATCGGACAGCAACGGCGGGCCAGCGGCAGCAGCGAGGCGATTCTGGCAAGGAATTTGCTCGTATCACAGTTGTTACTTCTACCAGCAACTCGGTATTGGTCAACGATTCTCAATTTCTCCATACCGACGTTTATGATTTTCGCCAAAAAACATCTTAAGCTCATGTTTATGACCGCGCCCGACGGGATCCAGGCTAGTCGGCCCGCCAGCTGGCTCGGTCTACTTCACGTTCGCACCCAAAAAGACAAAACAGCCATGCTATCAGAAAGACTGCCTGCTATATTGGAGCAACGATAGCATGCCTGCGCAAGAGACGAGCTTTCGGCAACGACGCCGCCTGCGGGGGCGCCGAGCTACGAACTGCGCTGTTTCTCGGCTGCCTTGGTCGTCGCTAAGCCTAGCTGGTTTCGCATCGATGCCGTAGAGGAGAACGCTTCGGAACTAGCCAGAGCCGCAATAAAGGAACTACTCTAGTCACCTTGCCTTTACTGCGAGGCCGTCCTATATTAAAGTAAAGTTGTGCTCAATTTCTGTAGCGCCTTCAGCAGCGGATCTAGCAGACACCAGGAGAGCCGCACCAAGCAGCAGCAGCAGCAGCAAGCGACTGTAGGTTGAAATTCCAGAAATTATACATTTTTCGCATTCATCTATCCCAGAGCTTTTATGAACGTAAATCGAGTCTGTGCTCGGTGAATGTTCTTGCTCGGCGGCCGATCTCGTGGAGACCTGGTCGGCAGACTGGTTTTGTGTTCGTTGCCGGTCTTCAACCATGTCGTACAGCGAAGAGTGCCCCAGGGGCTCCGGCGGCGGCACGAGCAGACGACTTTCCCGGCTACCGGAAGTGTGCCCGTGACGTCGTGGCTGCCGTGGCTCCAGCGAATGACAGCGTGTGGTGGCCTGCAAACGTCACGGAACTAATGACGTCTCCCTTTTCACGATTTTACTTTCAAAACCAGTCACTACGAAAACGTCAATCGGCCCGCGAATTCGAAACAGTTTTTAAAAATTCATAATAACATGCGTGCTCACTTCCGAACACTCATACTCAGTGTGGATGCTTCTCAGCATCATTTCTCAGCAATGAAAACATTTTCAAGCGACTTTTTATTTCATTGCATAGTCCCATTAAGTTTATCGGGATTGTCAGTTTTCGGTCAGTGCTGTCATCAAGGCCAGCAACGGCAACTCCGCCACTACTGTTAGGGTCTTCGCAGTGAATGAAGGCGCGTCTACTGAATGCACAGATGTCTAAGGACCGTATCTTCGAGATATGTACTCAGGCATTCATGAATAATTTAATTATGAGCATCAAAAAACAGGTATCCCAATTACGCGAGTAGCTAGGTACGATTCCAGTGAATTTCCATCGTGCATGGCGTTAGGGTGCCTCGATGCCAGCGCCGCCGTTCAGGGTGGTGCCATCCTTTGACCGCACGCACGCCGCCTTTTCTCACTGCGACGCCATTTTGAATCACAGCCGGTGGGCGCAGTTGCTCTGTGCAAGCAGCTGTGCTTGCGTTGTTCCAGGCACAATGGATGCGGATTACTTCTACTGGTTTAGGAGTGTTCCACCGCATGACTGACGAGCTTGTCAAGTCCACCGAGCCATCATGAGATCATGGCGGGCTCTTGTGTGCCAATGCGCTCCTGGTCAACGCTTAAAAGCCTGCGTTGTTTTCGCTTCCCCCGGGACTCGGAGCAGTAATGAAGCCCAATTTTTAGGTAGTAGTTATTTTTTCCAAAATCCTAACCCAACACCACCCAATTTTGTAGGCATCGTTAAAAATTGCAGTTCTTTTTTAAACTATACCGTTTCTGGTTGATTCTTTTTCATAAGGCGTGAAATTTCAAAGTCGAGCACAGTCGCCCCTCATTAATCAGGACACTTTGGTTCCCGAGCAAAACTGTCCATAAAGCGAGTCGCCCGTGATCACGAATCAAGAAGAAAAACACAAAATAATACGTGATTAAGGCCTGCAACTGTGCATATTGGTGTCCAGTGAAGTTGAACTTAGGCATGATTTTCGGAGCTGTAGACCCATTTTCCTGGTCGTCATTGCACTTGAAAGAATGTGCAGCTTTACGTGCCTAGCGGTGTATGATATGCTTGAAGGAATCTCCTGGCTAAATGACTCAACTACTACTACGACTGCTGACATCTCATGAACCGCTACTATACGTATATCAGTACACAGTAGGCCGACGACCGCTGAATGCAGCTTTCTGCGTGGCACAAGCTTGAGAGTTTTCATCGCAGTCGTTCGTGCGATATGGAAAATAGTGAGGCGCGTAAATTTAGCAACTTTAAAGTGTGAAACCACCAAAGAAAAGGGCCGTACCTCAGCCATTCGCACTTTTTCATTGCATTACTCTGATGTCCTACGCTCAAAATGGAGAAATCTAAGCTCCTCTTCGGGGAAGTAGAGATTTTGTTCTCATCTCCGTCCATAATACTGAGACAAAAATACAGGGGCTCTATTGGCCACTGAGCATATTACCCTTGTCCATTGTCCGGACAGCAAGTTTCCATATTAACGAGGCGGAAATAAATTGAAAAACCTCGGTCCCCAGACAAACTGTATAGAATTCGAGTCGTCCATATTAACGGGGGTCGTATTAACGAGGCGGGACTGAACTTTCATTTCGGAATTTAAAATTTTAAGGAAAGATTCCTGGAGGTATTTTTGTGTAGGTTTATATGAAAGGTTTATAATGAGTACAAACAGGCTTGAATAAAATAAACAAAATAAAAAAATATGTGCAGAAATGGGTTTCACAAACTGAGGAATCGCAGCCGAGCAACCGGTGCGCATGTTCATGGCGGAAGCGAAGTCTGCATATGAGCGCACGCAAGAGTACTAGCTCAGTGTTTGTGCACCTGTCAGAAAAACGCAACGAGTGAAAAACTTGCAGTAATCCTTTGCCCTATCGCCAACGAGGGGCAATCAGTTTTCGTGGAGCCTCGAGAAAGAAAACGCAGGCGGAGTAGCAACGTTGGTATACGGTGGCATCGTTTTTATATACCAGCGCCCGCCTGTAAGCAAATGTAATTGCACCCCTGTGAGCATTAAAGAGGTGAGTAACTCGCAATTACACTTTAAAAGATTAAAAAGCAGACAGACGTCAGTCTTTGCGAGCACAACAAACGGAAACAGCCCGCACGACGAAAGCAAAACCAACCGCAGCGCGCGAGCGGCTGATGGCGCGCTGCTGTTATCAAAGCGCAGGACTTTATAAACCAAAAACCACGTAGAAAAAGAAAGAAAACAATTTCTTCCACTCGCACGGAGTGGAAGCACCTGCTGGGCAAAGGATCTTTGAAATGATAGCCGGTTTTTTAAGCTAACAGACGGTAGACTAATTGTTCAAGCTCGATCACTCGTTGCCCTAAAATTAATTCGTACAATTACGTCTTCGATCCTCGGATGTTAAAATGGCTATTATGAGTAAAAAGATGCACAGTGCGATACTGATGAAAAAGACAGTTCAAGTCCAAGTACTCTGAAGCGCGCCGAGGGATGAACGGCATCGTAACGAACGCTAGCGCAGCGGATCCCGTGTGATTCAATATGGCGGCGCAGTTGAAGTTGTCTCCACCCTGAACTGCGGTGCTAGCATCGAGGCACCCTACATGGCGTGCAGTCGTAGCGTCATAACGTGGCGCCTACTGAAACTCCAACACACAATGTACGGCGATGGTACATCAGATGGCGCGCGTCTAGTGAATGCACAGATGTCTCGAAACATATCTTCCGAGTTATGTACTGTGGCGATCATGAACGGGCGACATGGACGCGAATGAAGACTCAAGCGCTTCGATGAGCTCCAGTGCTGGCAGTTGTCCGGAACACACTCAACTTTGCAGACGCTAAGCTGCATCTAGTTTAACGATACACCACGGCTTTCGCTCTCTAACTAAGTTAAACAGTAATATCTAACAGTAGTTAAACCAGGGCCATTTTTTATGAACCCCTTCCATGTGTATAGAGCGCTGGCCCAGGTCACCGGCGATGGTCCTTAAGACATCTGCGAGAGCATCTTCAGGTTGCTCTTTTTAAGAATCGGAGCCAGGATTGCTTTCCACATCCCACACAAGAGTAACTGCACAAAACAGAAAGGCTCTGTAACAGCTTCGGGGCACGGAAGTATGATCACGCACATATCGTCAGATTTTAAACACCGGTATGGCAAATGAAAGAGGTAACTAACTTGCGAAAAGACGAAAAAGGTGTCTGACCATCTCTTGCCGTTTACACCTCCGTGCCCACTGAAGAATGTCGGCGACAGGCGCTGATTTAAGCCTCGCGCAGTTGATGATTAAGATACCGTAGGGGTTGCGCAGTAGGGTGTAAGCCGCGAGGGTACCTGAGACCGCCAGATCACTGCTCGGAGTGATGAATTGGCCTGGTGCGGACGTGATGGACGGCGCCGCCACATCGCCCTTGCTTGACGTGTTGCTGAAGACAAGTGGCCATCAAACAAGGCGCCGAACGGAAGTATGCAACGAAAGACGGTTGTTGCAGAACGAAGCCGCGGAAGAAGGGCATCTTGACCGGAGGCGTTTGCTGTCCATGCAGCGCGGAAAGTGCTGTCATCAAGGCCAGCAACGGCATAGCGGAGCCTTCCACCGACCAGAGCGCCTAAAAGCTGCGAAAAGACAAAAAAATTACTGGTGACATAGCTCTGTTAGGCCAGGATATACATAGCGAAAACGAGGCAACTTCTGCATCAGAAGAGTGCATTCAGTAAATGCGCCTTTTATTCATGATTAAACCTTAAGCAATCGAGGCGGAGTGGTAGCATCTCCGCCTGAAACGCCAAAGGCCCTTGTTTGATTCCCAGCCTCGACACAGTTTTTTTCTTTTTATTCAGTGAGTGTGCGGGTGTTTCAGTGGCGCCCATTGATGCCGACACCGAACACCTTGGTTAGGGGTTAAGCGCAGGCTCTGTTAAGGCGCGCTTATACTTCGACGTAACGCGCGCGCGCAGCACGGCGACGTCAAGTAGGAAAACTAGTTTCCTTCACATGCGGGCGAGGCAACGCACACAAGTCAGCGGCGAAGCTCGTCGTCCTGCCCGATCAACTAGGAGGAGTCGCTCGGAGAGGACACTGTTCACTGGCGTCCGCAACGCCCTCTGGTCCAGGTTGTCGAGACTTAAGAGACTGGCGGCGGCTTGTACCATCTTTACACAGGCAGCCTTAACCGTGATTAAGCTTAACTACAGTTAAGGCGTTTAACCGCTGTTAGAGTTAACTGCAGTTAGCCACGCTTACAGACAGTTTAGCCATCTAGGTTAGTGCGACGAAACATATGTGATACCCGCCTCATTGAAGTTACAACGTTGCCCACTGAGGCGTATTATTAAACAGGGCTCCGTTGAAAAGAACACATAAGAGGAAAAACGTTGTTTCTTGTGTTAAGGCCTGCTTAAAAACTTTTTTCTTTGCGCTTGTGGCTGTCGTTAGCCGAAATCTAAAAACAAGTTCTAAACAATGATCGCAGTCGACATAGTAGCCGACTGCGCGTTCTACTTTGGCTACTTTGGCCTCTTTTCACCGTGACTGCTCGCTGCGACGCATCACTGCTCACTGCTAAGGTTGTCTATTTTCGTGGCTTTTCTTTCACAGTGCGTGCTGTGCTTGTGCAGTTAAGATCCTTCAGACGCCTTGTGTGTCAAGCCTATGTTGGCCCTTAGCAGGCCTGTCGTGAACGAGGGCGACGCTCAATTTTGGGCTGCGTTCGTGGCGCATCAGGCAGTGCTACAACGCCTGCGGGTACAGGTGATGGCGCTGAGCGCTGAAATTGTCATGGCTGAAGAGACGTGGAAGCGACATCGGGGTCGGCCGAAGCTCTTTTTGTTGGCGGTGGCGCACCTGTCCGCCCGTGAGCGAAATCTGTCGGCGTACCCGCGCCCAGACTTGTGGTATGAGACCACGCTTCCGCACATTCCGGACAGCGGACTCCGAGAAAACTTTCGGATACACCGCGGCACATTCCGGTACACGGTGGCTGTTTGTGGAAGCATGAGCCGGGAAGATACCAACATGGGGAAAGCGATTCCGCCGGAGAAACGCGTGGCAATCGGGTGTACCGCCTCGCAACATCAGCAGAAGAGCGGACTGCTGCCAACTTGTTTGGCGTGAGCACTGCGTCAGTTGATTTAATATTTCACGAATTTCGCAGCGTGGTTGTGGAGCAGTTGGAAGCACGATCTGTGCATTTCCCAACACCACCTGAGCTTCACGAGCACATGTGTAAATTCACAGCAGTCACTGCGTTAATTTAATATTTCACGAATATTGGGCCGTGGTAGTGGAGTAGTTGGAAACATGATTTCAGCATTTTCCAACACCAGCTGAGCTTCACGAGCACATGTGTAAATTCACAGCAGTCACGGTGTTAATTTATTATTTCACGAATTTTGCGGTGTGGTAGTGGAGTAGTTGGAAGCACGATTTGGGCATTTCACAACACCAGCTCATCTTCACGAGCACATGTGCAAATTCACAGCAGTAACTGCGTTATTTTAATATTTCACGAATTTTGCGGCGTTATAGTGGAGTAGTTGGAAGCACTTCAGAATTTCCCAACACCAACTGAGCTTCACGAGCACATGTGTAAATTCACAGCATTCACGGCGTTAATATAATATTTCACGAATTTTGCGGTGTGGTAGTAGAGTAGCTGGAAGCACGATTTGAGCATTCCCCAACACCAGCTGAGCTTCACGAGCACATGTGTAAATTCACAGCTGTCAGTACGTTAATTTAATAGTTCACGAATTTTGCGGTGTGGTAGTGTAGTAGTTGGAAACACGATTTGAGCATTCCCCAACACCAGCTGAGCTTCACGAGCATATGTGTAAATTCACAGCAGTCACTGCGTTAACTTAATATTTCACGACATTTGCGGCGTGGTAGTGGAGTAGTTGGAAGCACGATTTGAGCATTTCCGAACACCAACTGAGCTTCACGAGCACATGTGTAAATTCAGAGCAGTCACTGCGTTAATTTAATGTTTCACGAATTTTGCGGCGTGGTAGTGGAGTAGTTGGAAGCACGATTTGAGCATTTCCCAAAACCAGCTGAGCTTCACGAGCACATGTGTAAATTCAGAGCAGTCACTGCGTTAATTTAATGTTTCACGAATTTTTCGGCGTGGTAGTGGAGTAGTTGGAAGCACGATTTGATGATTTCCCAACACCAGCTGAGCTTCACAGGCACATGTGTAAATGCACAGCAGTCAATGCGTTAACTTAATATTTCACGAATTTTGCGGCTTGGTAGTGGAGTAGTTGGAAGCACGATTTGAC